>NC_060120.1:692332008-692651989 GCF_021461395.2 Schistocerca americana | reverse complement strand
AAACTCAATTGGGAATCAGTAAGACCACACTGACTGGACTGTTTGTGTCATGGATCCTCAGTTGAGAACCTAGCACAGTTGGCCACAGCACTGGAGTTGGTATGTCTCTATGTTCCCGTTAGTACCTTCCAGAACCTCACTGATTTCTTGCACACCTCACAGTGTTCTGCACTGCAATAGGTGGTTGTCTAGGATTTTGACAGGTAGTCACATTAATGTGACTGGACAGCACAGAATGTTAACGAAAGGGCAACAGCTACATGTCTTTTCAACATCACTCTCTTTAATGGTGCAGAAGAAATTATTAAGAATAACTATGGAGACACAGATGTAGAAAACTGGTATAATGTCAATATGTGTACTTGTAAAAGTATTTCAGTGGTAAAGCAGATAATTTCTTCTAGACAGACAATACCTACAAGTCCAAGTGCAAAGTGTCCACCGTCACCTATGTCTAGATGAAAACAAATATCAATGCTGTGACTAGCTGGCTCAGTGCTTAAGAGGCAGACTACAAATTCAAAGTTCCGGGGTTCAAAATCCGGTCATCACTATGGCTTTTATCTTATTTGTATCCCTTCTTTCGCCTCTGGCAATTTTTGTTAATGTGAACAATGCTGGGATGCACTGTCTAAGTGGATTCTTGTGTTGTTGCAAACAAGCCCATTTCCTGACTCAAAGTATGTGATGTGGCTGCACGATCCTGTCCGGATAACAACTGATATGTCCTGCAGATAACAAGATATGCAGGGCTGTTAAAATCCTGCATAGCGTTGAGTGTGGCCCTCCAGAACCTATCAATTCCATATTTGGATGACAGTCATGAGATGCCAACCAACTGAGCAGCAATATTGCAGAACCATAATTCGCATTCTCAATAGGAAAATAACCATAATTCTCAATAGGCCACAGTCTTGATAAAGTTGAAGTCTGAAACATCCTGGTAGAATTTCTCCTTCTTAAATGAGGCATAACACTATTTTGTCATAAAAAAACCAACATTCAGATCTGATTAATGAACGAGAGGACCACTCCTCAATCTTTCCTTAATGTGGAATCTGGATTATATTACTCCTACCTACTTTGTTTAGTTGCCCTGAAGTGCCAATAATTCATACGTGTAAGAATGCCAGTTTGGTGTTTGTTTCATGCTGCCTTCATGGTGTTGCAACTGTAATGGCCAGCAGCGTATATAGTCTGCAACAGCATGTAGAAAGAAGACCGTTTAAAGTTATTTACTGAGGAAAATTGCCAATCAGTTTTGACATCTCAGTAATGTGATCTCCAGGCCCCATGCATCCCATATATAGACAATCGGATACATCAATACTTGCATATCTGGAGCCCTCAATATATGGGTTCCATGAACTCATTTTTGGAGTGTATACTTCGAAAACTTGACAACAACTGAGCACACCAGCAGTCCTGACCTTAATTATGCATGTTTTGATACCTGTTCATTTATAACATAAGGGCAACTGCAATATTAACAGAGTTTCTTAAAAATTCCAAGAACTTCTGTTTCCCTACATGAGTTTTAAATTTGGGGACTGGCAAACACACTACCAGTTTTATCACTAGGGGAGCTGTTTAAGCACCAGTAGAAAATTAGTGGGCAGTAACTCAAAAACTTGTGTGTCAAATTATGTACCATTCAAAGTGTATTATACAATGGTACTATATAAACAACATCCAGTTCCATCAAAGAGCTTGTACTTTGCTTTAACCTAAATGTGAGAATGGATATGGCAGTTTTTTACAACACATCTAACAATATAGTGTAGGATAACACTGAAAAGCAGCAATACAACACAGAAACCAATATGTGATACCTTTAATGATGGTGCGTGTGAGCTTTACAAAAAATTAATGCCATTCTTCTTATAAAGTTGCTGTCAGCAGATCAAAAGCTTAAGGAGGAGGCAATGTGCCTTCTAAGAGAATCCTAAACAACCTCCTTGTGATTCAAATTAGGACCACGACTTGGCCACTTTTTGATTTGTTTGATGCAAAGATATTAAACCACATTGTGAGCACTGCGTGTTGTCATATACTGTGAACTTATATTACCTGCTAGCAAACCCGGCAATGCTACAAAATTGCTAAATATGTATGGGGATCAAATATATGTCCAGATATTATTATTCTCTCTCTCTCTCTCTCTCTCTCTCTCTCTCTCTCTCTCTCTCTCTCTCTCTCTCTCTACCTCTCTACCACCTACTCCCCACTGTCTTTGTTTGTCCATCCCCTCGTCTTACCCTCTTCTCCATCTCCTCTTCCCCCCTGCTCTCTGATCTTGAGACTAGTTTATTGTTATTGCAAACAAAACCTTGATTGGAAATCGAAGTCACTTAGAATGAATGGGTAAATCAGTTTGGACCATTGATATAAGGGTATGAAAGAGACCTCTCCATCTGCTGGATCTGTGATGGTAGTAGCTTCAAGGTCAGTATTTTGCATAGTTTTATTCTGCAAATGGTTAGGATTACAAAGTTCTGGATGATTCAGATTCCGTAGTAGTTTCATAATCATACACCAATAAGCCTTAAATACAACTTTGCTGTTAACGCCAACTGCAATGAAGAAAACAAAACAGCAGACAGTTGTGTATACAATTTTTGGTTTAAATGCTTTGCAGTCATAGTTAAAACTGACTGTGAGAAACAAAATGAAACAATACATTTTTGCAACACAGCACTTTCTTTCTCACAGTTGGTTTTAACTGTAAATTTGAACATTGTCATATAAAAAAGTGTAAGTTACACAGTCTCAACGTTTACTAGTGCATTGTGTAAAAATTTGAAATACATGCACAGGGTCTACCTCCATCCAAATGTTAAGTATTCTGTAAAAATCTCGAAAACAACACATTGGATCAAAAAAAGTTATAGTTCAAATTTGTTTGTCTCAGAACAGGATATCCAACGAAACACCCTCAACCGCCATACCACCTCATGCGTGGGTAGCAGAGGCCAACTTGAAATCTTCAATGGCAGCCCCCATTTGTTATTTTAGATTACTACTCTACTGAAAAATCTACATCAGTTTTGTCTGAAGCATTTTCTTCATTTCGCCACAGATGGCACTCTAGTTGGAGGAATAAAAATGGATACACAATATAATTTATGACATGCTACTCAATAGCCTTGGAATATCCAACAGCACTTGAGGCCCCACCTCCATGATGTGAGGGCAGGACAGGACAGGCCAGTACTTCATAACTCGAATAGGAAATTCCATTCGCAATGTTGCATTCCTCCAATATATCGAGCTGCGGACTACTTGAGCACCACTGTGGCCATGTGGCAAACTATGACATATCATAACAGGCAGTATGGTGCTGCCAGAGCTCCTGTATTGTGCAAATGTAGAACAGATAGCAGCTCTAAGCATTACAACACTTAAGCAGTGTTTCTTGGCTGTACACCCTCCAATCATTTGGAGAACAGACGTGTAAGTCTGTGATGTGTGTTGCAACCACAGAAAAAAAATCTGAAATGAGCTTGATTTACGGAGAATGTAGGAGAAATATTAAGATTGCTGTTGCCTTGTATGTCGAGCATTTTCCAGAAAGCTCACTCCAGTTTGTTCTTTTACATGGTTATGAACACTTTTACATCTGATGACAACAGACTGGCAAAAGGAAACAAAGGAGAACCTAATGAAATAGATTTAGTAGCGGCAGAGCACCACAAACCATCGATAAGTGCCCAGCAATTACACCACGGTTCCAATATGTCTGTAGGTAGTATTGTCGCTACTGTCACAATACTGCATCATCATAAGTATCATCCATACCACATGTCACTGCATCAGGAACTTCATGGCATTGATTTCAACAGCTGGGTAGTGTTTTGCGAATGGGTGTGTCAACAAATGCAAACAATCCCCTCGTTATTTGATGAGGTGCTATTTTCTGATGAGCCTGCATTGACAAATACATGGTAGTGTTAACCAGCATAACATGCATTACTGTAGTGTAGACGATTCTCACTGGTTACAGTATGCTGACCATCAGTGTCCTTGGTCGGTTAATGTATGGTGTGGTATCATGGGGAACAAACTCTTTGGTACATATTTTATCGATTCCATGTTGAATGGATGCAAATAACAAATGTTTTTGGAACAGGAACTAACAGTACTGCAGGATGTTGCCAAGGACATTTGACAGTGTATGTTGTTTTAGCATGACGATTGCATGGTGCATTATGCACCTGAAGCAAGGGAGGTATTAGACCGTGTTTACATAGGTCAGTGGATCAGCAAAGTTGGCCTTATTGGCGTACTAGGTTGCTGGATTTGACATTGATGGATTTCTTTCTGTGGGAATATTTAAAAGATAAGGCGTACCATCAAGTGCCAACAGGCTGTGAAAATGTGGCAAACTGCATCAGAAATGCCTGTGCTGCCATTTCCACATATATGCTTTGTCTTGTGTACGGTCATTTGAAAAGCAGATCACTGAGTGCACTGAAGTTGGTGATACTACGTTTGAACACTTACTCTAATTGGAAAAGCAGAGTAGTGTTCACCTTGAGCCATGGCCACAGTGGCATGTTGAGTAGTCACGTGTTCGATACATCATAGGAATACAATGTTGCAAATGGGGTTTTCAATTAGAAAATCTGTGGTAAAATGAAGAAAATTCTTGAGAGCAAATGTATGTAGATTTTGCCATAGAAACATTGAAGATTTCAAAGCTGCTCGCCCCCCCCCCCCCCCCCCTTCCTCATCGCTGAAGACTTATAATGGTGAAAATGTTATATACTACATGTAGCATGCAGATATATTTACAGGGAAATCATTCATGCAGGTGGGGGTTTACATACCACTCCAGAGAATTGATGTGTGTGCTTCATCTTCTTACCAATGAATGATACTTGTAACCATAAGTTATATGTATAATAAGTAAAGAGTAACTGAAAATAAAAGTCAAGTACAAGTGTCCAGATATTGTGCATTAATTTTATTTTTCTGCACTCTGTAAGCTATAATGAGGGATGACACACGTCTTCAGCACGGGACATCAGTAACAGTGGTTTTGTGAGAGAAGATACGTGGTCATACTTGGCCGTAAGCATGCGATGCTTTGCCACCCTGCCGTGGATATCTGCATAGTCCAAAACACAGTTATACTAACAATGCACAAACATTGTAAGATACAGAAAATGAACTTCTGTCAGATTACAATTATTCTGTAGACAGAATGATGAAGGTGGCCGTGTAATGTGGCTAATGAGAATGAAGAGAATGGACTATTTGTTAACTTAACAGTAGCATCGCAAGTTATTAGTAAAAATGTAATGTAGCAATTCTTTATTTTGAAATAATGATAATAAAGTCAAATAAGTCTGAGAGAACAATGTTTTTACTGGATACTGAACTAAGCATGGGACAGTAATCACAGTGACTTTGTGAGCGAAAATACCTGATAAGACATGGCCATGAGCATGACTTGCAACACAACCCTGCTGTGGATATGTGCATACTCCAAAGCACAGTGATATTAAAAATATACACATATTGTAAGATACAGAAAATGAACTTTTGTCAGATTATAACTATTCAGTGGACAGAACGATGAAGATGGTCATGTAATGTGGCTAGTGGGAATGAGGAGAATAGACTATTTGTTTAGTTAACAGTAGCACCACAACATGTTATTAAAAATATGAAGTAGCAATTCTTTATTTTAAAATAATTATAGTGAAGTTTAATAAGTCTGAGAGAACAAGAGAACAGTGTTTTTGCTAGATACTGAATTAAAACTATACTCAGGAGTCGCCTAATTATTATATTATTTAATATTTTACATTATATAATGCTTTGTGTGTTTTCAAGCAAACTTCTGGAGTAGTAATACTCCAGATTTTGTAGATTTTGTAAAAGCTTTTGACATTTATTTCACTGTGAAAATAGTATCAATATTTATCCTGTGCATGTTCTTACTGGCAAGTAATCAACAGATTTCTTTTGATCCAGTTCTCCTGTAACAGTAAAATATTTCCATATGTTTAGTAACTTGCACTATGAGAACACAGAAAATTAAAACATTTTGACAAAACATTCAGCTTACATTGTCACAGCTTGGCTTACAGAGACCCGTACATCTGTAACAGGATATTTTGGTTTGCAAAGTGGAATATTTGCTACATGTCTAGGCATGTAGCCTGAATATCCTGATTTTGGCAGGTCATGAGCAATCCTCAGTTCACAATTTTCAGTTGTGATGTCTGACTGCCCTTCTGTCCCTCTCTGTTCAGAATACAACCTACAAAATGACAGAGAATTATTCAACACTCAACCTACAAATTGTGGTATTCTTTTGTTTATTCAGTTGTAGCTTTTTCCTTCTGTGACTTCAAACTTTGTCAGAGCTTGAGGTCTCATCATTAATTTCCAGGGAGCAATGCAATAGCTCAGGTTCCACAATGATGATGGTCAGAAAGTGAACCTAATTTTGTTAAAGAAAGCATCTCAGTATTCACCTGAAATGACTTACAGAAAATAACCAGTTCAGCAGACTACATCATATCTTTTCAGTGCTTAATCTAGTGCAGATTAAACGTTACCATATGTATATTTTGATTCAACTGAGAAGTCGTTTTACAGATTAGAAACAGGAGCTCAAATATTAGTACACACAGGATTTTAACAAATTGCACAAGTAATTGTTGTCATGCATTATGTACAGAATAAATTCTTTTCTGCTTTCTTGACGTTTTTCCTAACTGATAAGAGCTGAATTGTTTAATGACCAAAGATAGATACTCACCTTATGATTAGGTGCTAAGTAGTCAACAGACAATAACACTGAGATCATTCCTAAGCTTTCACACATTGCTCTTTCTTACAGCTAAAACACACACCATCAAACACACACAGGCATATATGCTGAAACCTTCCCTTTGTCCTATGATGGAAACAAGGAATGAAGGAACCCTTTGGGGCAGCAGGGGTGGCTAGGATTTAAGGATCCTGGGCTGAAAAGTACTAAGCACAAAAAAAGAGATTTACTTTATTGACAAAATCATACTTCAGCACTTGAGCAATGCACACAGTCATTAAGAAAAACAGCATACAATTGGCATTAGCCACATTACAAATTAACACATTCCAGTTTTCAGTTTAATTCAACAAGACCTGACCAATCAGGATCTTAAGTTTCAACTGGCCCAAGCCACTCTTAAAAAATATGACACAAGCTAACAAGTAATCCAAGTTCAACTAGCTTTTTGTTACTGAATAATTATGAGACAATTGATGTTGTTGTTGTTGTGGTCTTCAGTCCTGAGGCTGGTTTGATGCAGCTCTCCATGCTACAATATCCTGTGCAAGCTTCTTCATCTCCCAGTACTTACTGCAACCTACATCCTTCTGAATCTGCTTAGTGTATTCATCTCTTGGTCTCCCTCTATGATTTTTACCCTCCACGCTGCCCTCCAATGCTAAATTTGTGATCCCTTGATGTCTCAGAACATGTCCTACCAACCGGTCCCTTCTTCTTGTCAAGTTGTGCCACAAACTCCTCTTCCCTCCAATTCTATTCAATACCTCCTCATTAGTTATGTGATCTACCCATCTAATCTTCAGCATTCTTCTGTAGCACCACATTTCGAAAGCTTCTATTCTCTTCTTGTACAAACTATTTATCGTCCATGTTTCACTTCCATACATGGCTACACTCCATACAAATACTTTCAGAAACGACTTCCTGACACTTAAATCTATACTCGATGTTAACAAATTTCTCTTCTCCAGAAACGCTTTCCTTGCCATTGCCAGTCTACATTTTATATCCTCTCTACTTCGACCATCATCAGTTATTTTGCTCCCCAAATAGCAAAACTCCTTTACTACTTTAAGTGTCTCCTTTCCTAATCTAATTCCCTCAGCATCACCCGACGTAATTCGACTACATTTCATTATCCTCGTTTTGCTTTTGTTGATGTTCATCTTATATCCTCCTTTCAAGACACTGTCCATTCCATTCAACTGCTCTTCCAAGTCCTTTGCTGTCTCTGACAGAATTACAATGTCATCGACGAACATCAAAGTTTTTATTTCTTCTCCATGGATTTTAATACCTACTCCAAATTTTTCTTTTGTTTCCTTTACTGCTTGCTCAATATACAGATTGAATAACATCGGGGAGAAGCTACAACCCTGTCTCACTCCCTTCCCAACCACAGCTTCTGTTTCATGTCCCTCAACCCTTATAACTGCCATCTGGTTTCTGTACAAATTGTAAATAGCCTTTCACTCCCTGTATTTTACCCCTCCTACCTTTAGAATTTGAAAGAGAGTATTCCAGTCAACATTGTCAAAAGCTTTATCTAAGTCTACAAATGCTAGAAACGTAGGTTTGCCTTTCCTTAATCTTTCTTCTAAGATAAGTCGTAGGGTCAGTATTGCTTCACATGTTCCAATATTTCTACGGAATCCAAACTGATCTTCCCCAAGGTTGGCTTCTACTAGTTTTTCCATTTGTCTGTAAATAATTCGCGTTAGTATTTTGCAACTGAGGCTTATTAAACTGATAGTTCAGTAATTTTCACATCTGTCAACACCTGCTTTCTTTGGGATTGGAATAATTATATTCTTCTTGAAGTCTGAGGGTATTTCGCCCGTCTCATACATCTTGCTCACCAGATGGTAGAGTTTTGTCAGGACTGGCTCTCCCAAGGCTGTCAGTAGTTCTAATGGAATGTTGTCTACTCCCGGGGCCTTGTTTCGACTCAGGTCTTTCAGTGCTCTGTCAAACTCTTCACGCAGTATTGTATCTCCCATTTCGTCTTCATCTACATTCTCTTCCATTTCCATAATATTGTCCTCAAGAACATTGATGCTGTATAGTCCCTTTATATACTCCTTCCACCTTTATGCTTTCCCTTCTTTGCTCAGAACTGGGTTTCCATCTGAGCTCTTAATATTCATACAAATGGTTCTCTTTTCTCCAAAGGTCTCTTTAATTTTCCTGTAGGCAGTATCTATCTTACTCCTCATGAGATAAGACTCTACATCCTTACATTTCCTCTAGCCATCCCTGCTTAGCCATTTTGCACTTCCTGTCAATCTCATTTTTTGAGACGTTTGTATTCCTTTTTGCCTGTTTCACTTACTGCATTTTGGTGTTTTCTCCTTTCATCAATTAAATTCAGTATCTCTTGTTACCCATGGATTTCTACTATCCCTCGTCTTTTTACCTACTTGATCCTCTGCTGCCTTCACTATTTCATTCCTCAAAGCTACCCATTCTTCTGCTACTGTATTTCTTTCACCCATTCCTGTCAATTGTTCCCTTATGCTCTCCCTGAAACTCTGTACAACCTCTGGTTTAATCAGTTTGTCCAGGTCCCATCTCCTTAAATTCCCACCGTTTTGCAGTTTCTTCAGTTTTAATCTACAGCTCATATCCAATAGATTGTGGTCAGAGTCCACATCTGCCCCTGAAAATGTCTTACAATTTAATAACTGGTTCCTAAATCTCTGTCTTACCATTAGATAATCTATCTGATACCTTCTAGTATTTCCAGGATTCTTCCATGTGTACAACCTTCTTTTATGATTCTTGAACCAAGTGTTAGCTATGATTAAGTTATGCCTTGTGCAAAATTCTACCAGACGGCTTCCTCTTTCATTTCTTTCCCCCAATCCATATTCACCTACTATGTTTCCTTCTCTCCCTTTTCCTACTCTCGAATTCCAGTCACCCATGACTATTAAATTTTCGTCTCCCTTCACTACCTGAATAATTTCTTTTATCTTATCATACATTTCATCAATTTCTTCATCATCTGCAGAGCTAGTTGGCATATAAACTTGTACTAGTGTAGTAGGTGTGGGCTTCATGTCTATCTTGGCCACAATAATGCATTCACTATGCTGTTTGTAGTAGCTTACCCGCACTCCTATTTTTTTATTCATTTTTATGAGACAATAAGACCTTAATATTCCCCACAGTTCTCAGCAGTCTCACCTAAAAGGACCATTTATGATTCTCACTTGCAATTGGCACTAGCTGCTCTATGAGAATAACCAACTAAGCCACACTCAACATTCAAAATACTAAAATTTCATTTTGCGTGAAGCAGCCTTAAAACACTTAACTAGGCTTCCCTATATAAACCGGCAATAGCCACTTATTTTGCCAATAAGATAAATTTACCAATTGTCTGAGGACTGTGCAAACAAAACCTGAGGTTTAACTCAGCACTTAGCTGCCTCTGAATCAGTGTGAATCAGCACTAGCCATTTAAATTTTCAAACTACACAAGCAGCTTATACTGACAGATTATATTTTAAGTTTAACACAGCACTTAGCCAACTTTAAATTCTCAAATGAATTTACCAATTCAAATCAGCACTAGCCATTTTAACTTCAGGAATGCATCAAAATAATTTAAATCCCGCTATTGGCTACACATAAATGCCAAAAAAATCCTTTTTAACCAATTTCACAGCTCTAGCCACCACTAAACTAAGCAGGTTAACAATTTTCCTGAGTTCGAACTGCTAAACCTTCAGGATGCAAGCTGCAGTGATTTGTTTCATCCTGGCCAAACAACACTGCACCAGGCCCCGCTGCCCTGGATGTTGGTTCACTCGTGCACTCCAGGAGCCCACAGCCCAGCTCTGCTGCGGCATGTCACATGTTTACTGACTTGTCCAATGTTAGCTGTGCTTCCTCCTCCCATTACTGCATGCCACACTCCTTAAAACCATGTCCTCATGACCCTGGATACCCTCTAGTCTCACGGCCGAGCTGCATCTACATCTACATCTACATCTACATCGATACTCCGCAAGCCACCCAACGGTGTGTGGTGGAGGGCACTTTACGTGCCACTGTCATTACCTCCCTTTCCTGTTCCAGTCGCGTATGGTTCGCGGGAAGAACGACTGTCTGAAAGCCTCCGTGCGCCCTCTAATCTCTCTAATTTTACATTCGTGATCTCCTCGGGAGGTATAAGTAGGGGGAAGCAATATATTCGATACCTCATCCAGAAATGGACCCTCTCGAAACCTGGACAGCAAGCTACACCGCAATGCAGAGCGCCTCTCTTGCAGAGTCTGCCACTTGAGTTTATTAAACATCTCCGTAACGCTATCACGGTTACCAAATAACCCTGTGATGAAACGCGCCGCTCTTCTTTGGATCTTCTCTATCTCCTCCGTCAGACCGATCTGGTACGGATCCCACACTGATGAGCAATACTCAAGTATAGGTCAAACGAGTGTTTTGTAAGCCACCTCCTTTGTTGATGGACTACATTTTCTAAGCACTCTCCCAATGAATCTCAACCTGGTACCCGCCTTACCAACAATTAATTTTATATGATCATTCCACTTCAAATCGTTCCGCACGCATACTCCCAGATATTTTACAGAAGTAACTGCTACCAGTGTTTGTTCCGCTATCATATAATCGTACAATAAAGGATCCTTCTTTCTATGTATTCGCAATACATTACATTTGTCTATGTTAAGGGTCAGTTGCCACTCCCTGCACCAAGTGCCTATCCGCTGCAGATCTTCCTGCATTTCGCTACAATTTTCTAATGCTGCAACTTCTCTGTATACTACAGCATCATCCGCGAAAAGCCGCATGGAACTTCCGACACTATCTACTAGGTCATTTATATATATTGTGAAAAGCAATGGTCCCATAACACTCCCCTGTGGCACGCCAGAGGTTACTTTAACGTCTGTAGACGTCTCTCCATTGATAACAACATGCTGTGTTCTGTTTGCTAAAAACTCTTCAATCCAGCCACACAGCTGGTCTGATATTCCGTAGGCTCTTACTTTGTTTATCAGGCGACAGTGCGGAACTGTATCGAACGCCTTCCGGAAGTCAAGAAAAATAGCATCTACCTGGGAGCCTGTATCTAATATTTTCTGGGTCTCATGAACAAATAAAGCGAGTTGGGTCTCACACGATCGCTGTTTCCGGAATCCATGTTGATTCCTACATAGTAGATTCTGGGTTTCCAGAAACGACATGATACTCGAGCAAAAAACATGTTCTAAAATTCTACAAGAGATGGACGTCAGAGATAAAGGTCTATAGTTTTGCGCATCTGCTCAACGACCCTTCTTGAAGACTGGGACTACCTGTGCTCTTTTCCAATCATTTGGAACCCTCCGTTCCTCTAGAGACTTGCGGTACACGGCTGTTAGAAGAGGGGCAAATTCTTTCGCGTACTCTGTGTAGAATCGAATTGGTATCCCGTCAGGTCCAGTGGACTTTCCTCTATTGAGTGATTCCAGTTGCTTTTCTATTCCTTGGACACTTATTTCGATGTCAGCCATATTTTCGTTTGTGCAAGGATTTAGAGAAGGAACAGCAGTGCGGTCTTCCTCTGTGAAACAGCTTTGGAAAAAGGTGTTTAGTATTTCAGCTTTACGCGTGTCATCCTCTGTTTCAATGCCATCATCATCCCGTAGTGTCTGGATATGCTGTTTCGAGCCACTTACTGATTTAACATAAGACCAGAACTTCCTAGGATTTTCTGTCAAGTCGGTACATAGAATTTTACTTTCGAATTCAATGAACGCTTCACGCATAGCCCTCCTTACGCTAACGTTGACATCGTTTAGCTTCTGTTTGTCTGAGAGGTTTTGGCTGCGTTTAAACTTGCAGTGAAGCTCTCTTTGCTTTTGCAGTAGTTTCCTAACTTTGTTGTTGTACCACGGTGGGTTTTTCCCGTCCCTCACAGTTTTACTCGGCACGTACCTGTCTAAAACGCATTTTACGATTGCCTTGAACTTTTTCCATAAACACTCAACATTGTCAGTGTCAGAACAGAAATTTTCGTTTTGATCTGTTAGGTAGTCTGAAATCTGCCTTCTATTACTCTTGCTAAACAGATAAACCTTCCTCCCTTTTTTTATATTCCTATTAACTTCCATATTCAGGGATGCTGCAACGGCCTTATGATCACTGATTCCCTGTTCTGTACATACAGAGTCGAAAAGTTTGGGTCTGTTTGTTATCAGTAGGTCCAAGATGTTATCTCCACGAGTCGGTTCTCTGTTTAATTGCTCAAGGTAATTTTCGGATAGTGCACTCAGTATAATGTCACTCGATGCTCTGTCCCTACCACCCGTCCTAAACATCTGAGTGTCCCAGTCTATATCTGGTAAATTGAAATCTCCACCTAAGACTATAACATGCTGAGAAAATTTATGTGAAATGTATTCCAAATTTTCTCTCAGTTGTTCTACCACTAATGCTGCTGAGTCGGGAGGTCGGTAAAAGGAGCCAATTATTAACCTAGTTCGGTTGTTTAGTGTAACCTCCATCCATAATAATTCACAGGAACTATCCACTTCTACTTCACTACAGGATAAACTACTACTAACAGCGACGAACACTCCACCACCGGTTGCATGCAATCTATCCTTTCTAAACACCGTCTGTACCTTTGTAAAAATTTCGGCAGAATTTATCTCTGGCTTAAGCCAGCTTTCTGTACCTATAACGATTTCAGCTTCGGTGCTTTCTATCAGCGCTTGAATTTCCGGTACTTTACCAACGCAGCTTTGACAGTTGACAATTACAATACCGATTGCTGCTTGGTCCCCGCATGTCCTGACTTTTCCCCGCACCCGTTGAGGCTGTTGCCCTTTCTGTACTTGCCCAAGGCCATCTAACCTAAAAAACCGCCCAGCCCACGCCACACAACCCCTGCTACCCGTGTAGCCGCTTGTTGCGTGTAGTGGACTCCTGACCTATCCAGCGGAACCCGAAACCCCACCACCCTATGGCGCAAGTCGAGGAATCTGCAGCCCACACGGTCGCAGAACCGTCTCAGCCTCTGATTCAGACCCTCCACTCGGCTCTGTACCAAAGGTCTGCAGTCAGTCCTGTCGACGATGCTGCAGATGGTGAGCTCTGCTTTCATCCCACTAGCGAGACTGGCAGTCTTCACCAAATCAGATAGCCGCCAGAAGCCAGAGAGGATTTCCTCCGAACCATAGCGACACACATCATTGGTGCCGACATGAGCGACCACCTGCAGATGGGTGCACCCTGTACCCTTCATGGCATCCGGAAGGACCCTTTCCACATCTGGAATGACTCCCCCCGGTATGCACATGGAGTGCACATTGGTTTTCTTCCCCTCTCTTGCTGCCATTTCCCTAAGGGGCCCCATTACACGCCTGACGTTGGAGCTCCCAACTACCAGTAAGCCCACCCTCTGCAACTGCCCGGATCTTGCAGACTGAGGGGCAACCTCTGGAACAGGACAAGCAGCCATGTCAGGCCGAAGATCAGTATCAGCCTGAGGCAGAGCCTGAAACCGGTTCGTCAGACAAACTGGAGAGGCTTTCCGTTCAGCCCTCCGGAATGTCTTTCGCCCCCTGCCACACCTTTAAACGACCTCCCACTCTACCACAGGTGAGGGATCAGCCTCAATGCGGGCAGTATCCCGGGCAACCACAGTCGTAGTCCGATCATGGGATGCGTGGGACGAGCTGGCCGTCCCCGACAAACCCCCATCCGGACCCCCACAGTGATGCCCATTGGCAACAGCCTCAAGCTGTGTGACCGAAGCCAACACTGCCTGAAGATGGGAGCGAAGGGATGCCAACTCAGCCTGCATCCGAACACAGCAGTTGCAGTCCCTATCCATGCTAAAAACTGTTTTGCAAAGAACGTCTGAACTAATCTACAGAGAGCGCAAACAAATTGACAAAATTTAAACGGTTATTAAAATACAAGATTGCCTAGTAAATGCAGTAATGCTGCTACTTGCGCACTGCTGACACTGCTCGGCGGCGGAAGGAGACTAAGCGAAATTACACTATTCAGGTACTAAAACGTGATGCTACACTCTCAAATACTATAATACGCCCGAAATTTATGAATTAAACAATGCAAGTACCAAAAACACGCAAAGAAATTAAGAATTAAACTATGTAACAAATGAGTGAGCTAGGAGTATACGACTTGCTGCTCAGCTGCTTATCCAATGGCGGCAGGGAGCACACTGACTGTGACCAACCGACACTGGCCGTTCAAAACAAAAACAGTAGACAAACGACTACGCGAATTTACACTATTCAGGTACTAAAACGCAATGCTACAACTCTCAAATACTATAATACGCCCGAAATTTATGAATTAAACAATGCAAGTACCAAAAACATGCAAAGAAATTAAGAATTAAACTATGTAACAAACGAGTGAGCTAGGAGTATACGACTTGCTGCTCAGCTGCTTATCCAACGGCGGCAGGGAGCACACTGTCGCTGACATGAACTGAGAGCCAAAAAACTCAGTGGCATGCATCACATGTCTACATTGTCCCAGTCAGCTACATCATTTTAGGGCTGCAGGCCATCTGGAAGGAGGACTGTGTTTTTTGTGTGCATGAGAGGAGCGAGGAGGAGGAAAGAGACAGGCAGGAGTGGAGGGAAGGAAAGCTGTGAGGAACAAGGGACAGGAATTTGGTACTGGCAAATCTGTCCTGGCACATGGAGTGGAGGAATGGGTTGGAAGTGGGATGGGAGGGAGGAGATAGGTAGGATAGAGGAAGGAAGGGGGAGACCAAAAAGGAAACACTATGGGCGTAGTTTAATGGAGAGAAGTGGAAGGCATAAATACAGGACTGAACATGCAGAAGTGGGTGTGGGTAATATTCAATACTCTAACACAGGGACCTCCTGTTGTAGCTTATGCTGACCTATGGGAATGTTGGTTTTCTATCAATTATATGATTATCACAGCTTGCAACAGAGTATAGAGCATCCTAATCACTGAGTATCATCATACAAAAATATGTATGCACAATTTTGTAAATTCTTCAGCTATGGCTGTTCCACAAAACTACTATGTATGTAATAGCTCCAACTGTATGGACTCTTTCAGTCAGTTTCATGGTTTCTCCTCACTTTACAATAAGCATGTCACATATGAGTCACTCAATTATCTATGAGACCAGTAAAATCAATTCATTCATTAGTGTCAATACATTAAATACAAAAATCTACAAAGAACTAAGTCATGTTCACAGAATAGTCCAAATGTCACAAGTATACGAGATGACTTTATGGCTATGGCACACATTCAACCTGGAGCACATGTTTCTGCTGAGCTGAAGCCATCTATACAAGACAGTAAATCTTTCTCAGCAAATGACTTTGTTGTTGTTATGGAATTCACACACGATGTAGCCAAAAATGAAGTAAATAATACTATCACACACATAAAAGTGATATTTAGTAGGTTAACTGGCACTAAAGCAATTGCTGTTAATATTCCACAGAGACATGATCTAATGGAACAATCTATTGTGAACTTGGAAGTGCACAAAGCAAATGACAGGCTTATAAAGCAAAGTTATGTAATAAATTTCACAATGTGTCCCTGGGAAAAGTCAGCAACAGGGACTGGCACAAACTCATGGCTTGCTCATGACTAAAAGAGGTAAAAAGATTGTTAGTAGATTAATTACTGACGAAATTAGATGAAATATTGCACAAAGTGGTGTAAACATGTGCAATGCAATGGAATGGTGCAACCCACTCAAACAGGATCTGCGACACAAACGGCCACTATTGGTAAGCCAGGGAAACTTGTAAAGCTTGCTGGACAGCTTGGTAGCCATAAATCATGCTATATGGCCCAGTAGGAGAAACTCGGCCTTAATATCACACAGCAGAATTTTCATAGTCTTAAAAACAAGCTATCTGGTAAGTAACACCTCTACCCAGTGTTTAGCAATGCAGGTAGGAGACGAGGTACTGGCAGAAGTAAAGCTGTGGGTACCGGCCGTGAGTCGTGCTTCGGTAGCTCAGTTGGTAGAGCACTTGCCCGCGAAAGGCAAAGGTCCCGAGTTCGAGTCTCGGTCGGGCACACAGTTTTAATCTGCCAGGAAGTTTCAATGCAGACTTACATTCAAATTAATTCAACAAAACTTCCAAAGTCTTATCAATTAGCACATCAAGTTGGCTACCATTTCAGACTGATAACTCTGATGGTTTAGAGATATAAACATTCACTTGCTGTCTACTGACACCAGCTCAAAAAAAAAAAAAAAAAAAAAAAAAAAAAAAAAAAAAAAAAAAAAAAAACTAATGCTAATATTAGCTCAGTATAACTTCTCTGATAAGTGGCCCAACAGAGAGATCAGTAACATCAAACCATGCATTGAGAAGACTAACTAACAAACCTCACTTTACATATAAGGCATCCATTCTGTAATTTGCCATTTCTGACTACCATGCTAGTCGGATACCGACAGAAGCTGAAAATATTCAGGTTAGCAGCATAAAGAAACAATATGTGAGAAAAAAACTACCGATTGTAACATAACAGGTGAAACTGTTAGCTAAAACAGAGTTATCCACAAATACATAAAGCTGTTAGCCTCTTGCATGGGTAATTTGTACTGATATTTAATTTCTACGTTTATCTTAAAGTAAATTTATGTATTAATAAATGAAGAGAATTTGAATAACAAAATGTGAAATGGGCAAGAAAGAATAAAGTAGTTGTTTTGACAAGTGACTGCTGTTCCAGTTCATGCAATGTGTTAAGATAAAAATAATAGTAACAAGAAAATATAATAGTATGTGATAGGAATAATTGTGCACAAAATTGTGTAACGTATTTGGTTAAAGTGAATGCTGTGAAAAGTGTTTCTAGACTAATTATCATAAGATATAAGGATATTAATTTGACTAGAGTAGTGTGTCACATGACAAAACTCAGGACAGAAATGCAAGGCAGAGATGGACGTCTTTTAGCTGTGGGAGCTGTGCAGATAAGGTGGGCTAGAATGGCCTGGAGGCCACACGTTTGAGTTCTGAGGTTGTAACATGCCTATAGCATTATTCTGAAGCTCGTCTGTGATTTATCAGTTTGCGAGCTGAGATTTTGAACTGTGAACATAGTGTAACTTCAGTGACTGCAATATAATAGTGAACTGTCCCCCCCCACCCAATTGCTCTGTTAGAACTGTTTCAGGTTCCTATTGGAGCATTGTGTATAGTATGTGCAAGACCATCATTCATAAGAAAGTAATTTTCTATGAATAAAGCAACAGTATAATATCAACATATGCTGAACTTACATTAATACCCCAAGGAATCATAGCCTTAATTTCTGATTTCATTCATTACATAATTTACTCTTCCCTTATATACCAGTATTTCACTGACTAATCCCTTAGGCCACCTTAGTAACTGTGTACGTAAGGGCATAATGCAATGAAACCCCTGTGCAGATGAGCCATTTAACAAGTTGTGCACTCACCCTCTTTTAGATTGCTGGTAGCAGTAGTTACTGCTAATGATAGGTAATGTTGTAATTGGGGCTGTATGTGGGATTAGACTGTTTCATTTTGACTCAGTAAGTTTTGTGCCACAGTCTGTTTCATCAATTCAGGACACCACTTGTCTGCAGGAGTTTTGCAGAGCAGCTATGTTCATGCTACCGCCAGTCCATGTGGCAGTTGTGAGATGCCACTGACCACACTAGTACAGGCCAGTGTCATTGTTCTCGTTTGTCGTGCCACACACACATGTGCTGTGATCATCACCGTGCCAGCATCTGACTGTCCCCACACCATCCATCCCACACCGTTTTCATTTTGCCATCATTGCAGTGACTATTGTCACCTGCTCCATGTGTTGCAGTATTAGTCAACTTCATAGCATCACAGCAAAGTATCAACATCAGTTGCAGTATAGCTCTTGTACTGCTAGTTGTCAATCATGGTTGATCAGTTTACTCCGTTCTTCAACTCACTGAGTGAGAAACTAATTGGCAGAACGGAATCAAAATTTGATGATATAAAGTCACAAATTTAAGTCTGAAGTTGGGAATTTAAAAAGTGAACATGTTGATAAAGTAGATAAGTTTCTAGCAAGTTTGATAATATGCTACCAACGTCTGATGAAACAATAAAGGTGAATAATTCTTGTGAGGAAATTAGAGAAAGTAATCTGGGGGAGGATAAATTGGATTGTGAGAAAGTTGAAATCAGTCATAAGGAAGCAGAATTGGGAATTAAAGAAAAACATTTGAAGTCTGCGAAGAATTAGATCACACTGAGGACAAAATAAATGAATTTATTGATAATATTGAGGTTGATATTGGTTACAAAATGCTGTTCAGAAATGGAAGATGTTGCACAGGAAATAGGGACTCATGTGAAAAGTGTATTTGGTGACCTTGGGATTACTGAGACACAAATGCAGGAATGCACACAATATGAATTGCAAACAGATACAGGATTAAAATGTTGAAGTGTAAATGAAAGTAAGGGCATTGAAAATGAGAGAAAGCCATTAAGAAGGGAAGTTAGCAATATAGAAAGAGAGAGAGTCAATTTAAGGAATGTCATGTTTGATGAAGTAATTGGAGAAGCAATTCCATCAGTGCAGTTTGCTAAGGTGCATAAGAAGTATAATTATACAGAAACTTTAAACATGGGAATATCCAGGATGGAATGTAACAATTATGCTACTCACCATATAGTGGAGTTGCTGTGTCACAGATAGGCACAACAACAAAAAGACTCTCACAAGTAAAACACAGGAGCACTTCAGTGGCCACCACCCCCACCATAATATGTCCCCCCCTTCCTGCCCCAGCCTCCTCCTTACCCTCACCCAGTTGCAACTCCCATCATGCACTGGTGCTGCTGCTCACAGTGTGGTTTCAGTTGCCTAAGACTGCTGTTGTGTCATTTCACAGGTGGCTCTCCCTTTGATAGTATGTTTTTCCAGTTACACAGCTGGTACAAGTGGTGGTAGGAGAGCGCATAAAGCAAGTCTTGCAGTGTGTATAGTCACAGCGGTAGGAACCTTAAGGTAGGGAGATGGATGCAGAAGGAGCATATAGGCTGGCAAGGATATTGTGGAGGTTGGGAGGGCAATGAAAAGCTATTCTAGGTGTGGTGGGCAATATCTCAGACAGAATGGATTTCATTTCAGGGCATGATTTTAGGAAGTCATGGCCATGGCCTTGTCAAAGTGGCTGATTAATATATTCAAGACCAGGATAGTACTGAGTGACAAATAGTGTGCTCCAAAGGTGTTTTTTGGAGGTATCAGCAGACCAGGATTGGTGTGAGGCCCAGGAAATCTGCTTTTGAACTAGGCTGTTGGGGTAATTATATCCAGTGAAGGCTGAGGTGATGATGATGGTGTATTGCTATAAAAAGTCTGCATCTGATCAAACATGTTTGCCTCGAATGCTAAGGCTGTAGGGAGGGAAAGTCTGACATGGAAAGGAAGGCAATAGTCAAAATGTAAGTTCTGTTGTTTGTTAGTAGATTTAATGTGGAAGAAGTGTGTAGGTGGCCTTCAGTGAGGATGAGATCAACATCAAGGAGAGTGGCATGGGATTTGGAATAGGACCATGTGAAATGTAATTGGGAGAAGATATTTAGAGTTTCCAGGAATTTTAACAGGAAAGTGTCACAGTGACTCCATATGGTAAAGGTGTCATCAGTGTATCTAAACCAAACCGGGGGCAGAAGGCATATGGATCCCAGGAAAGCCCACTCCGAGCAACCCATAGAGAGGTGGGCATAGGAAGGAGCCATCCTAGTTCCCATGGCTGTACCCCTGATCCTTTTGTATGTCTGCCCCTCAAACCTGAAGTAATTGTTAGTAAGTATAAAGTTAATGAAGGTGAGTGGGGTGGGTGTCATAAGTTTGGGATCAAGAGGGAATGTAGAGCGTGGAGTTCTGCAGAGGACAGATTAGTGTCATGGTGTAGGGACCTGAGGAGGTGTTGCGAAGCAATGCTGGATGTGAGGAATTCTTAGAAGGCTTGTAAGGGATGATTTTGAGGTAGTGGTGGTGGATGAAGCTGGAATTGTGGTTGGATCTGTTCAAGGCAGGGTTCAATGTCAGGTTTGCTGTTGGAAAGCCTTTCAGAATGGGTTGCAAAGTGATATTTCCAGTTGACATTATGTGTAAAGGAAAGAAGGTCCTTCACCAAAGCAGCATGATTACATGCATGGTTAACACTGACAGTGAGGCCCTTGGATAATACAGATAATTCAGGAAGGGTGAGTGTTTTAGTCGAGAGGTTGAGAACACACTACCATTGTGAATGGTTCTTGAGATTATGAGTTATTATTGGTCTGGGAGGCAGTGGTGAAGCCTGTGGGATGTTAAGGACTTTCGCCAAGCTTGGTTGGTAGGAGAGGAGTGGTGGTTGACGGTGTGGCTGTTAGGAGAACTGCAGAGGGACAGGAAGGGAAACGCCACTGTTATGGTAGTTTAGGAAAAGCTGGGATAGCTTTTTGAGGTGAAGTCTGGCATGTTGTTGCAGTCTGAAGTTGGCTTGGTGGATGATACCATCTATGGAAACATGAGGGACAGATAACTGCAGTATTTTGTGGAAGCAGAGGAGTCCGCTGGAGCGGAAACTGGCAGATGAGGCGTATAGGGCACAGATTATTTGGGTAAGTGCAAGAGACTGTTGTATTTGAAACTGTAAAAGAGCCTGGTGTAGAGTATGATTACATCCAGAAACAGGGACTTTCAGTCTTAGGCCTTTGGGATTAGATCCAAGGGACAAGCAGGTTTCAAGAAACAGAGTGCGAGATCTTAGTTTTGATAGTGCAAAAGCATGTTTTCAAGAATAATGGATGTATTATGTGATGTGATTCATCATGGCAAGAGAGGACAGTTTGGAGTGTTAGAAATGGCAGGAGTGGCAAAAACTGTGAGGCAGAGTAGAAAAAGCAGAAAAGTGGAAGACAGACAATGGTTAACAAAAGGCAATGAGTGCATGTGAATTTCTCATTAGAGTAGTGGTCTATATGATATGAAAAAATGATTTGAAAAGAAAAGATTGATAGAGAAAGTTGAGAAAGGAGACAGAATTTTAAAAAGTGAGCAAACAGAAAGAGAAAGTCATAGGAGAAAATGTAAACTATTTTGCTTGGCAAATAAAGTACCATAATGTAGGAGACAGCAGTAAAAGTCGTTAAGAGCAGTTTGGCGAAAAACAAACGCACAAAAACGTGAAAAAATTGTGTATAAACAAGGTAAGTGCACAGTGGGAAAGAAAATAGCTGTCAAATTTGCAAATAAATTGGCAAAAGATGATCGGGAGAAGGCCCTGCAGTGTAGTAAACTATAAAAAAATGAGTGAAATATTTAATGACCTATTCGAAGGGGAGACAGAGACTGAAGATGAGAATAGGTACTAGGATGTATATATAATGAATAAAGAGATAAGGGAAGAAATTGAGGCTGGTTTAATGGAGAAAACTCATTTGAAAATGTAAAAGACTGAAAAACTGGAGTTTCTGCCACGCTGTGTAATGACAAATCAGAGAGAAATACCTGAATAGAACGTATATATGCCATGTACATAGTAATAATTAGAAAAGTAATGTATTTTGTATGTATTGTATGAAAACTGAAAGCTAATGTGCAGAGGATGGAGTGAAAGTTGACTTCGTCAGTGGGTTGGTAACCGTTGCAGTCACTGTGGTGTCTGTAACAGAGGCAATAACATTGAAAGAAGTGGGAACAAATGTAGAAATGGAGTTGTGGGACAATTTTGTTAGTGGCATAGAAGTATAGAGTTATTGTATGGGAGCCTGCTCAAAGTAAGCATGTGTTGTTGACTTTGTGATGGAATTCTTCATTTATTATTATATGGGCATGTTCAAAGGGAGCACGTTCCGGTAGGTTTGTGATGACTGAATTCTTCATTTATTATTATATGGCATTTTCAAAGGGAGAATGTTTTCATAAGTTTGTGATGATAGAAGACTTTGTTTTCTACTGGGCTACTGAGAGGGAGCTTGTGCTTGATACTAAGGTTATTGGCGGTAATCCACCAGAAGGTGTTGATGTTCTTGGAGTTCTAAAGATTTGCCAATACTAGTGGGTATACTGTTTGGTGACTATGGTGCTAATGTTGAGTGAAAGAGTAAATGGTAAATAATTATTTAATGGAAGTGTTATTAATGAAATTCACCCTGAGATAGAAATGGAAGCACAGGTTTTAATGTAAGGTTATTATTGCATACTTTCTAGAGAAAGACTGCAGCAGTATTGGATATGTAGGATGCAGAATAGGTTAAAAATGGAGATAAGTTAATGTATCAGTGTTGAAATGTGTATTATTTATTATTTGTATTTGCAATTATAAGACATTCTGTAGGGCTTATGTTGTATGTTCAATAAATGTTGTGATTTTGGAGGGGTTTGTTGAGTAAAAAAAGGGGGGGGGGGAGAGGTTACATATACATTGAACATCAGATTTGTTATTACACAAGAGGATGCTGATGATTGTATTTGTATGAGCACTTACACTAGTGTGTATGAAGGAAGCTTTTGTGGGGCAATATATTGTTCTTAGTACGTCAACAAAAGTTGCACACAGAGCTTGAGACAGGTGTATGGGTGTGGTGCCAGTTGTGAGGTGGACAAAACCAAAAATAAATGTGTTTAATAAGGGGAAATATGTTTAAATTATTATTAAATTTTTAATAGTGATGATTGAAATAAGAAAATATATTGAATGAGCTGGGACTTGCGGTGTGTTCGCTGGGCAAAATAGCATATAATTTGTATGTTTAAGTAAAATGTTTTGGTTTATGAAGTCTATGGTTGTAATTCGATTGTGAGATTGATTCAGCACGAATCTGCATTGTTTGAAATTCATCTGTGTGCCTGTTCTGTACTTTAAGATATTTCACTTGTGAGTTGATGCAGTGGACACATGGTAAACCAGGGAGGGTGTCAGTAGCCTGACCACTGGGAAGCCAAGGGGTCACAAGTTACAGGCAACTATTGATTTTGGTTATTTCTTTGACATATATCAGGATATGGCTTGGCTGACGAGGAGTACAATGCACTGGCAGCTATACTACAGTGTGAGAGAAGTGGCCTGCTGAAGTACAGATGGAACTGGGACTCAAGAAGGAGGTCCATGCTGTGGAAGTGACTGGAAGACTGCAGTGAGGGCATAACCAGTAAAAGTGAAGTGATGTGCAATGACATGGGGAATTGGAGACAGGCAATTAATCGTGTTTAATTTGATTTGATTGATGCCCACAGAGAGACCAATTATTATTGAAATTTACAAAAATGTTTAGAATGTACACATCACTTACAGTTTATATGCATAATTAGTTACATATCTCTTATTTCAAAGCTAAATTGTTTAACACATGAAGTTCCTATTCATGTTTTGGCACAATTTTATTTGAATTCACATTTGCTATTATTTATATAGTAGTAGTAGTAATAGTAGTAGTAGTAGTATGGATGTGGCAGTCTTGGTGCTACTTCATGCAGACATTACTGAGGTAATGTCTTCATGAACAGGGGGTATGTAGCATAACAGGTGAAACTGTGTACCTAAAACAAAGTTATCCACAAATACATAACGCTATTAGCCTCTGCATGGGTACTTTGTACTGATATTTAATTCCTATGTTTATATGATAATAAGTTTAAGTGTTAATAATTGTAGAGGAATTTGAATAACAAAATGTGAAACAGGCAAGAAGGAGTAGTTGTTTTGATGAGTGACTGCTATTCCATTTCATAATTGTAATAAGAATGTATAGTAGTATGTGATAGGAATAATTGTGTACAGAACTGTGTAATGTATTTGGTTGAAGTATTTGCATATTATGAAAAGTATTTGTAAACTAATGACGGTCAGGTATATGGATATTAATTTGACTAGAGTAGGGCATGAAAAAACTCAGGACAATAGATGCAACGCAGATATCGAGGTCTTTTAGTGGTGGGAGCTGTGCTGGGCTGGGTGGGCTACAATGGCCTGGAGGCTATATATGTTCGAGTTCTGCAGTAGTAACAGGCCTGTAGCATTATTATGAAACCAGTCTGTGGTTTATCAGTTTGCGAGCTGAGAATTTGAACTGTGAACATAGTGTACCTTCAGTGGCTGATGTAGTGAACTGTTTATTTGCCTCCATCTATTCTGCTAGAACTATTTCAGATTCCTATTGGACCATTGTGTATAGTGTGTTTAGAACCATTATTCATAGCAAAACAATTTTCTATCAATAAAGCAATAGTATAATGCAAACATACACTAAATAAGCTTTTATACCCCAAGGGAGCATAGCCTTAATTTCTGATTTCATTTATTACATAATTTACTTTTGTTTTACATATAAGTATTTCACTGACTGATCCCTTAGGCCACCTTAGCACTTCTGTAAGGGCATAATGCAATCATGTGCAATGAAACCCCTGTGCAGATGAAACGTTTAACAGGTTGTGCACTGACCCTCTGTTCGATTGCTAGCAGCAGTAGTTACCACTAACCATAGGTAACGTTGCACCAGGATGACAATGTTGAAGATCTCAACCGTATGCTAAAAAGTTTACAATGGTACCAAAAACCTACATTACTTTCATTGAGTTTACATCAGACTTCTATTATTGCTTTAATGTCTCACACCTAGAAGGAACCTTGCCAGTAAATGACTGTAAGAAATATAAAAAAAAATAACTGGGTAAATCATGAAGTAAAAGCAAAAAGAGAGAAACCTAGACTTTTACTATGTGCAGTGCTGAAGAATAACAAAAATAGCAGACTAAGGGTAAAATTTAAGAACTATCATGACTATTTCAAAGATCTACTATTAGAAAGTAACAGTAAATACTACCCACAGTGTTAAGGAACTCGACTAACATGGGCATAACTGTTTGTAAAATTATAAATAGCGTAAGAGATTGTAAGGACAGATCAGCTAGTGATTCTACAATCAACTATAAGGAGAGTATCATGAAATGCCAATATCAGATTGCAATTTTTTTTAATGAGTCCTTTTCTTCCATTTGAAAATACATCAACGACAATTTTAACAACCTTCAATATAATTATAAGATCATTTCAGCTAAATAAATCATATACTTGGTGCCAAATAACAGCAACAAAATAAAATACATAATATGGACACTAAAGAATACAAAATCAGCAGGCTATGATAGAGAATCTATCAACACATTAAAAAGGGAGGCATTCCCCTTTTTAGAAATAAATAATTTTTATGACATTAGCAAATTTTATCATTGATGAGAAATAATGATTGCCATAGAGAACAAGGAGTTAGCGAAATGTTCCTTGATCTAGAAAAAGCTTTTGATTGTGTCAACACCACCATATTACTTCACAAGCTGTGGAAGCTGCATATTTGAGGAACTGGCTGTGTGTTAATACAATCAATCATGAGTAACAGGAAACAATTTATGTTGCTTAAAACAAACTGTTGGTCTTCCAAGTCCAGAATTACTGACGTCAGATGTGGAGTATCTCAAGGTTCTGTGTTGGAGCCCCTTCCTTTTGTGACTTAAGTTATTGCTATAAAGTACAATTCTCTTAACTCTAAAAAGACATTCCATGGCCATTATACATAAACTATGCAAGCACGAAACCTATGATAGTGTGTTAACAATGAAATATTTAAGTATTTCAATTAAAGCTAGCTAAATGTAAATGCTTCAAAGCCTGCAATAATGGAATTTAACAGCAGGAAATAAATAGAATTTGGTATGAAATTATCCACAGCACAAAAGGGAAAATGGACAAGATTCTTGGGAATCACAAAGCAGGACAACCTCAAGTGGGATGTGCAAACGCTTATAGATTCCTAAGTCTGTAAGCTTTCTGAAAACATGTTTGCACTACACATGATTAGAAAATATTACAAGGATATGTACATACTAAAAACTGATTATCATTCTTTATTCTTGTCAAATTTAAACTATGCAGTAGAAATATGGGGTGCAATGACACAAACCAACCTAAGCATATTTTAACAGCACAGATAAAAGCTATCAGAACTATTTGTGGCGCTAAAATTAGAGAATGATGTTGAAATCTGTTTTCAAAATTGGGAGTGCTAACCAGTATAGATGTACATAAAGCAAAAATAGTATTTCTTGTGAAAACAATAAATCCAAGCTTTAACTGTGACCTACACCAGCATAATACAAGATAAAAATTCAGATACCGGGTAAATACCCACAGAACAGCATTGTATGAAAAAAAAAAAATGCACTTCATGCTGGGCTGAAGTTAGCCAGTGCCCAACCAAAAAGCCTCACAGCCCTTTATAACAGCAAATCAAAAGACAAACTAATAATAATCTTAATTGAAAATCCATTTTATTCCCTTGATAAGTTCTTTATTTCATTTTATTTTATTTATGTATTTATTTATCCATCCATAGACAGTAAATATTGTTTGGCTGTTGTCAAAAAGTACATGTAAAAAAATATTGTTTGGATGTTGTCAAAAAGTACATGTAAATTTAGGGAAACAATTTATGGAAAAGGAACATACAAAAAATTGCAAATAATAATACTTGGTCATACAAGACACAGTAATACAGCTTTATATACATATATACTAAGTATTGTAACTGCATAGTCTGTTTGCCCTAAGGCATTACTTTTGTCTTTCCTAAACAGGAAGCCCCTATATTCACTACAATAACTCAGCAAAGAGTTTTACCACACTCAACAGCTGTCTATCAGATGCACAAAATTAACAGAAACTTTAGGGGAAGAAAGACAGTGTTATCAGTTTGGCTATAATATAAACATTATCAGAATTATTTACTGGCCTAAACAGTCATTTACCAAGTAAAAACATTGTTCAAGTAGAAATGTTTTAAATTCTAATTTAAATCTGTCTTCATCTTCTAACTTTCTGATGTTGGCTGGCAATATATTGTACAGTTTTGTACCAGTATGGCTCGCATGGCTTTGTGTGTGTGTTCTTTCTGTTCGCTGAGTACCAAGTGCGGTGGTATTTCGGGTATTGTAGTTATGCAAGTTGGCATTTGTCTGAAAATCTGTAAGGTGGGTCCTAACATATAAAACATGGTACTGTTAGAACTTTAAGCCTGTTGAGTAAGGATTTGAATTGTGTCTGTGGATGACTGTGTGTTGTTATTCGGGTAGCCCTCTTCTGTAATAGAAAGATTTGTTTTAGATGGCAAGTAGTGGAACCCCAAAATATTATTCCGTATGTTGCAAAGAGACTGAAAATAGCCAAGATATGCCATCCTGGCACCTTCTGCAGTTCAAACATTTGTGATAATTCTAAGAGCAAAACAGGCTGAGTTAAGTTTCTGCACAAGTTTCATTACATGGTCATTAAAAATAAGAGTTTCATCTACATGAATCCCCAGCAATTTTGCTGATACCACTCTGTCTATGGCCTTGTCAGCCAACAACAGATTAATATTTACACTTTGACATTTTCTCAAATTGCATATAATTTGTTTTATTTGCATTTAACGTCAACCGGTTGAACCAAGTGTGGACATTCTTTATTAATTGATCCGTAGTTGTTTGCAGCATTTGCTTTGGTGCACCTATTATCACACTAGTGTCATCTGCGAATCGTATGGCCTTTGCTGCTCCATCTGAGGTATGAATGTCATTTATGTAGACAAGGAACAACAAGGGAACTAGAATACTACCTTGTGGCACTCCTATTTCCACTTTTTTTTTTTTTTGTATCTGATACTAAATTTATTTTGTGGTTGGAGTAATCTGACATCAGTCCTACATTCTGTGTTCTATTTTGTAGGTATGATTCAAACCACTTTTTCCCTGTCCCATGAATACCTAATGCTTCTAGTTTTTCTAAAAGAATGCCATGAGCGACAGTGTCAAATACTTTGTAGACATCTAAATCTATTCCTACTGTGCTATTGTCTTTTTCTAGATTTTGATTATTTGTTCAGTGTAGCACATTAGTGCTGTCTCTGAATTTTTACCTGCCTGGAAGCCATGCTGATTTCTATACAGTAACTTACAGTTATTTAGATATTTGTTGATTCTGTCATCCATTAATTTTTCTATTATTTTGGAAAATCCTGGAAAGAGGGATATTGGCCGCTAGTTTTCTACCTTATGCTTGTTCCTGTTTTTGAATAATGGCTTCAATTCTGACATTTTCTTTCGTTCCAGAAACACTCCTTCACTAAAAGATAAGTTGGCTATGTATGCCAAGGGCCTTGCGATTTGTGCACCTGTCATTATTATGATATAAACAGGCACCTCATCTAATCCTGGTGACATTTTAGGTTTCAAGCTTTTTATTACTTTAAACACTTCATGATCGTCTGCTGGATCCATACTCATGCTACGAGCAGCTTTCGGAAATTCTATTTTTCTTGGTTTGTAAATTTTGAGCTTAATGAAGTTGTTGCATTTATGAAATAATTGTTGATGTAATTTGGCAAATCTTGTTTTTTAATATCAATGTTTTCTGTGTTTTTTAGAATGATATCCCTGTCTTTGCATCTCTTTCCTGTTTCAGTCTTCACAGTACCCCATATAGCTTTTGATTTGTTATCAGACTGTCTTATTAAGTTGTCATTACTCATAAATTATGCCTTGGCTATTACTTTTCGATACACCCTCTTGTAATTCTTAACATATTCTATAAATGTGGATCTGTAGATGTCTTCAATTTTGAATTTAGTCTGTTTAGAGTTCCACAAGAAGTTTTTGATCCAGCTGTGAGCCAAGAACTTTGCTTTGTATTGTGATGTGGTGTGATTCTTGACAGCTTCTTTGGAAAGCACATTTAGAAATATCCCATGAAAATTGAAGAAAAAGTGTTATACGCATTGTATTTGTTAGGGACAGCACTTCTGCCCAGGACTCGCTAGTTAGGATATTCGTAAATTCTACACAGTTTTCAGTGGAAAATTTTCTTTAATACATGAAGTACATTTTTTCTTGTCAGTGGCACGAAGGAATTTTGAGGACAAGAGCATTATGGTCTGATAATCCCAAATCAGTATTTGTTACTTCTACTTCTGTGGATTGTACATTTGAAAATAATTTGAAGTCATTTTGACTATTTTTCGACTGTGACTGTCTCAAGAAACATGTAAAGGTTTTTTTAATTACTGCTACCAGTCACAAACATTGTTAACTATTGTATTATTTATTTATTTTGCTACATGTTTCGAGGGAATACCTCATCTAACCACAGCATTTATGAAAAGACTATGTAACATCAGTATAATCTTATCGTGAAATTGTCTTTGTAATGCCATTTAGCCTGAAGATAAGGTACTCCCTGGAAACATGTAGCAAAATTAATAAATAATACAATAGTTAACAGAGTTTGTGACTGGTAACAGTAATTCAAAAAACCTTTAGACATTTGAAAATATATTATCTATAAGACTGTTTGTATTATATGTTATTCTTGTGGGTTTGTGTATGTGCAGAAACAGATTGAAACTACATAATAGAGTTAGGAACTGATTTTTTAGCCTACTTTCATTCATAAGATTTATGTTGAAAACCCCACAGACAACTACAGCGGCTTTTTTTGGTGAAAAGAACGTTAAGCAGTGTTTCTAATTGATTAATGAATATGTCTGTATCCCCAGTAGGTAGTCTGTATATTGCTATGACTACGACTTTTCACTCTATTTCATACAACTTTATAGCTGCTGCTTAAACAAGATACTTACTCTTCAGGTTTTTCTGTTGGGACTTTTACCTGCAATGCTTTATATGGAGGACACTCAACAGTATCAGTTTTTTCTGGTTGGTAACGAACCTGAAATTTTTAACAAAACTTAATGTAGCCAGTGAATAAATAATAAACTATGATGAATATGGTATGTGACATTGTTGTATTATTTATAAACACAAATAAATAGAAGAAAGTGATGAACCTAGGGACGTCTTTCTTTTGTAAACATGTTGATCAAATAAATGAAAAAAAGAAAATTGTTTTTTACTTTCTGGATAAGAGGATGAGTGAACCCAGTATTACGCGACAGAGAGAGACCTACAAGAAATGGGGATCAGTTGGAAAAACATCCTCACACTAAATAAGAAACTGAAAAAACTCTGGGATCATGAAGGAAAAAACTAAGATTAAAACTAGAATTTACAAGGACAGAAAAGAGTAATATCAGTAACAAATGTATTAGGCAACTTTAGACCTCAAGGAAAATGAGAGTGAGAACAACATGGTATTTTTCCAGCTGGAATAAATGAAGAAGAAGAAGGAGGAGGAGGAGGAGGAGGAAGAGGAGCAGAAGAAGAAGAAGAAGAAGAAGAAGATGGTAGAAGAGAAGAAGAAATAGTAGTACACAGAGCTATGTTAACAGCAGTTTAATAGTTAAACTGGAAAAGCAGACTCTTTTATTTGTGGCATTTTTCTGCTATGTAATATGTTATTTGAAACTGCTCAAACTTACAGACATATAGCACAGTAAACTTAAATTAAAAATTATACTTTCCCATTACTTGAAGTATGAAAAGTGTTCTAAAACAAATCGGACATTCTGTTCATATACTTTAAATCATAGTCAAATATGTTTTGCTATATAATATTCCAAAAAATATTTTCTTTCAATTACAAAATTGATTTTCATGCTAATATTAACAGTGATTATTTATTTCGTATTGAATATTATACATCTATCATCTCTATGGTAAACGAATTATAGAAGCAAATTACATGAACTTATGCCATGTCAATTTTTCTGAAATTTTCTATGAAAGTAAATTTTTGTACAGTAATGAATTTAAAACCCAAACCAAGCCTACTTGACTAAAACATAATTATAAATTCATATTCAAGTGCAAATGAGATTTGACATGTTACCACTTATCTACAAAATATGTGTTCTATATATGTACAGTGTATCATGGTAATCGTTAGCTGTGGAATTGATAATTCACACTGAAGAGCCAAAGAAAGTGGTACACATGCCTGATATCGTGTAGGGGCCCCGCAAGCATGCAGAACTGCTGCAACACGACATGGCATGGACTCGACTAATGTCTGAAGTAGTGCTGGAGGGAGCTGACACCATGAATCCTGTAGGGTTGTCCGTAAATCTGTAAGAATGTGAGGGGACGGAGATCTCTTCTAAACAGCACATTGCAAGGCATCCCAGATATGCACAGTAATGTTCATGTCTGGAAAGTTTGGTGGCTAGCGGAAGTGTTTCAACTCAGAAGAGTGTTCCTGGAGCCACTCTGCAGCAATTCTGGACATTTGGGGTATTGCATAGTCCTGCTGAAATTGCCCAAGTCTTTCAAAATGCCCAATGAACATGAATGGATGCAGGTGATCAAACAGGATGCTTAAGTATGTGTCACCTGTCAGAGTTGTACCTAGACATATCAGGGGTCCCATATGACTCCAGAGCCTCCACCAGCTTGAACAGTCAACTGCTGACATGCAGGATCCATGGATTCATGAGGTTGTCTCCATACCTGTACACATCCATCTGCTCAATACAATTTGAAACAAGACTCTTCCGACCAGGCAACATGTTTCCAGGCATCAACAGTCCAATGTCAGTGTGGATGGGCCCAGGAAAGGTGTAAAGCTTTGGGCATGCAGTCATCAAGGGTACAAGAGTGAGCCATTGGCTCTGAAAGCCCATATCGATTATGTTTTGTTGAATGATTTGCACACTGACACTGGTTGATGCCCTGGCACTGAAATCTGCAGCAATTTGCAGAAGTATTGCATTTTTGTCACACTAAACGATTCTCTTCAGTTGTCGTTGGTCCTATTCTTGCAGGATCTTTTTCCAGCTACAGCAATGCTGGAGATCTGATGTTTTACCAGATTCCCGATGTTCATGGTCGTATGGGAAAATCCCCACTGTATCGCTACCTCAGAGATGCTGTGTCCCATTGCTCATGCGCTGACTATAACAACACATTCAAACTCACTTACATTTTGATAACCTGCCATTGTAGCAAAAGTAACTGATCCAACAACTGCAGCAGACACTTGTTGTCTTATATAGGTGTTGCCGACCCCAGCCCCATATTCTGCTTGTTTACATATCTCTGTATTTGAATTTGCCTATACCAGTTTCTTTGGCTCTTTAGTGTAGTAATATTTTTCCTTGTTCAGCTACAGAGGGGTGATTTTAAATGGCTCAAAATAGGTTTTGTGTTGTCATTATCACTTTCATTGTAATTTTTCAGAATAGGAAACCTCTTTCTCAATTCTCATTTAACTACAGGAAATTGCTATGTACAGCCACTTGTGTATAGGATGTAAAGTACTTCATGTGCATTGTCAGTTTACGGCCAAAAGGTTTGTCAGTAAATAACATAGAATGGTTGACCTAAATTTAAATAATGTAAAAGACCATCTGACCAAGTGCTGTCCCACGTGTGAATGAACTACATTAATTTTGCAACTGAGAGCATGATTTATGCAGCAGTCTTTTTCAAAAAATCTTTACTTTGGTTCCAACTCATCCTGTTACAGAATTACAAGATACTGTGCTGATGATGACATGCGATGTTGGTATTTCATGATTCTGCATTGAATATAATGTCTCCAGAGTCCAGATCTGTTATTTATCTGTTGCAGGTAATGAGTAAACTTCTGCACTGTCACAGCTGTTGTCTTGAGCTTGATACGGGGCTACAATTCCAGAGTGTGCACAGTTTGAAATATGTGGCAGTGATGTATTTATGAAGTATATTCAACTATACAGTTACCTAAACTGTGGCACCCATAGAACAGTTTCAGTTTAATGATCAAGACTACACAGTTCAAGGCTCATTCACATCAAAGAACAGTCCTCAAACTGTGCTGACCTGATACAGAATACATGCATTTTTTCACCAGTGGCCCACCAATTTGCATCACTTATACACACAAACTATCTTACTTCATCCGCGAATAAAACCATGGTGCTGAGTTCAATCAATATTATTGCTACTTTCTGCACATCATTTCAATATGGGGCACATATTAATTTAAGTATTTCATCAGTGTATTTACGCACGAAAACCATCACACCAATCACAATGTCATGTCCAGTCATTGTTCTCCTTATCACTCTGCCACTCAATCATTCAGTTTCAGTAGTCAAAAATATGCTCTCTTATAATGTAGATATACATACACAAGTGCATTGAAACATTTATGCCCAGATAGATGTATTATTTGAATGTACTGACATTTATTACTAAATATGATGAATAAAACAAAATAAAAAGGAGCAAATTATTTATATAATTTCTTAAGAGCTATATCCTTACAAGCACAAGAAATTGTGCAGTGAATTGGTGTGCACCACTGTGATGTTATTTGGACATTCAACCACAGAGAGAAAAAACTGAAGATAAGCCTCTAGTGGTTGTCCATAATCAATAACGCCTGCTGGTGACCACTGCCTACAAATTATGGCTCTGTGTTTATATTAACCACAATAAATAACATATGTTTGGAATGCTGTATAAGAACAAAATTTGTTTCACAGCTTAACATTTACACAATATTAATGTGTGCACAGAACATGAGTGAATGCTAATGGTACCAGAAACTAATTGAAATGTGCCACTTGGCTTGAACAGCGATCCACTGAGCCACACTACATTTGAACCAATCATTGGACTTCTGCTCCCACATAGAGCCTCTCTTCCCCCCCCCCCCCCCCCTCATATAAACTGCCAGCTTCAGTTGTGCTTCCTGAGGCCTGAGGCATGTCCTGGAAAGGTGTCATCAGGAGTTCTCAATATGGTGGTGGTGTAGGCGTTGCTGAAATGGGCAGCTTTATGACTTCGCTCATCTCATATGATGACAGGGGACAGTGGTCCTGAGATGATAGCTTATCAATAGGCTGTACCCTTTCAAGTGACACTGTTGTAGGCTCTGCTACTGTATAATATTTGCTTAATATGTTCATTATGCTTCAAAACTTGGTAAGGTCAAGCATAAGAAGGTTGTAATGTTCAATGTACAGTGTCTGTGCTCGACATAACATGTGAGTACTTATTCAAATTTTTCTGATTGAAAATATTGGTATTTCCTTGGCAAGATGCCAGTGTTCGGTGAAGCATGGAGTTTGACTCTAAACTTATTGAAGTAGAAACAGCAATACTGGTGCAGAGAGGTGCTATTGAGGTAGGAAAAACTCAGATGGAAGCTGCAGTGTCTCTCTATAGATCATTAGAGCCATTGAAGAGGTAATATCTTGCTTGACTGCAGTGCAGAGTCAAGTATCATTAGCGCTAGTGCTACTGTCCAAATAAGATCATATCTCATAACATGGCTCTGAGCATCTTATGGCAGCACTCTTCCATGCTGTTGCTGACTAGGTGACAACTAGTGGTGTGATGGTATTGGAATCTATATAATTTAGTAAGTTGAGGAGTTGGACAGACTCAAACTGCCATCCTTGGCTTGTTGTGACATGTACTGGGCAGTGATAGTTCTGTGGGTAACTTCTGCTACTCTGCTTGTAAATGGATATAACCTGTGCTTTCTTCCAGTTGCTGGGTATGGACCATATATTTGTTCACAGATATACAGTATATTGTGGTTAAGAAAGGAGTAACTGGATTACTAATTCTGTACATGGGCTTTATTCAATTATTGCAATAACAGTTGTTTTTCAGTGCCACTAACACTAATATCTATAGCACTTTTCTTTCCAGTGATATGAGAATGAAAAGGAGGTTGTGCTCCTGAATCTTCCTTTGTAAAGGGATCTTTGATAATGGGTATAGACCCTCATCAGTTGCTGTGTTATCAATGAGTGTCTATGCACTAACTTTGGTGCCACTGGCAGCTTTTAATATATGACTAGAATTTCTTGCACCTTTGTGAGAGATGTTCTGATAAGATTTCACATATTTCCATTTCCTGCATAATAAAAGTTCAGTGACTGAGTATGTCTGTTGCCATCATATCATTAACTGAAGAATGTTGTTGTTGTTGTTGTGGTCGTCAGTCCTGAGACTGGTTTGATGCAGCTCTCCATGCTACTCTATCCTGTGCAAGCTTCTTCATCTCCCAGTACTTACTGCAACCTACGTCCTTCTGAATCTGCTTAGTGCATTCATCTCTTGGTCTCCCTCAAAGATTTTTACCCTCCACACTGCCCTCCAGTGCTAAATTTGTGATCCCTTGATGCCTCAGAAAATGTCCTACCAACCCGCCCCTTCTTCTTGTCAAGTTCAACCACAAACTCCTCTTCTCCCCAATTCTATTCAATACATACATCTTGCTCACCGGATGGTAGAGTTTTGTCAGGACTGGCTCTCCCAAGGCTGTCAGTAGTTCTAATGGAATGTTGTCTACTCCCGGGGCCTTGTTTCGACTCAGGTCTTTCAGTGCTCTGTCAAACTCTTCACGCAGTATTGTATCTCCCATTTCGTATTCATCTACATTCTCTTCCATTTCCAGAATATTGTACTCAAGTATGTCGCCCTTGTATAGACCCTCTATATACTCCTTCCATCTTTCTGCTTTCCCTTCTTTGCTTAGAACTGGGTTTCCATCTGAGCTCTTGATATTCATACAAGTGGTTCTCTTTTCTCCAAAGGTCTCTTTAATTTTCCTGTAGGCAGTATCTATCTTACCCCTAGTGAGCTAAGCCTCTACATCCTTACATTTGTCCTCTAGCCATCCCTGCTTAGCCATTTTGCACTTCCTGTCGATCTCATTTTTGAGACGTTTGCATTCCTTTTTGCCTGCTTCATTTACTGCATTTTTATATTTTCTCCTTTCATCAATTAAATTCAATATTTCTTCTGTTACCCAAGGATTTCTACTAGCCCTCGTCTTTTTACCTACTTGATCCTCTGCTGCCTTCACTACTTCATCCCTAAGAGCTACCCATTCTTCTTCTACTGTATTTCTTTCCCCTATGTGTGACAATTGTTCCCTTATGCTCTCCCTGAAACTCTGTACAACCTCTGGTTTAATCAGTTTGTCCAGATCCCATCTCCTTAAATTCCCACCTTTTTGCAGTTTCTTCAGTTTTAATCTACAGCTCATAACCAATAGATTGTGGTCAGAGTCCACATCTGCCCCTGGAAATGTCTTACAGTTTAATACCTGGTTCCTAAATCTCTGTCTTACCATTAGATAATCTATCTGATACCTTCTATTATTTCCAGGATTCCTCCATGTGTACAACCTTCTTTTATGATTCTTGAACCAAGTGTTAGTTATGATTAAGTTATGCTCTGTGCAAAATTCTACCAGATGGCTTCCTCTTTCATTTCTTTCCCCCAATCCATATTCACCTACTATGTTTCCTTCTCTCCCTTTTCCTACTCTCGAATTTCAGTCACCCATGACTATTAAATTTTCGTCTCCCTTCACTACCTGAATAATTTCTTTTATCTCGTCATACATCATCAATTTCTTCATCATCTGCAAAGGTAGTTGGAATATAATCTTGTACTATTGTAGTAGGTGTGGGCTTCGTGTCTATCTTGGCCACAATAATGCGTTCACTATGCTGTTTGTAGTAGCTTACCCACACTCCTATTTTCCTATTCATTATTAAAGCTACTCCTGCATTACCCCTATTTGATTTTGTATTTATAACCCTGTGTTCACCTGACCAAAAGTCTTGTTCCTTCTGCCACCGAACTTCACTAATTCCCACTATATCTGACTTTAATCTATCCATTTCCCTTTTTAAATTTTCTAACCTACCTGCCTGATTAAGGGATCTGACATTCCACGCTCTAATCTGCAGATTGCCAGTTTTCTTTCTCCTGATAACGACGTCCTCTTGAATAGTCCCCACCCGGAGATCCGAATGGGGGACTATTTTACCTCCGGAATATTTTACCCAAGAGGACGCCATCATCATTTAACCATACAGTAAAGCTGCATGCCCTCGGGAAGAATTACGGCTGTAGTTTCCCCTTGCTTTTAGCCGTTCGCAGTACCAGCACAGCAAGGCCGTTTTGGTTAATGTTACAAGGCCAGATCAGTCAATCATCCAGACTGTTGCCCCTGCAACTACTGAAAAGGCTGCTGCCCCTCTTAAGGATATTTAAATGAAAATATGAAAATATGGAAGCCTAAAATAACCAAACAGTGGAAAAAAATAAATTTCTCAACTATTCATTTACAATGTTGTAGTGTGCTACAATGTTTCTTCATGGTTTCATTCACTGGATACCAATGAATTCGGTTGCATATTCTTAAAACCAATCCCCAAACAGACTACAGAAACAACTGAATCTCCTACTTTTCTTTCATGGGCTATATTCAGTCTTTAAAATGCAAAGGAAACAATTTATGGATGTAGTAATACTGTAATAAATGCTGAGATAACCACGTACATGATGTTGGTTAAATCAGGCCACTTTAGATTGAAAACAATACCAGATAATGTAAAAATATTTCTTAAAGGGAGAGAACTCCTGTCTAAACTTATTTTGCTTGCAACATCAAAGGGTTAATTACAATGTTCTTAAAAGGTGCTGAGGGCTTCTTTGTTTGCAAGCACATTGTCTCCATTCCTTCAGGATTTTTGTTTTCCTTTTTAATAAGTCCTCAGTTATCACAGTTGCAAATATTACAGTAGGCAAGAAACTTACTGTAATAATTTTAATGAAATTTGTGTCATTTGACTGTTTGTTTTAATATCCATTTATTTCATACTATCACGATTTCACCTTTTATATGTTATTATTGAAAATGGCACTATTACAACATATATCTGGTCATATACACCAATCATCACATCATAGAATGTAGTACAAACTAAAATTATATAGTGGGACTGACACTGTACATAGCAGAAACACTTTATCACACTGTGTTGTGTTTATGATGACCAAAACTCAGCTATAGCATGCACAGTGTCAGCTGAAACATCTGCTTTCAGTTCATACTCACGTCCCATAATGCAACACTGGTTTGTGTGACCTGATGTGTGTCATAATATTTTGATGATGACATAGCATTTAAACATGTCGGACATAATGTGATCTTGATAATGGCACCACAGCTGAAACTGAAATAGTGTGAAATAAATGAATATTAAAACACATACTCAAATAGTGGAAATTCCATACATAGAATACTCATGACTGTGGTCCCTGATGAAAGAAAAATCATTCACATAATCAGTTCTTAAACTCAGTTGTAAAATGAAAAACACATGTTGTGGCAGCCCATGTTACATAATACACAAGACTAGTTCTGAAAAAAAAAAGGAGGTTCCAGTATTGTGACCTTCTGGGGGAGAGATTTTGAAATCTAGACTTCTTAAAACATTATTTTAATGTACTTCTGTGCATTTTAAAAGTGATTTTCTAACATTTGCACGGTAAAAAATGAAGTTCTATTCTACCACATCTTAAAATTTGCATTTCCCCACCCCCATGTTTCTTAAATGTTGTACATTCAAGTTACTAACTAAGTTTTGAAAGCTTACTTGATCTGCATTAGTCTCATATGTCGTATTTAAAACAGGTTTCTTGGGAATACAACGAGCAGCTTCCTTTGAATCTTTACCCCAAGTGGAGTTGTAAGTGTATGCAAGTAGTAGATCTAATTCATTCTTTCCAAGTACTTCAGCAGCATCGTCAAGAGAGAGTGCTGGTGCCATTACCACACGTGGTCGAGTTTTTCTTATGAGTTCATCATCCTCCCTTGATGGTTCCTGTGCAAGCATTTTAAAATATACGAGATCAATGAAAATGTGTGGATTGTATAAACAAAACTCAAAATTATTTATGAAGACATTCTGAGCTTATTAAAAACTGTTAAGCAAATTTGAAGTGAATATATTTATCAGTTTGGCAGAACTAATCTACAAAATGTGTGAGCAAACTTAAATAAAATAACATAAAATAAAGTGCTATGATCTAAAACTGTGAAATCCATGACCACCAAACTTTGTGTATAACAGGAGGTGTCCACATAAAATCTGTTTGCAACCATCCATAGAATGCACTCCCATGATTGTGCTAGAAATGTGAGTAATGTTTTCAAAACATTGTAAACCTCCATTATTGTCAGTGGATTGGAGACCTACCCAGACAGTCATGCATGTCAAAGTGCTGTTTCTGGGGCAGCAAGGTGTGCTGGTCCCAGATTGAAACCACCCTGCAAATTGATGATAGCAGTCGTGTTGGTGTGCTGATCAGTAGGGATTTGATTCTAGGCAGTTTCCCACATTCCACTAGGTGAACACTATGCTGGTACTGAGGTCCAGCTTCAGTTACACAGTTTGCAAAAATTAAAAAAAAAAATAATAACTTTTCTCACCCTCACATGAATCACAATATTGCTGACAGTCTCAGTGATTAATGGAGTGGTGACAGGAAAAGCAGCCAGCTGCTCTTTATGTTAACCATGCCAAACCTATTAATAGCCATGTCAACTCTATGCTAAAGCAGGAAATGTCACAATAAAAAGAACATTGCCAGTAGCCAAGAGTCAGTTTCCAAGTCATAGTTTACATGCAGCAGCACATATATTGAACAGGGTGTTATTGCTGTGATGTCTTGACTGTGTGTCTCAGATGCGGCAAGCCACAGTGAAGGATTTTATAAGCACTTTATTTGACCATTGACTACCACAGAAACTGCTTTGTTACTTTCAGTTTTGGTACTGCAATTTTTTTCCTCTGGTGTGCAATTAAATGTTGACAAACTTTATTACATGATCAGGACTCCTCAGAATGTATACAGTTCTGCCATAGTTTCTGTCTGCACATGCTCATTCTGCAGTCCACATGTGTGAAGATTTTCTTGTCCTCTCAAAGGAATTATTGTTCTTGATGTTGTTGCTTCAGCTATTGTCATTGTTTTGTTTAAGTGTGCTAATTATGATATCATTAGTACTCATTTATAAATGATTTGTCATTACACATAAACTTCTTAGAAATTGAAGTTCAGAGGAACAAAATTACAAGATACTTAACACATTGTATTATTACCAAATATAGAGAGCAAACCATGAACTACTGGTAGTAACTCAAGAGCAAAACTTTTGTCATTCTGATGTGCACAGATTGCAAATACTGTACACTGGTGTCATTGGATCAGAGGAGTGTTCTGCATGTCAAATTGAGCTACCCATTTCAGAGGCTGCTTGACAATATTTCATCTCACACAAATAGATGAAAGGGGCTACAGCATGACCTGTTTTCATTCGGACACTCCTTCCTTCCTTCCTTCCTAACTTCTTTCATTCATTCATCATTTTCCACAAAAAACAATCAAGAAGAAAAAGTTTCAGGGATGTGGAACAAGTTAAGATATGTTTTAGCAAAACACAAAAATATCATAGAAACGTAATCTGCAAGTTATATTAGCAATAAACTGCCATTATGTTACTAAATTTAATCATGTATATGAGAAAGAAAGTTGCTGTTTCAGAAAAGGCTTCTGCTTCCTCAGTTTACTAAATGGATGATGTTTATATCCTGTTGCTAGTTTAATATTTATTTGATCAAATTTGTGGGAATGTTAGTATTGCTGGCCAGACAACAGCTCGCAGTCTTATCCCTGATGGTTGACCATAGCAGTTCAGTTTGCTCTGTGACTTTAAGTGTGTTATACAGTGTATACTTGTATGTATCGATTTTATATAAAATAAAGTGTGTTGTATACTCTGTGCTACTGTTTTATCTATCACTCACTATCACTATGTACCAGAGTTCAAACTGGTGGCCTGGAACTTTGAGTGAACACTAAAATAGTGCAAATTTGCATCGTGACAATGTGGTCATCACACCATCGGTGTGTTATGCTGACCACAAATTTTGTTGAACTCTTGCACCCTTCACTGTTAACAGACATGGACAGTACTCTGTGTGTTACCCAAGTGATTAAAAGTGACAGTGACCTTTCTTACATTGCAACTTAATCAGAAATCGTAAGGGCACAACAGTGCAATGCAACTGACAATCCAGTTATTGATTTTGTTGCAGATTCTAGCAGTGCAACATCTGCCCCTACAATCTGTCAACGTTTTCATGACCTGGAGCACTGACCTGTGCCGACCACATTGTGACCGTTATTCTACACACCAGACACATGTGCACCCAATACACATGCTGCCTCATCTATGCTGCAAGGCCTGTCCTCCAGCCCATGCAGCCACCTGCATTACCAGCCAACACCCACCCACAGTCCTCTCCATGCTCTGCAGCCAAATTCCAAGCACATCACCAAACTGAACAGTCAACTGCTTTGCAGCTCACATTTCTGCCATTCCTCATGGACAACCCATGTCGGTGGTTCACGATCATCAAAAGCATGTTCACTCCAATGCCATCATCATGAACAACACAAAGTACACCACACTACTCATCCACCTTGACAGCCAAGTTAACGGTATCTATGACTCATCCTGGAACCACCATCTATGGACAAATAGGAGGCCATCAAAATAATGCTCTGACTCTCAAAGAGCAACTACACCAGGTAAATTTACAGGATGGCAACCCCTCCAAATTGCAGCAGCATCTTCACAGCAAAATATACCCACGTATCATGACCGATGAGATGGTTTATTCAAGCACCCATCCCAGGTGCAGGTGACTTTACCTGCCATTAGTAACCAGTCTCCCAAAGTCCGCCTGCTCTGGTTGAGCACATTTTTGCCATTTCTTGACATAGGCGTAACATCAAGAAAGCTCCCAACAGAGGTATGGATATGAAAACTGCACTGCCATGCACACGGCCTTATGTAGCCACTGAGAGTCACTGAGACTACTGGCCCCACCCGACACTGACTTTACAGCAGCCATTGCCTCTGATGTTCACAAAACAAACTCAGTTCCAGCTCTTACTCCCAGTACATCAGCAGCCGTGCATGTGCAGTCTTACCTCGGATGGTACAATGTCTGGTTCAGTGACACTGGGCACCTCTGTCATCAACCTCATGGCTACCCAAACTCACCTCACGGTCCGCAAGAGGTGCCCCAAAACCATGAACAATGTGTAAGCCACCTCAACACACACAAAGTTGCTATCTGCCTGCTAGCTTTCAAAGTCACTCCAAGCAACCATCTGTACGTCCTTGACCGCAACAGTGACTACATTTCCTGGTCGCAAGCAGATCACAGATCAGCACAGCGCCTCACTCACCTGCCTTGTCTACATCTTAAGACTCATTCCTTTGCTTGACAGCTGCTAATGGCTTTCCTATCTCTGTCAGGGATATCCAGACACAGACTCTAGACCTCGGCTTTGCAACAACCTTCATGTGATGTTCATCATTGCTGATGTTATGGAGCTGGTCCCGAGTGCTAATTTCCTACAAGCCTTTCATCTTGTGCCCTTACGGCTTGCAAACAAGTTCACTACATGCCTCCTGACCATCCTTCTGACAGTACACATGTCCAGCCACCCCAATGTGATGATGCTGACACTCCTATCCCTCAGTCAAGCACACAAAATCGTACATACAACAGTGTGTGGACTATGCTGACTACTTACTATGCACCTGTCGAGAGAATATTGGCACGTAAAAGATACTCAATCACCTCCAACAGGACAAAGTGTCCCTATGCAGAAGCAACTAAACAGAATTTGCAGAGGATCACTCCACTGTCGAACACCTCCATTCCTCACCTATCACCTACGCTTGTAGACCTGCACCTGTAACCCGACATCTCAAGTCCCCTGACACAGCTGCCCCTGCCTCACAGTTTATGCAGTTCACTACATCACCTGCCGCTTATTCCGTGCCTGCTCCTTCGCCACCTTCTATCATCTGTGGCACATTTGCACTACTACAACTCACCCCTTAAGCCTCCTCCCCCCCCCCCCCCCCAACCCTCATGCCCATATCAGATGATGCCTGCTGCACCATGCCACGTCTGCACCTGGTCTGCACCTGTACACTATCCGGATCCTGCTCCACGCCTGCACCTGTGCAGAATGATCTCGCCCACAACACACTCGCACCTGTGCAGTATGCCACTGCTCATGCTGAGCCAGTGTTTGCACCCAGATCTGCCTGCTGCACTGTGACCAACTGTCTGCAGCTAGCCGACCATGCCACACAAGTGCATACACCAGCCATCTGATGCCATTGCCTCCTGGGCCAAAACAGCAACTGCACAAAGTGCTGCTTGCTGTGCTGCATCTGAACCTCTTGACCAATACCATGCATGCACAGACTACCACCTTGCTCAGGCAAGCTGGCTCCAGTCTACAGCTGACATCTGACATCGTTTATGCTGCTCAGAACACTGACCTCCACATGGCTTGCGCTGACAAGCTCTCAACTAGGGGCTTGATCTTTTTATCTTGTCAGCCATCAACAACGGCATGGTGCACTCCATTAACTCTACACCCAGCCTGTCAATTAGCCAGTGCCCCAGACGTCTGCCCGCTGATCCCCTTGATCACCTCCAATCGGTGAAGGTGGCAGAGGACGAGTTGTTACAAGCTGAGATCATTCGCCCATCAGATAGCAGATAAGCCTCACTAATCCACCCCGTCCTTAAGGACAGCTTGTTCAGACTTCAGGGAGTCTATCATGCCATGAGTGTGTAGGTACTTGGTGAAAGACACCCCGGAATGGTAAAGTTAAAATTTATTAAAAAAAAAAAGAAACAGTGATAATGACAGAAGCAAAGACCGACCATAAGCAGCGGCAAAGACACTAGTTACGAATGTGCAATAAGGCACAGACAAATGAATAAAAAAACATCACTCACTTTTCTTTGTACACGATTTTGTTAAAATCACTCATACATAGATGGATGGTTAAGATGTACTGCTCGAAGTATGACCTGCTACAAGTGTTTTGTGTTATATGTGATTCTGAATAAGAGAAGACTTAACAAAAGTATTAAGTATTTTTATTGAAGTGAAGTGGAGCCAAGTTAGGAGGACTTCCTTCATCTTAAGAGGCACTGGTGGCCTTAGAATCGGCTGCCTGCATCTACATTTGAAATGTAAGAGAGGAAGTCCACAGTCCATTTTGTATGATTAACAGAAGTATAAAAGCTTTCAGAAGATGGCAAATATAATTAAAATATGTATAGTGATGGAAACACACAGAATAAAAGAAGCGATGCAAGGTAAAGTGAATGAAGAGTAGTGAAATTTATACACACAGAACATTTACAAATAATTCAATTGTACTATCTTTCATTTTTTTCCATTTTAATTATATCATTATTATTATTATTATTATTATTATTATACAACTGGTGACCTAAATGCCACATCTTCAGGGCACTGGTTGTAAGTAGAGTTTGTTAACTATTGTTATATTAAGAAATTTCTATGACATTGTTATTAGTCATTAAAACTAATTGTCTGTATTTTCTTTCTAAATGAATCATGATGGGGAGCAAGTAAAGCAAAAAGGAAAAAAATTAAGAAGAAAAATTTGGAAGGAAATAAGAATTGCACCCAGGGTATGTAAAATTTTTTGTTTGGCGCACCAAAGGTAGGACGGCTACACAAGTTGCTTGCTTGGTTATGCTTGGTAGCACCTCCTTTGATGTAGATACAAACCTTTTCCTCATTATTCCCTTCCTTGAATTTTATTGTGGACAATTTACAGGAATTTTTCAGTGTGATAGATGTTGTCAGTAAAACATAAATAATTATGACACAATAGCTTGCCTATCATAATAGACATAAAACAGGCTTTGAAATCACATAAATTACAATTATCAAGTGTAATAATTAGCATATGAAATTTTACCATTCTTTGCGAAATTTTTATTTTTGCATATTCAGACAACATGGCAGAAAAATATATGTCCATTGTTAATAGCAATAGCAAAAACACAATCAGCCAAGATGGCATAGAATTGCGCGATCGAACAATTGAAGTTCAGGCACCATGCATGCCTACCACAAAAAGCTTAATTAGGTTAGAGATGCATGTCATGGGTGTGACAAATGATAGCGATGCTCCACAGCAAAATAACCTTGACGACACAATGTTTGCAATTGACAAGACAATGTCATGCATCACCCAGAGTGATATACTGCTCATGAATGAGACATTGGAGAGTGATACAAATATGAATCCTGACAATATGTTACAAACACCATTTGTTCACAACACAACCATTAACTTGGAAAGTACAGCTGACAGCAACCAGAGTAGTACAACTGATGCACTGCTACGGCAATTATTATCTAATATAAACATGAAATTAGATAATATGAGCACCAATTTCAGTGATACGAAACAAGATACAATTACCAGAATTGATTATTTGACACAAGATATGACACGGTAAAATAGCAACAAAACACTGTTACACAAGATCTAAATACAATGTAACAAGAACAAAAACAAGTATTCAAGGATTTGCAAGACATGGTCTCACAGAAGTTCAATGACTTAGCCAAAAATCAACAAAAAATTGAATGATATGAAAAAACAAGTAAAGCATGAAGTACTTTCTGAAATTACCAGTAACATTATGGAGTTAAAACAGAAGGTAGATTTTGACCATCATGGTCTAGTAAGACACCAGATAAAGACAACCACAGATGCAAACACAAATATTGAAGCCACACAAAACCAGTTGCATTCAACAGTAAAAAAGGTAACCATTGCCATTAACAAACTAAACAAAGACTATGAAGATGTACCTCTGGCTGTAGAAGAGCTTGCTTTAAGGGTAGCTACATTAGAAGTTGACTCAGCATGTGCTGAGAAGGAGAGTGGGAAGATCAATGAAAATCTAAGTGATATCATTAATCAAGCTGAAGCAGGTACGTTAGATAAGAGTAATACCATTGCAGAGAAGTTAGTAACCAGTTGTAAGTTATACATAGATACAGCAGTAAAAGCTACTCAGAAAAAAGAAAATGAAATAGTGAACAAGGTAAACATTAACCTACAAGCCGCGGAAGGTAGGATTCTCAGTGTTTTCTAAGAAAATATTACCGGATCTCGAAATATGCATGTAAATAATACACAGGCTACAGTGAACAAACCACAATCTGTTGGTATTTATCCACAAATTGTTACGAGTCCTACAGCAGGTACTAGTGACAATTGTAGAGCGCAAAATGTAAACTTACCCACAACTCCAACACCTGAGCAATTACCATCCAGGATTATAGGTAACTACAATAACAACATAAATATGACTGAAAATGCCAAATGTCTGTCAACTATTTTTGCAGACGAAGGTTTGCTGAGTCATTCACTATCAAAAGTAAAAGAATAAACCCAGTAGTATTTATCAGTGCTTTTTGTCATGTATTTCCACGCAACTGGATGGAAGCACAGAAAATCAGATTTGTCGTGGGATATATTCAAGGTGACGTTCTTTTATGGGCAACTGAAGTGGTCGAATGTGTGCAGCACTTATATCCAATTTGAATGAGCTTTCCTCAACAAATACTGGTCTGAGGCTGTACAATAAAGACTCAGATGTGAGGTTTTCAATCCTGCACCACTGAATTGCAAATACAGTAGTCTATACGGATACTTTGAAAAGTACCTGAGAAGACGTGATACTGGACAAACCCAGTATCACAGGTAGACATATTAAAAATTCTCAAAAACCGTTTACCATCCAACATTAGAGAAAAATTAGTCACAATGCTGAGCACATTGCTGAATATTTTCTGTCAGTGCTTGATTCTATTGACTTAATCTATAAGGAAAGACCTGTAGCAAATAGAGAATCAGGCACAACAACAAAATAGCTATGTAAATCAGTCAGTGAAATGTGATCTAAACATACAACAGGGATAATACACACAACAGCAAAGTTACATACCCAGTGGTAATTATTACAGTAACAGGAACGGAAAAAAACAAACGATTTAAAAATTTTCAAAACAACAGGAGTAATTTCAATGGACAATTGAATTACAATCCACCATCACAAGGCCATATGCTGAATATAAACAGAAACAGTTCAGCCACAGCAGTGGCCAATGCGTGACAACAGTGACATGCCTTAAGCTGTACAGCAATCAACTTTTGGGCAGCAGAGTAATGGAACAGCAGTTTTTACTAATAACAACATGAGCACTCACAAAGGAATGTTGCGAGCAGCCAACGATACAAACTGGTGAAGTACCCACACTGTGTAACTAACTGAAATTACTCCAGGTAATGAATTAGGTCACACTAGGCCTTTGGAAAACCCCAACAGGTTGTAGCTAAGCCCCAGCCTATTGACCTCTCTGGTAGTGGGAGCAAAGCAAAACTACAGACATGTTTTGTAAGATTTGACAAACAAGGTGACATCAAGGATGATCTGTATCAGCATGAGTTATATACAATGAATAATATCCAGGAAGAACAAGTACAAGCCATCAGTGAGGTTAAAATATTTAATATTGACAGACAGTTAATTTTAAATACAAGTTCAGCTACCAACCTGTCAAATGCATTTTTCTGCGAATTGAAGAAAGAGGCAAATTTCCAACATTTGCTGTCCAAAATTGCAAGTTGCAATAGAGCTGATCCACAAAGATACACAGGCAGCACAAAGTGCACAGCCACAGCATCAGAAAATCATGCAATGACAACAATCATTATACCAGTTATTCCAACTAGGCAGTCACAGCCCATGGTCTCTTGATGGAAACAAAAATTGTGATCACTGTGAGAGACATGAGAACACCATGACCAAACTACGGTATCAAGTACCAAATTGACATGGCATGATCATCATTTGGAAAGACGTGAGAACTGTTCACTCAGCCTTGAAAACGGAGTGCATATAGTAGAGGTTCTCTTTGACAATCCTCACACTAAACTGTTAAACTAATTGAGACCTGCAGGCCCCCTGCTGACTTGATCTCAGTGGACTGTAAGGATGCGGATACCAATTTACATTTACTACTTTAAAACAGATGTGTGAGCATGATGGATGAACTGTGCTGCAAGCACAATGTCTGTAACCACCATGTGAAATATGATGTGCAAGCATTCGTACCATGGAAACTAATGTACCTATAATTATCATTTTGGACACTGGGATGTAGCTGGACTATTTAACATCATAAATGGATGGGAAAAAGTCACAATATTAAGAGTTAGTGATTGCAAGATTCATGGAGCCATTAGCCCAAGATCCAAGCCAATAAAACTTCAAGCCATAGGGGAATCAAGCTTGGGGAAACGAAATATAAGCACTTATTCCTCGTAGTCAATGCTTTAATAACCAAATGTACTGCAGAGACTGATTTTTTGGCCAAGAAGGATGCAATGATTGAATCTCTGCATGTAAATTCCATGTGAAAATAGGTTGTGGTCATGTCATGATAGACTTGATTACCACAGCAACAGGCCATGGCAAATACTGCCAGGGACTACAAATAAGATCTGTCAGAGAGACCTCAGACTTTGGCTCAGAGTATGGGTGAATACAGTGTGAACAGGTACAGGATATTATCTATACCGAAGCATGAGAATCAGTCATACCATACAACTGCAAGTGTTTACAGGTCATATTAACGTATTTGACAAGGGCTCCAAAATAATTGTGGGTACGAATGTATACTGGACATTAATCCATACCAGACTTTGTGGTACACTTCCTGTAGTGTGCCCTGGACCAAGCAGCTAGCCATGACTAAAGAGATCCACAAGACGTTCAATTCGGGAATGCTTGAACCTACTAAGAGCCCATAAGCAGCCCACTTCATGCTCTAATGAAACCAGGAAGTAGTGTGGGTCTAGTACTCAATGCCAGGGCAATTAATCAAATTTTAGTACCAGTCAGAACTCGGCCAGAAAAACTGGAGTAAAATATCCAATGTTTTCATGGTGTGAAGTACTTTTCTTGTATTGATCTTCAGTATTCCTACTGACAGTTTCCCCTAGCCAGGAAGTCTCACAAGTACACCACATTGTTACCAGGTGTACAAGTATAAAATGTGGTTTTTTTCTCTAAAAAAACATGTTAAATTCAGAATAAAGATAAGTAGTGCTTTATTCAAAGTATGTGTCACCATTTGTTACACGTCTTTCCCATCTTACGGGCATACTACCATGACAGTAAAAATTTTCCCCTTTTGCTGCAAGCCGTTCATTGAGTCATTTTTTCACATCTTCGAATGAACCAAAGTGTTACTCAGCAAGTGCATGCTCCATCGATGCAAACAGGCAGTGAATGAAGCAGACCTTTCACACCATCCAGATATGACAAAAGATATCTGTTTATCACCAGACTCTTGAAACTTTGGAGTGGGAGCAGTTTCAAAATATAGATGGATGGCTTACTGTTTGCACCACTGGTTTTGCAACCAAGGTGCTGATTAAATGTGAGTGATCATGCATGACCACTGAACTTGAAGCATTAGCAGTAGTGTGGGTATTTAAGTGCATTCACTAGTAATTATACAACCACCACACGAATGTTTACTATGATCACCAGGCAGTTAATGTTTACTCAGCTCCAAACTATCACCTCCAAGACTTGCAATGTGGTCTTTGTCTCCGCAAGAGTATAGTTTTGAGACAATACACATCCTAGGGCAGACGAATGTCAGGGCTGACACACTGTCTTGCTTGCAGTGAACAAACAAGAAACTGGAATTAATATTTACGTCATGAAAGATGAGGTAATTAAATGGTACTTTTTGCACTTGTCTAGAAATATGTCTCGGTTTGAGGATGCTGATGTAAACTGGCTATGAGTTTAGCAGCTTGTAATGAATGATCCATTAGCAAAGTTATAAGAACAATGCCAACCACATAAAGGAGTACTGTTCCATGGGAGGCATCCTGGAACAAACTCTTGGCTTGTGAATATGCCTGATTAAGCAATAAAAAGATTTCTCTGGTACATCCATCATGCTTGGGGTCACTGTGGAGTAGTGAAGTGTGCTCACAAGATTAGCTAGTACTGCTGTTTTAGTGAACTTCGCTGTGGAGTAGTGAAGTGTGCTCGCACTATTAGCTAGTACTGCTATTTTAATAACCTCTGACACAAAGTACAACAAGAGTTATGACCTTGTCATCTTTGTCAAAGAGTGAAATACAACCAGGAGAGGTGAAATACACTCCATAATACCAACTAAATTGCTGCAAATTGTGACCATCAACATAACCAAGCCTCTTCCAAGAAGTAAGATAGGTGTGAAATTTGTGGTATGTTTCTATCACACTTTTTCAAAGTATTTATGAATGTATGCAATGTGTACAGCCACTAGTGAGCCAAATCTGAAGAAAATTCAGAATGATTATATCCCCAGATTGGGCAAAACCGAGGCTATTCTATCAGACAGTGGTAGCATCTTCACCAGTAACTAGTGGAGGGATTTACTACAATAAAATGGTATTAAGCAAGTCCTAATTTCACATCACCACCCACAAAGCAACCAGGCAGTATATGTATTTTGTGAATTCAATCAATTCATGAGGACCTACAATCATAATAAACAGGGTACCTGGCTCCAGTATCTGGGAAAATTCAAGGTAGGAGGTCATGAACACTTTGCCACACACATTGACCAACTGCACTCCAAAAGAGTTGATGTTGAGCCAATTTGAATATAATGAGTGGAGTTTTCCAGTTCCTAAAGTACCACCTGATAATCTAGCATGGGAAGACCAAGTATGGAAAGCAGTAATGACACTTACTGAAAAGGCTAATTGATGTAAAAGATTATCTGACAAGAAAATAAACATGAAGTGACATATAAACCTGGTGACGAAGTGCTGATACCTTGCCATCCCAGGTCATAACTCTAGTCAAAAAGGAATAAAAAATGGCAATTGCTATACTCTGGTCCCTATGTGGTGACTAGAATGCCAAACCCTGGTAGTGACCTATATGCATATCCAGAAACAGGAAGAATTAAAGGATTATATCCTTTTCAAGATCGAAAACCATAACACATGTAATGTTACTCTAAAACCGTAACACATGTAATGTTACGCTTACAAGAGATCATACATGTACATTGTTTAGTATTTAGAAATTTGTAAATAGTTATGATTACCATTTCATTTTTATAACATCTATGGAGCCATATGTTCCTACACAGTAAATAAGTATGTGTAAATGTGCATTTTTTTTGCTTTTATGTGCACTGTATAATCTTTTCATTTGCCATACACTTGTTTTGCAAGGACACTTAGTTATTATTCTGTGTATGCAAGATTTTTTATCAGACACTAATGAGTCAGCTAGTATGTGACTTCAGTTAGTATTGTCAGGCACAGTAGTTGATTTGATGAGAACTGAAATCAGATGTGCTCTTCTTTGTTTCCAAATGGCACAAATGATCAGCTTTGGATATGCTTCACTTCGTGAAAAGAGCTGACATATTGGATGAAGAAAAGTGTCATGAAAGGCTTTACGATTCAGGAAGTATGTATTTTTGAATATTGTCACCAGTCAGCTATAGTGATGAGAGCTTGGGCATTCACTGTAGACTTCATGTAAGTACTATGTAAATAAATGCAGAGGTGTGTCACTGGTTATAAATATTCAGTGTGAATGCATTAAGAAATATTATAATTTTTACATAAAGGTTGCTACCTTTCAAAGAAAGATTCTTGATAAAATATTATTCAGTGCAGTAGATTTTTTAAAAACAATATTTAGGAATTAATTGCGCATACACACAAAGTACAATGCAAAGTTGGAGGACTTAAGTAATCTAGGCGGCATTTCGTAAGACATTGTTTTAACTAAACAGTGAACAGTGATGCCATGAGTGATAAGCTGTATGGATGAAATTCAACTATATGAGGAACAACAATAGGACCAATGTAAAATTCACATTATCGAATAGCCAAATTCAGCAAAAGAATCACACAAAATTTTTAGGATTATCGGTGGATGAGCATCTAAGATGGGAAAAACATCTAGAAATGCTTAACAAAAAATTAAACAAGTGCTGCTACATATTAATAGTTCTTAAAGATTGCTGCAATATGGAATTGGTGTTAAGTGCTTATTACGCATACATGGATAGTCTACTGAAGTATGGTATAATGTTCTGGGGAAATACTTCTTTTGCAAAGCAGTCTTTTAAGCTCCAAAAGAAAGCTGTAAGATTAATAAGTGATGTTGCTTGCAGAACACCATGTAGCGGTATCTTTAAGGAATTAAAAATCATGACCTTACCATTTATATCTATAAGCACCTGCTTCATTAAAAACCATCAAGTTTCAGCTTTGAATAGTGAGATCCACAATTATCAAACAAGGAACAGTAATGGCTATCATAGGGATGTGCAAAGAAAATCAATACATGAGGACAGTGTGGTTTACAAACCAAAAATTCTGTACAGTGCATTGCCAGATAGCATCAGAAAATACCAAACATTAATACATTCAAAAAAGAACTAAAAAGTCTACTAATAAACAACAGCTTCTACAGCATTAATGATACCTAGAATTTTGCTCAAATCTGTAGGTCTGCTTCACAACTCCCTAAACAAAACTTCATAATTATCAAACCATTTTTGGATAAAGCCAAACTTCTTTCATCCATGCATGTATCTAATTATGCACCTAGCTTTTGTGCTGTACATTACTATGCCTAGCTAACTAAAATACTGGTATTTAATAGTTTTAGTAAAATCAACCAAGGGGCTTTGCTGGCTTTTATTCTATCTGTATGTGTGTATATAATGTTGTAATCTAGTTAAGCAGAATAATGTTTTTGTTATAAAGATGTGTTGATACCATTGATAAGATTTTGTACATGATGTAAATATGTAATATTTTATACTGTTCTGCACTTTGACAAGTCCAATACAATGAATGTGATAATAAAGGCACTAAATAAATAAACAATGCTACAGCTATGTGCTGAGTGCCAAACTTGTGTTGTCATACTTACTCTCAAAAACTGCCATTGCGAAGTAGGTGTGTGTGATGTCTAATCCAAGTTGCTGTTTCGGTGTATTGTAGAACATTATCCTGGGTTTTAAAGTGTCACAACATCACATGGGCAAACACACTAGATGTCACGTACTGATGAACCAAGAACCACACTGGGTGTTCAGCTCGAACTGGAAACATTATTGTCAAGTTTTAAAGTGTAGTGCAGAAGTGATGCCAGTGCTCAACCAGTGTGGTGTAAAGTCTGTGACATTGCACCTCACCCACGGTAAATGCCAGTACCATGTAGCCACAAATATGCAAATTATGAGGAACTCTTGCTACCATTGTAGGGAAGTGACTGTGTACTGAGCCTATTAAATTTACTCTTAAATGCTGCACATGTACAGTGATGCAGGTATGAAAAATGGAACCTTGTTCCACTGCTGGAACATTTAATTGTGTTGTGAATGTGATTGACTGGTGATATTAACTAAATAACGATGACAATAACAAAAGAAATCAATTTCTCTATGGAATATCATGAGATGAAAATGTTGCACCTGTCAATACAATTATTTATGTATTTAAAGTATAGTATCATTTTTATTATTATTCTTTGTACACCTCTGCTAGGCAAGGACTATGTTCTAATAATATGCACTCTTTTCAGATAGAATATTTGACTTCTTTTTTCCCTATCTGATCCTTGTTCTATGAAAAATTGTCTGTTTCATGTAAGCACCGTACGAATCACCACCTGATGACACTGCTGTCACTCTGTTGTTGTACCTTCATTCAACAACAAACATTGTTTGTGAAAAATATGTAAAATGTGTATACTAAATAAAAAAAATGGAGAGATACAGTTGTAAGTTTTGTAGGGAAATGGTGGGTGCATTCATATCCAGTTTTACAGTTGATTTTCTGCTTAGGGACATGGGAAAATGAGGGAGCACTGCTATTCCAATCACAAAAGAAATATTAGCACTCCCACGAACAATACGAGGAAACTCATCGAAAGTATGTAACCTCCAAACCACCTCATACATATATATGTGGTACTACAGTCATGTGTAAAACCATCTGTTTGCCTGTATGCCCTATTATATAAATCAAAGATGAGGTGACTTACCGAACAAAAGCGCTGGCAGGTCGATAGACACACAAACAAACACACAATATGTCTGCTTGTGTCTGTATGTGTGGATGGATATGTGCGTGTGTGCGAGTGTATACCTGTCCTTTTTTCCCCCTAAGGTAAGTGTTTCCGCTCCCGGGATTGGAATGACTCCTTACCCTCTCCCTTAAAACCCACTTCCTTTCGTCTTCCTCTCTCCTTCCCTCTTTCCTGATGAGGCAACAGTTTGTTGCGAAAGCTCGAATTTTGTGTGTTTGTTTGTGTTTGTTTGTGTGTCTATCGACCTGCCAGCGCTTTTGTTCGGTAAGTCACCTCATCTTTGTTTTTATATATAATTTTTCCCACATGGAATGTTTCCTTCCATTATATTGCTATTATATAAATCATACTCCATAGTATTAAGTATTAGGTATTTTGATTGTATGTCTGTCTAACCATTCAAATAAGCACATTAAGTATGCCAATTTTTGACAATGTTAACTATGATGTGAAACATTGTGGATTTGTCTGTAGGTCATTGAAATACACCCATCAATTCTAGACAAATTTGAAATCGTCTCAAATGAACCAATGGACTTCTCATCAGATATGATAAAATGACTAAAGTAATTTAGGTAGTCCTTAGGGGTTATGCGGGTTTTGATTAAATACAGCTAATATATATACCAAGCACTCTAGGTATTAGTAGAGAGAATAAATGCTTACAGGGAGACACTTTGATTGAACTTTGTAATTCAAACATTTCAGGTGACTCTCACTCTTTTTATTGTTCTTCTGACTTTCTTCTCTTGTCAGATATTGGCAAACCAGATGCAATTAGACACAATTGCTTGACTATATCACATAGTATAATTATTATAATGAATATACTAACATATTATCAGGACAAATGGCACAGGCTGACGTAAATTGTTATTTTTAAGAGAAATTATAATACTGGCATAAAGAAATTATTTACTGTTTCAACATACATAAATGTATTTTAGTGATTTTGACCAAGATAAACTCAAGCTGCAGTCTTCAGAATGCCAGTGTAGAAGCGTGCACAAAAAAAAGCTAAATGAAAAATCCATGCAATACACATGTATTTACATATAAAAGCCAATGTTGGAATTTTCCTTTGTGTGAGACAATGTGTACAAGATTCATGTGCCAATTTAAAGTTCTAGATTTGCATATTTTACTGTTACTGCTGCATAGTCTTTCTGTGATTGAATCAATACCCATATTGTGATGTATTGAGAAATTTCAAACATTTGTGAGTGCCCTGATAAACTCATACTGTTGTCGTCAGTTATAGGCTTATACTTAATTGCGCTCTTTTAAAATTTTTGAGAACAGTAGATCTGTCCTTGTTCAAAACGATCAATGTCTACTTTCATTGTACAATTATGTGATAAATATGTTATTTATGAAAATGTTCCAATGTTTACAGAACTATATTTTTGTAAATTAGCAGTACAAATGTTTTGGCTTATATAACTTGTTTCATAGCATATCGGCATTTGTGGTTCACAGTTCTGCCATAGAGTACATCACCCCTGAATTTCATTGTATATAAATGAGTGTTTTTGTGAATTTTCAGACGCTACCATTGTCCTTTGCATAATCTATGTGCAATTTGTAGTAAATCAGCATTTGTGATTTAGTTACTGTAGTAGATATTCTAACTAAAATATAAAATTTTTTAGGAAACTAGTAGTTTTTATCACAGGTTTTAGTGTTGCCCTAATAGAAATCTTGTTTTGTGTATTTTCTTCAGTTCTTATAGGGAATTAGCAACTCAGGGTGTCGTACCAATCCCCCTAACCAACAAGTTTGAGGTGCTGTCTTTCACTGAAACTGTGCTAGTGGGACTTACTTCACCTGTTATGGGGAAACATGTTTTTTTCCAATATCAAGAGGAGGCAAACACAAAAGGATACAGACCTAACAAACATCAGCAGTTCAAATGGGCAGTGAATGGTGACACCCCTTAGGGAAATGGCAGCAAGAGACAGGAAAGGACACCAGGTGCACTCTGTGTGTATGCCTGGAGGCCTCATTCAACATGTAGAAGAGGCTATTCCAGCAGCCATTCAGGTAACATGGTGCAAACTGCAGATTGTGGTGCATGTTGGAACAAATGATGCCTGATGTCTGATCTTCAAGGTCATACTTGGGTCATTCCAATGACTGGCTGAGAAGACTGTGAACATCAGCCTTGAGCATGGAGTTTCAACAAAGTTCACAATTTGCAGCATTATCTCCAGAACTGATCATGGCCCTTTAGTTCTGAGTCAAGTGGAAGGGCTAAACCAGAGGCTTCAAAGGTTCTGGGATGAACTAGGTTGAAACTGCCTGGACTTGTGCCATAGGACTAAGAACTGTAGGGTTCCCCTAAATAGGGGATGCACACAAGGGTTTTTTTAGCTTGGCACCTCTCCATCCAATTCAAATAATGATAGCTGTAGAAAAGCTGAGAGTATCAGTGTAAGATTGAAAGAAATGCATACAGGTGAGAGGATTAAAGTCCTTATGGTAAACTGCTGAAGGATTCACAACAAAGTGCCAGAGTTTGAAGTGCTTGTGCAAAGCAGTGAAGCTCACATAATACTAGGTTCATAAAGCTGGTTAAACCTGAAATTGATACCGGTGAGATTTTTGGGGAAAATTTAAGTGTATATCAAAAGAATAGGCAAATGGGAAATGAAGGTGGTGTATTTGTGCAGTAGACATAAAACTCAAATCCACTGAAACAGAAATTGAAGCTGCATGTAGCTTGTTTGGGCAAGACTCAGTAACAGGGTTGGCCAAAAAATGGCAGTAGGATTCTTCTATTGCTCACTAAACTCATCTCCTGGTTTAAATGAAAACTTTAGAGAAAATCTCAGTGCACTTATATGTGTAGCAAACCAAAAGCTGAAATGCTTAACTACATTTTCAAATGTTCCTTTACACAGAACAACCCAGGAGAATTGCCCCAGTTTTATCCTCATACTGCTGCAAAGATGAATGAATGAGTATTAATGAATAGTATTAATAATTTTAAGGTAGCTGCTAGCTTTTGTAGAATAAGCAAATCTCGTGGAGGCTCCTGCATTCTTGTCAATTCTACAGTATACAGTAAGAGATAGTTTTAATTATTTAAATGAAGAGAGCGTGTTTGAAAGTTGCTCTGTAGAGCTGAGTGATCTGAATACATTGGTTATAGCAATCTACAGAATTCCTGGATGTGCGGTAACAAAAGTGTTTTTAACCAAATTCGAATGCCTCCTGGAAAAACTCCAGAAAGAAAGTAAGAAAAAAGTTGTTATAGCAGCAGACTTCAACTTAAATGTCTTAGTTGAAAGCAATGATTCCACAAAATTTCGTGACTTAATTCAGAAATCTGGTTTCAAGCTAAATTTTTCTGAAGGCACTAGGGAAAACAGCAGATCAGTGACCTGCATTGATAATATTATTACTAACTACAAATTTGACGGTGGAAATAAGCACAAATACTTCTTAGACTTGGGTATTTCAGATCACTCAGCTCTGATTATTGAGCTCCCAAAAGAAAATAACCTAAAGCCTCCAGAAGTGTGTATAAAAAGGGATCTCAGTAAAAGTAAAATGGATTTATTCCGCAGTAAATTAAGTATAATAAGCTGGCCTGTAGACTACAATAGTTCAAGCTCGATAAACTATGACAAATTCTTAAATTGTTTCTTAGAGGTATTTAATGAATCATTTCCTCGTAGATATAAGCAAAAGAAAGTTAATGGTAAACTCAAATGGATTACAACAGGAATAAAGATCTCTAGTGCCAGAAACAGAGAGCTCCACAATGAGTTAAAATCAAACAGAAATCCAGATTTTGTTATTTATGTCAAACAGTATAAAGCTGTATTTAGGAAACTTGTAACGGCAGCTAAAAAAATGGCAAATAATAAATTCATACGAGAACACAGAAATAAGACAAAAGCAGTGTGGTCAGTTGTTCAGTCTGAACTAGGAGCCAAAGTAAAAATTCATGAGATTTTGAAAATTAGACATGAAAATGAAATTGTAGTAAACCCTGTTCAGATGTCAAGTTGTTTCAATGAATTCTTCCTAAACGTAGTAAGATCGGATGTGGATATGACATTCTATCAGGGCACCACAAATTTGGAAAACAGCCAGAACACGTCTTTTAAGGGGCTCCGGAAACGCTCAAAATCATGAAAAGTTCTATTTTTACTTTTTTGCGTTTTCTGAATCTGCAGAATATTACCTTTTAATAGATATATAATTTATTCAATTCCGAAGACTACAACTATTTTTAAATTTTTTTTGAAATGTGTTCTACATGGGCGTGACCCACTGTGGCGCTGTTAAACTGCTGTCAAATGGTGTTATTATTAACGTCCGTGTTCATCAGGTACATTTTAGTGATGTGAGATAAAGTATGTGTTGTGGCTAACCTGTGATGGTTCAATATATATCGCTGGTGTGATTGTCGATTGTTTCATGTTTATTTACTCTGTCGCTATCTCGAAAATATTCGTAATTAATTCTGTTTCTTGAGTCTCTGTTTTGTTGAAGTATAGTAATGAGTAAAAGTAAAGTTATTAGAAATCCTCTGAAGGCTTTTAAGAAAAGGAGAAATGTTGGAAAGCCAAAGGTAGGCCTATGTGCTATTACTGTAAACAATAAAGACGATAACCAAGTGAGTGAACCTAACCTCTCAAGTACACCTGCCCATAGCAGTCAAAGTGGGAAAGAAAATACTTCACAGAAGAAGCTTGGTTCAATGACTGAAAACTATGAATGTTTTATGGGCGAATCGGATGTGAATGAAATATTTGATATGTCGGTTCTCAAAGGAATTTTTTCAAACTGTGTAAGATGTATTCATTGTAGTGAAGTTGGTCTGGAACTCTCCATAATAAAGCACGTAGGACTTGCTAGTGAAATACAACTGAAATGTGATAAGTGTTCATACATGATGACCACCTTTTGGAACAGTGTTGCAGTAACTGCAACTGAAGAAAATGGTAGCAAAATCTACGAACACAACATTAGATTTGTTTATTCCTTGCGTTCAGTTGATAAGGGTACTACTGCAGGTGCACTTTTCTGTGGCATCATGAATCTTCCAAATCCCCCAACCAAGTTTACGACCTATAATAAATTAATAGGGTCTAAAGTAGAAGATGTCTGTATAGAATCTATGAAGAACGCTGTGGAAGAAACAGTAATGGAAAATAATGGTAACAGAGATTTGACTGCAGCGTTCGATGGTACCTGGCATAAACGGGGACACACATCTCTTCATGGTGTAGTATCTGCCACCAGTATGTATACAGGGAAAGTTTTAGATGTAGCAGTAATATCAAAGTATTGTAGATGTCCACAAAAATATAAAGGTACACATGAAAATAATTGCAAAGCTAACTATAGTGGCAGTAGTGGAGGAATGGAAGTGGCTGGTGTTGCCAGTATATTCCAGCGTTCTGAGGCGTGTGATAAAGTGCGATATGTTAATTACCTTGGTGACGGTGATTCTAAAAGTTTCAAACATGTTCAAGGACTGAAGCCCTATGGTGATGATGTTGTAGTGCAGAAATTTGAGTGTATTGGACACATACAGAAGCTAATGGGAACAAGTCTTCGGCGACTGAAAGCTTCGTACAAAAAACAAAAACTCAGTGATGGTAAAGGGATGGATGGGAAGGGAAGGTTAACTGACAGTGTAATTGACAAAATACAGAAGTATTATGGAATGGCTATTAGGCAAAATACACAAAGTGTCGACGAAATGAAGAAGGCTGTTTGGGCTCTTTTTTTCATACTTCTTCAACCGATGAAAATCCCCAACATAGCTTGTGTCCCAAAGAAGAAGACAGTTGGTGTAAATATAACAAAGGATTGCTAACTGGTGAAGTGTACACTCATAAGCATAGTCTGCCTCATGCAATAAACCTATTTTCAGAGACTTAGCAGCACCTGAACTGTTGAAAAAGTGTATTCACGGAAAAACTCAAAACCCCAATGAAAGTGTAAATAGTGTTATATGGTCGAGAATCCCCAAGACTGTATTTGTTGGAATAGAAACACTTCACTTTGGTGTGTATGATGCTGTTGCGACTTTCAATGATGGCAACATTGTAAGGTGCAAGGTATTTAGAAATATGGGAATGAAGATAGGTTCTAACATGGTACGAGCGATGCTTGCTTTAGACAAGGAACGCCTTCGGGCTGCAGACAGGGCTGTAAAGAGTCTAGAAATACAAGCAAGAGTAAACAGGAGGAGGAACAAGAGGAAGCTGGAGGAGGAGTTTGCAGAGGATGAAGATAATCCATCCTATGGACCTGGAATGCACTAAAAAGTTAATCCAATCTTTGTCGCTCAATTCCCAAAACTTTTATTTTCTCATACTAATTACATGTTTTCTAAGGATCATCCAAACATATTTGTTTCAAACTTTCAGTAATTGTTACACAGTACCTTCTGCATAATTTAACACAGCCTTTTTCCAAAAAACTGTATATTTTTGAATATATAAATAAAAAATTGCAAAAAATGTTGTGAATTTTCATTACAATTGAAAAAAATCATCTTTAATAACTGAACTAAAATTTTGTAAAATCCCTGTGTTAAGTTGTAGCCCATATTCCAATAAATAATCTGTAAAAGGTTCAACTTCCTACCTCAAATACTTTGTGAGGAAAGATGTAATTTATAAGCGATATTTTAACATTGCAAGTATAGGGCATTCCGGAGCCCCTTAAACAATTTGAAAAAATAACCCAAAGGGATATGGAAAAGGAAATATTGTCTCTAAAAAACAAAACCTCACATGGGTGGGATGAAATAACAACATCTGTAATCAAGTATGTGTACAATACTATTTCCCAACCACTGTCAACTATTATAAATCAATCTTATGAACAGGGATGCTTTCCAGAGGTATTGAAATATGGTGAGATCAAACCTCTATTCAAGAAAGGATCGACAGAAGATATGGGGAATTACCGCCCTATCTCTCTCTTGCCGGCCTTCTCTAAAGTGTTTGAAAAGATTGCAGCAAAACAAATTAATAACTTTCTTACTGTAAATGATATGATTTTTAAAAACCAGTTCGGATTCCAACAGGGTAAAAGCACTGGGAATGCTATAAATGAGTTTATCCTAAAAATATGCTCCACGTTAGATAAAGGTAGAAAGGTCACAGGTATATTCTGTGATCTGACTAAAGCTTTTGATTCAGTGAACCATGCATTACTCCTCCACAAATTACAGATGTATGGAATCAGAGACACTGCTTTAAAATGGTTTAGCTCTTACCTGTCAGGTAGGACACAAAGAGTAATTTTAACTTCAAATGGAAACAATTATTCATCAGACTGGAAAACAGTTCCCCAAGGAGTCCCACAAGGTTCGATATTGGGTCCCTATCTGTTTCTTTTTTGCGTAAATGACCTACCACTTGCTATTGATGTTCATTCAGTCTTATTTGCTGATGATACATCAGTTCTAATTGAAAATGAGGTATCTGAAAATATTCCAGAAATAACCAAAAATACTTTAGAAATACTTGAATCTTGGTTCTATCAAAATGGACTAAAACTAAATGTAACTAAAACCAAAATGATGCAATTTGAAGCTAAATCAGTAGAAAGGAGTGAAATAAAGATAACTTACAATGATTGGGATATCACAGAAGCAAACCACGTGAAGTTCTTAGGCCTAAATCTTGACAAAAATTTAAATTGGAAGGTACACATAGATTACTTAGCAAATAAACTGAACAACTTAGCATTTGCAATGTGTATTTTGTCAGGTGCCACAAACATGGATACCAGAAAGATAGTTTATCACTGCTACTTTGAGTCAGTTATTCATTATTGCATAATCTTCTGGGGAAATTCAGCAAATGTCACTAGGCTCCTAGTATTACAAAAGAAAGTAATTAGAAACATGTGTGTTGCAAAAAAAACGGGAATCCTGTCGACCACTGTTAAAAAATTTAAAAGTACTATCTATCCCCTCACTTTACATATATGAGATGGTGGTGTTCCTATATAGAAATCAACATACACTAGACAATTTCCGTTTTGACCACAACTACAGCACTCGCCACAGAGATAACTTCAAACTTCCAACACATCATTTAAAACTTTATGCTCAAAAGCCAGAGTATATGGGGTTAAAAATTTTCAATAAAATAAAAGGCAGTAATATATTTAAAATGGAGATTGGTTCACTGAAAAGATTGCTCTTTACTCTCCTGGTGGAAAAGTGTTATTATTCTGTCAATGAATTCATTGAGGACAGCTTCACAATCTGAACACAGGGATTGTAATACATTTATTATTTTATGTACATGTGTAGCTGTAACTTAGAAATGTAAAATATAATGTAAATTTTTGTATTTCTCTTAAAAAAGTGAAAAAAGTTTCTTTTGTAAACCTTGACATGTCTCCTGTACATCAAATCAAATGATTTGAAAATTGTATGTAATGAGATGAATAAACCACATACCACATACATATTACTGTCAGCAGTGTTGAGAAACAGCTGCAATTGTTAAAACTGATCATATCTCCAGGGCCCACTCAAATCCCTGTTACATTCAATACTGAATTTGTAGCTGAGTTAGTCCACTTTCTAACTATAGTCAGTCATGGATACATCTAACAAAAAACTGTGCCCAGTTCTTGGAAACAGCACAGGTCGCTCTCATCTACAATAAGTTTAGTAAAAGTGATCCACAGAACTAGTGTCCAGTATCCTTGACATTGACTTGTTGTAGAATCTTAGAACATATTCTGAGCTCAAACATAATCATGTATCTTGAACAGAACGACCTCTTCAATGCCAGCCAGTGAACATTCTGAAAACATTGGTCATATGAAACCCAACTTGCACTTTTCTCACATGACATACTGAAAGCTTTGGATCAAGACAGTCTGGAAGTTTCAGTATTTTTTGATTTCCAAAAAGCATCTGACTCAGTACCACGTCAAAGTAGGATCATATGTGGAATCAAATGAAATTTGTGATTGGATTGAGGACTTTTTGGTGGGGAGGATGTGGCATGTTACCGTGGCTGGGGAATCATTGTCAGATGTACAAGTAACTTCAGGTGTGCCACAGGGAAGGGTGTTAGGACCTTTGCTGTTCATGTTCTATATTAATGACCTTGCATACAGTATTAATAGTACCCTCAGATCATTTGCAGATGATTCAGTTGTCTATAATGAAGTACTACTGAAAGTAACTGCTTAAATATTCAGTCATATATTGATAAGCTTTCGAAGTGGTGCATAGATCGGAAACTTGCTTTAAATGTTCAGAAATGTAAAACTGTGAACTTCCCAAAACAAAAACAAAAATGTAGCATCCTGTGACTATAATATCAATGAGTCACTGTTGAAATTTTCCATTTCATACAAATAGCGGGGTGTAACACTTCGTAGGGGTAGGAAATGGAATGATCACATAGGTTCAGTTGTGGGTAAAGCAGGTGGCAGTCTTCCATTTATTAGTAGAATACTGGGGAAATGCAATCAGTCTACAAAGAAGACCTCATGTGACCTGTTTTAGAATATTCCTCAAGTGTGTGGGATCCATACCAAATGGGACTAACAGGAGATATGGAATGTGTACAGAGAATGGCAGCATGAATGGTCACAGGTTTGTTTAATCCATGGGAGAGTGTCACGGAAATACCTAAGGAACTGAACTGAAATATTCTTGAAGACAGACATCAACTATCCTGAGAAAGTCTATAAAGTTTCAAGAACCGGCTTTAAATGATAATTCCAGGAATATACTGCAATACACTATGCATCAGTGACAAGGGGATTGTGAGGATAAGATTAGAATAATCACAGAATGCAGCAAAGGCATTCAAACAATCATTCTTCCTGTGCTCCATACGTGAATGGATACTAGTACAGTGGGACGTACCCTCTGCCATGCATGTCATGATGGTTTCAGAGTATAGATGTAGATACTCATTTCTTGATCATTATTTAAGAACTCACTCATGTTTTATTCAAGTGTAATGTTCTTTAAAGTACATTATTTAGCACATTGCACTCATACTGAGGTGGAGTACAATATCTGTTATGAAAGCATGCCTCTCAGCATAGGTTATGGCATTTCCTGCAGTTTATGCTAGTATTCTAGTCAAAGACAAATTAGAAGCAGGGGTGGTTGATCAAGTGGGACCAGCTTTAAGGAAGACCTTTTTTTATCAAGAAGTTATTAAAGATTTCTGCAAAAAAATAAGATCGGCGATGATAGAGATAGTGAATCAGAAGCCCTTTTATCAAGTGCACTGAAATCTGAGGATAAGGAATGCTGTGATATGGAAGACGCCCAATCCTTACAAAAGTTGACAGTGAGGTCTGATGATTTTGTTTTGGTTTGTTTCTCCACAAAAAAGACTTCTGAACATTATGATGGCCAATTTAGGAATGCAAAGAGAACAGGCTCTGTATTTGCATTCCCTATTGTCAGTAGTGGAAAGGTCTGATATTATTAGTCATCTGCCTTCTGCAAAAACAATTGAGACATTAAGGCAAGGAAGGATGCTGCAGATTAATGCTAATGTTGAAATGTGCAGTACTTATTAAAAAACAAAAACAAGTTTTCTTTGGGTTAATTTTGATGTCTTGTGACATTTAATAAGGAATAAAACTTTTTTGGAAAATTTTGCATTATTTATATCATAAACCTACTGTCCACTTCTACTCCTTGCAGTTTCAGCCAGTGATCACATTTACACCTGAATGGATTGAATGGTCAAAACATTGAAGATACAGAGAACTGCTTTAATTCTTCTCTTAGTGTAGAAGGTAGTTAATCCAAAGATATTAAATACCAAAAACCTGCGTCTCATAATTTTAAGATAAAACATGAAATATAAAAAGTGTCTATACTAGCCCCACCCTTTCCTGAGATTTTAAAAATTAAAAGAAAATTGGTTTGGGAAAGTTCAGCATTGTTATTAACATCTTCAAGTAGCACATACTTTTAAAGCTTACAAGAATCTGAATAAGCGAGTAGAAATTTGAAGTCTGCAAGTGAAGTAGTTCTTGAGATATGATGATTTTAAGGTTTCAGAAACCAACAAAAAATGCATGACTTTTGGAGATTTTAAAAATTAATACCTCAAAAATGAAAGTTGCAAAATAAATTAATTTGGTATTTTTCATACAAACATGAACTATTAGTATAAATGTACAAGAATTTATCAAAATCTGACACATCAAGAACCAGACCACTGGTTGATTTCAGTCTGACTTGAGGTTAGTGGTGATTGATTAGTGGGACCTCAAGTAGCCAACTTGTAAACAGATTTATGGGACAGGTGTACACAAGCTTCCTGGAAAATACCCTACCTCATGTTTTATAAGACACTCTACAGACAATTCGTCAATAAGCTCACTTCTTGTACAATGGTACTCCAGCTCATTTCAGACATGCGGCTGATGGGTACTTGGATCAAATGTTTCCTAACTGATATTGTTGTATATATCTCTGGTGCCTGATATGGACCCCTTGGGAATTGAATTGTGGCAGGATGTGAGGAAATACACAACTGAACTCCTCCCATACAGGCCATGAAGGCTGACCAGCCGCCACGTCGTCCTCAGCCCACAGGCACCACTGGATGCGGATATGGAGGGGCATGTGGTCAGCACACCGCTCTACTGGCCGTATGTCAGTTTCCGAGACCGGCGCCACTACTTCTCAATCAAGTAGCTCCTCAATTTGCCTCACAGGGGCTGAGTGCACCCTGCTTGCCAAAAGCACTCAGCACACCGGATGGTCACCCATCCAACTGCTAGCCCAGCCTGACAACACTTAACTTCGGTGATCTGATGGGAACCGGTGTTACCACTGCGGCAAGGCCGTTGGCGAGGAAATACACAATACTTTTGAAATTTGGGGTCATGTTCGTAGGCTTTGAAGACATTGATGTGAGGCCTGTATTCAAGTAGGAAGAGGACATTTTGTAAAGGCACATAGCTCCAGGAAGAAAAACATTTCAGTGAATATCACTGTTTTGAAAGACATGACTCAAAAATCAAGCATTTACAGACAGACATTGTAATGAATGTTTTCTGTTACACATAGGGAATACATACCTGAAATTATACCTGTTTTTGTGAAACACCAACTACTTATAGGTTGGGTACTATCAAAACAAAGGCAACTAGAAATTTATTTATCGCAGGCGTGATGCTACTGAGGCCAAATCACTGTACACGTAGATCTCCACGAAGCAGCTGCATAATCTGACAGGCTGGTATTCCTGAAACTTTATCTTTGGCAGTGGTACCATCATTTTACATAATCAGAAGTTAACCTATCTTGGCTGTGTTCACTCATGTTAGGCTGGTCCATACACAACAATCTGTCCCCACAGGGGAAAAAATATCTGAGCTCGTAATAAACAATTGCACATCTCAAATTCCGTGCATTATTTCAATCTACTGCTGACCTGCCATCTATCAATAGGAAGGAAATTCCAGTCGCAAGCGAGTAATATGTCATGATGTTCTGATTCAAGTTACTAACTTGTAATTGCATTGGTAGCTGCAACAAGCATAAAAGTTCATAATGAGAGGGGACCTCCATGGTATATAGTCACTGCAAAGAAACTTCTAAAGAAACAGAAGATGTAAAACAAAGCTTAGGGTTATAGACAGAGATGCTGAATGAAACATGTTAGGCTGTCAAGAGAGCAATGCATGATGCTTTCAGTGACTATTGTAGCAGAGTATTCTCAAACAATATTTGACAAAACACAAAGATATTCTGGTTGTTTGTAATGGCTGTTAATGGCACCAAAGTTAGTGCCCTGTCCCTAGCGAATGAAACAGAAACTGAAATTGAGGGTAGCAAACCAAAACTGAAATGCTTAACTCCATTTTCAAATGTTCCTTTACAAAGGAAAACTCAGAAGGATTGCCTCAGTTTAATCCTCGTGCTACTGAAAATATAAATGAATTAAGCTTTAGTGTCAGTAGTGTTGAGAAACAGCTGAAATCGTTAAAACTGATCAAATCTTCTGGGCCAGATGGAATTCCTGTCAGATTCTGTACTGAATTTGCAGCTGAGTTAGTCCCTCTTCTAACTATAATCTATCAAAGATACCTCAAACAAAAAGCTGTGCCCAATTCTGGAAAAAGCACAGGTCACACCTGTCTACAACAAGGGTGGTAGAACTGATCCACAAAACTACCGCCCAGAATCTGTGGCACTGATTTGTTGTAGAACCTTAGATCATATTCGGAGCTCAAACATAATCAGTTATCTTGAACAGAATGATCTCAATGCCATCTAGCATAGGTTCAAAAAACATCAACCGTGTGAAACCCAACTCTCTCTTTTCTCGTATGAGAAAGCTTTTGATCAAGGCAGTGAGGAAGATGCAGTATTTCCTGATTCGTAAAAGCATTTGACTCAGTACCACATCTATGCTTATTGTCAAACATATGATCATAAGGGGTATCAAGCAAAATTTGTGACTGGATTCAGGGCTTCTTGGTAGGGAGGGTGTGGCATGTTATGTTGGATGGAGAGTCATCATCAGATGTAGAAGTAACTTCATGTGTGCCCCTGGGAAGTGTGTTAGGATCCTTGCTGTTCATGCTGTATATTAGTGACCTCGAAGACGGTATTAACAGTAGCCTCAGACTATTTGCAGATGATGCAGTTATCTGTAATGAAGTACTGTCTGAGAAAAGCTGCTTAAATATTCAGTCAAATCTTAATAAGATGTCAAACTAGAGAAAACACTGGCAATTTGCTTTAAATGTTTAGGAATGTAAAATTGTGCACTTCACAAAATGAAAAAACTTAGTATCGTGTGACTATATGTCAGGGAGCCGCTGTAGGAATCAGCCAACTCATACAAATACCTGGGTGTAACACTGCATAGGGATATGTAATGAGATGACGACATAGGCTCAGTTGTAGGTAAAACAGGTGGTAGACTTTGGTTTACTGGTAGAATATTGGGGAAGTGCAATCAGTCTACAAAGGAGATTGGTTATGAATCACTCACATGAACTCTTCTAGAATATTGCTTGTGTATGTCAGATCCATACCAAATGGGACTAACAGGGGATATTGACTATTTGCAGAGAATGGTAGCATGAGTGGTCACAGGTTAGTATGATCCATGAGAGAATGTCACAGAGATACTGAATAAACTGAACTGGAAGACTCTTGGAGACAGATGTAAACTATCCTGAGAAAGTCTATTGGCAAAGTTTCAGGAACCAGCATTAAATGATGGTTCTAGGAATATACTACAATCCCCTATGTATTGTTCACATATGGAATGTGAGGCTAAGTTTGGAATAACTACTGCGGGCACAGAGGTATCAAAAGAGTCATTTCTCCCAAGCCCTACACTTGAATTGAATAGGGAGAAACCCTAATGCAGATGTAATGTAGAGACTTCTTCAGTAGTCTATGTTGCAACTGCTATTGAGGAAAAAAGTGTCGGAGGTGAAATAAAATGATGTAAATGATCAGGAGAGTGGTTTCTTGAGTGACTGCAGTTTTCACAGATTATTTATAGAGTTACAGGATGAACCCAATAATGAACGACAAATACATAATATATCACTTGTCACAAGTTACGGGTAGTGTTTTTTGCATTTTAGATGTGTATGAAGTGCCATATATTCTAATAAGTAATAGACGATCAATGAGGTATATTCTGCTTAGTTTCTGAGTACCAGCACAGTATCTGGGAATTTTCATTTCCCAGCCTGAAGTCTACCAGCAACCTGTTACTGACTTTCAAAAATACGAAGCATCTGCTTTCTTATCCTAGAGTACAGTAGTATACCTTGTAGTTTCTTAATTTCTGTTTTTGCGATTTATTGCAAAGGCTGCACGAAGAATTCATATTTGAGTTATCTTGTAACTGTGACATAAAGTCACACAGGAAGCATGTGACCATATTACAAATCAACAGGTGTACAATGAAGTGACGAAAGTCATGAAACACCTTCAAATATCATGTCCGACTTCCTTTTGCAGCTCAATGTGTTATGGACTCAACAAATCATTGGAAGTCTCCTGCAGAAATATTGAACCATGCTGCCTCCATAGCTGTTCATAATTGTGAAAGTGTTGCATGAGTCATCTTAGTGCACGAATTCACCTCTCACTTATGTCCCATAAATGTTCATTGGGATTCATGTTGAGCGATCTGGGTGTCGAAACAATTTTCTCAAACTGACCAGTATGTACTTCAAACCAATCTCGAACAATTGTACCCGGTGGCATGGTGCATTGTCATCCATAATTCCATCATTGTTTGGGAACATGAAATCCATGAATGGCTGCTAATAGTCTCCAAGTAGCTGAACCTATCCATTTCCAGCCAATGATCAGTTCAGTTGGACCAGAGGACACAGTCCTTTCCATATAAACACATACCGCACCATTATGGAGTCACCACCAGCTTCCACAGTGCCTTGTTGACAACCAGTGTCCACAGGTTTGTGGGGTCTGTGCCACACTCGAACCTTACCACAGCTCTCAACAACTGAAACTGGGACTCATCTGACCATGTCACGGTCTTTCCTTCCTCTAGGGTCTAAACTATCAGTCATGAGTCCAGGAGAGGTTCTGCTGGCAATGTCATGATGTTAGCAAGGGCACTTATCAGTTGTCTGGTGCCATAGCCCATTAGTGGCAAATTTGGCCACACTGTCCTAATGGATATGTTTGTCTTACATCCCAAACTGATTGCTGCGATTATTTCATGTAGTGTTGCTTGTCGGCCAGTATGTTGTCTGTGGTGTGAGGTAATGCCTGAAATCTAGCATTCTCGGCACAGTCTTGACACTGTGGATCTCATAATACTGAAATCCCTAACGATTTCCGAAATGGAATGTCTCATGTGTCTAGCTCCAGCTACCATTTCGCATTCAAAGGCTGTTAATTTCTGTAATGCAGCCATAATCACATTGGAAACCAGCAGCTGATAAACCAGTGACTTTGTTCGATGCATTTCTGGTAGAACCAGTATCACGACTGTGCAGTGCTCCTGTTGATTCGAGTGATCTCACACAAAGGAAACCCAATATCTGAAACAGAAAAATTATTTAAATTTTACAATACATGAACAAACAAAAAGTATTCTGTTTGCAAAGATCGTCAATGGATTGAGTCTTTAATTAAAATGTGTTCAACAATGAGTCGACTTAAATGAGAAAACATATTTATGTCGCTCTTTGGTAATTAGAAAGAAAACAAGGATCAAAGAATGAAGCACACTACTGCTGTACTGTTGCTAATCATACAATGCTTTTTGTAAAGTGGACAATCCTTCATGACTACACTTTCACAGTTCACTGTCTGGGCTGAGCAGCACGGTGTTACCAATCGCTATGATATAAACAATGCCAGTGAACTCCAGCAAAATCTGTTCCCTACATTATAGCTGTCTATTTTGTAAAAATTTACATATATGCCATATAATATGTAATGTATGATTCCTGATCTGTGTGGTACAACCGCCATTTCTATGACCACACTGATATCTACCCCAAACTGAACTAAAAATAACAATGATCTCCCATGTTCCCAACTAGCAAATTAGTACAAAGAATGCTGTGGGTAATGCTGCATCTTCTGTCAGTTCACTATAAGTTCTAAAACACCAAATGGAAACTAAGCAAAGAAAATGAACGGTAATCAAGCGAGAAACTCCTTGGCATTAATGCATATGAAACCAAAGAGTGCTTTGAGTTCCATGTCAGTCCAACATATTTATGCTCCCAACATTCAAACGTCACAGCTATGAAACTTGTTGGGGCTAATGCACAGGGATGGTTTTTGTCACAGAAGCTGTTTTGTCACTCTTGTCCAGTCTGTGGATATAAACGCAGAAGTGTGCATCTACCAAGGTGACAACCGGTTGGCACTTTTAGAGTGAGATTTTCACTCTGTACCAGAGTCTGCACTGATATGAAACTTCGTGGCAGATCAAAATAGTGTGCCGGACCGAGGCTCGAACTCGGGACCTTTGCCATTCACGGGCAAGTGCTCTACCATCTGAGCTACCCAAGCACGACTCACAACCCATCCTCACAGCTTCAATTCTGCCAGTACCTCGTCTCCTACCTTACAAGCTTTACAGAATCTCTTCTGCGAACATTGCTGAACTAGCACTCCTGGAAGAAAGGATATTGTGGAGACATGGCTTAGCCACAGCCTGGGAGATGTTTCCAGAATGAGATTTTCACTCTGCAGCAGAGTGTGTGCTGATATGAAACTTCCTGGCAGATTAAAACTGTTTACTGGACCGAGACTCGAACTCTGGACCTTTGCCCTTTTGCGGGCAAGTGCTCTACCATTTGAGCTACCCAAGCATGACTCATGACCCGTCCTCACAGCTTCAATTCTGCCAGTACCTCGTCTCCTACCTTCCAAACTTCACAGAAGCTCTGAGGACGGGTCGTGAGTCGTGTTTGGGTAGCTCAGATGGTGGAGCACTTGCCCGCAAAAGGCAAAGATCCTGAGTTCGAGTCTTGGTCCGGCACACAGTTTTAATCTGCCAGGAAGTTTCATATCAGAGCACACTCCGCTGCAGAGTGAAAATCTCATTCTGGAAACATCGCCCAGGCTGTGGCTAAGCCATGTCTCCGCAGTATCCATTCTTCCAGGAGTGCTAGATCTGAAAGGTCCGCAGAAGAGATTCTGTGAAGTTTGGAAGGTAGGAGACGAGGTACTGACGATTGGCACTTTTGTTTTCCGACGCCCAACCAAGGCTGCGACAAAACTGTCACTGTGCTGCTAGATTTAGACAGACATGCGCGTACTGGTAACAATACTGTCACTCTCCGTACATTTTCTGCCCCCCCCCCCCCCCCGTTTGCTTTTCGACTCCCGACACAGTGACACGCAAGCATTGGAACAACGTCCTCGCATAACATGACTGTGCGGAAGACAATATCGTTAATGATATTCGTACAGATGAAGTAGAAAAAAGATAAACACTTATCCACAAAAATCTGAAGGATGGGAAGAAATCTGTTGAATAATATTTTCAAGTGCTCGCAACAACTTCTGTAGAGCTGGAACAGGCACTGTCATGATCATATTTTTGTTTGTTAATGCGGGTAAAATTCGAAGAAATTCGTTAAAAATTTCAAAACTCGTTCGAAAATATTGAAAAAAATTTCTTTAGATGTTGTTGAACTGTAAAACTTTCAAGTGACTAATCTGCCGCGCCAAAGTGAGTGTATCCACTGTAGTTTTTTATGATTTTTTTCTTTTAAGTTTCACGAGTTTGCAATTAATGAATGACTTTCTCTTCAAAATATGTATCGAAAAATGACACTTGGATATGAAAAAAAAGTTTACAAACTTTGATCTACTGTTAGCACACTCCATTTTGACGAAAACTTTTTTTTGTCACAGTGACAAAAATCACCCGTGCACAGTAGCCCTTACCATTTAACAAGTGACAACTGAAACGACACTAGCACTACAATTCTGAATGTCGGGTGATAGGAGGTCAACTAGCCGCTTTTCCTTAGGCTCTGACTACATTTACAATGAAATTTTGCACATGCATACCCCAAACACATACATGCCTTCCAGCCTGCCTGACGAAAGACCCTACAGGCTCACTGTCACACAAGCTATCATGACAAAATAGTTAACACCATTTAGCTACGTTTCTAGAGACATTGAATGTTTGCACATGCATCATCTAGCCGTTGCCTTAGGAGATCAGTTAGCGTTTCCACATGCATGGGTTGGGAGGGGGGGGGTTATGCTGCCCTCAGAGTTGCCACTTGTCCCTATTTTTCCGGGACAGTCCCGATTTTCACGGTTTTGTCCAGCATCCCGAAGGCATATCTGTTTCGTCCCGATTTTTAGACTCGGCTAACTTGTTTGTCTTATGTTGACATACGAAACTCGCACTCGGTTCAGTTTTGCCATCCCGCGCTCGTCACACGCAACTCACTCGTGGCTAGTATCCCACTCACTGTCTCCCCCCCCCCTCCCCCCTCCCCCATCCCCTTAGCCTTCCTGGCATAGGCAGTCGTGGCCAGTTTGGATTAGATTAGATTAGATTATATTATATTTACTTTCATTCCAATTGATCCGTAGTGAGGAGGTCCTCCAGGACGTGGAACATGTCAGAAAAACAACAATACATGACAAATATTTACAACTAAAACAAATAAGCTAATGTACCATTCCACAGGTCCCAAGTGGAATGATCGTCATTTTTTAATGAACACTAAGAGTCATTTTACAAATACTAATGCACTGAATTTAAAATAAAAAAGTTTTTTATTTATTTATAAGGTAATAAACATGTAATACATTTACTAAGAAATTCATCAATGGAGTAGAAGGAGTTGGCCACCAATAAATCCTTTAGGCTTCTCTTAAACTGAATTTCATTGGTTGTTAAGCTTTTTATGGCTGCTGGCAAGTTGTTGAAAATGTGTGTTCCTGAATAATGCGCACCTTTTTGTACAAAACTAAGTGACTTTAAATCCTTGTGAAGATTATTCTTATTTCTAGTATTGATTCCATGAATTGAGCTGTTGGTTTGAAAAAGTGATATATTTTTAATGACAAATTTCATTAAGGAATAAATATATTGGGAAGCAGTAGTTAGTATCCCTAGTTCCCTAAACAGGCTTCTGCAGGATGTTCTTGAGTTCACACCACATATAACTCTTACTGCACGTTTTTGTGCCCGGAAAACTTTAGCTTGGCTTGATGAATTACCCCAAAAAATAATCCTATATGACTTTATGGAATGAAAGTAAGCATAGTAGGCCAGCTTTTTCATTTTTATATCCCCTATGTCTGACAAAATTCGCATTGCAAACAGAGATTTGTTAAGACGCTTCAGCAGTTCCGTGGTGTGCTCCTCCCAGTTGAATTTATTATCAAGCTGTAATCTCAAGAATTTAACACTGTCCTCTTCTTCTATCTTCTTGTCATCATATGTTAGACATATACTCTTGGGACACCCCTTACAAGTTCTGAACTGAATGTAGTGTGTTTTTTCAAAGTTTAGTGACAAAGAATTGGCCAGGAACCAGTGATTTATGTCCACAAATATTTTATTTGCTGAGAGAACAAATAGACATGCATGTGTTTGGAAAATTTACAGCTGTGTTATATTCGCATTATATGATTTGATAATTTTTTGGCGCGACTGCTACGGTTGCAGGTTCGAATCCTACCTCGGACATGGATGTGTGTTATGTCCTTAGGTTAGTTAGGTTTAATTAGTTCTAAGTTCTAGGGGACTGATGACCGCAGATGTTTAGTCCCATAGTGCTCAGAGCCATTTGAACCATTTTGATAATTTTTTGTGGTGAGTACCGCAAAACTACACGTAACTTATACTTTCATAAATAATAGTAGTCATTTCATAACATTGTGTGTGTGTGATCAGTGTTGTCTGACAGCTCACGTGCTTTCGGAGCTTTTTCAAGCAAATAGGTTAACGCTTTCAAAATGGTTCAAATGGCTCTGAGCACTATGGGACTTAACAGCTATGGTCATCAGTCCCCTAGAACTTAGAACTACTTAAACCTAACTAACCTAAGGACAGCACACAACACCCAGCCATCACGAGGCAGAGAAAATCCCTGACCCCGCCGGGAATCGAACCCGGGAACCCGGGTGTGGGAAGCGAGAACGCTACCGCACGACCACGAGATGCGGACAATTAACGCTTTCCACACCCCCGTCGAGTGGGGCTCAACATTGCAAATTTTGTTTTCCGCTCCGATGTCGAGCCTCATTCAACACGATTATTTGTAGATCTAACATGCTTCATGTCGATTCTGGCTGTACTCGGCATCAATGCAACATAGAGCTGCCATGTATATAAAGAAAGGAAAGGAGGTACTTCTTTTTTGGGTAGTTCAGTTCAATGTGTTTAAGAATTATATCAGTCCTATACAATGTGCTGTACAGAATTGGATGAACCACGCACTAACCTTATGCCACACATACAAACTAATAACTCGAGAATTAAAATAGATATCACTTTAGGGCAAACTCTAAATAGAATGTTAGCTACATTTCAAAGCCAATAATGTGTTATTTAACGTAAACCAAAAGGAAACTAGTAGTAACATGAAAATAACTCGAGAATTAAAATAGATATCACTTTAGGGCAAACTCTAAATAGAACTTTGATATGTTAGCTACATTTCAAAGCCAATAATGTGTTATTTAACGTAAACCAAAAGGAAACTAGTAGTAACATGAAAATTCCCCATAAGCACATGCAATGGCTTACTTTATTTCAAAGTTGAACCATAAACATAACGAATTACGAAAAGATTGTCAGTCCATTATCAAGCTAACATATTTGACTATGAATGTTTAAAGTTTCAATCTTTTTTTAGTGAATAGTTTCCTTAAAATCGGTTGAGAAGTGTTTCTGAGAGGCCATCACTTTTGCGCTAGCGAAGTTCCTATTGTAAGAATATCACACCAAGAAAAGTTTTTACTGTCATGTTTCTGTAAATACATTTGAATGGAAGCGCATTTTTTGTTTTAATATACAGCCAAATTCTTGGTCAATGGCTTCATTGTTTCCACAAGGAGATTCGCGCAATTCGCTGTGGCGCGCTGCCGCCCATGGAGCGGCTATTTAAATAAGAGCGCGCGATGCCGCCTTGTGCCTGTTTACAAAGTGCAAAGGATTAATTTCTCAGTTCCATACTGTATTGCGCACCTTGTATTATAAATAATACTATGTAATTCGCATTTACACGTAGGTAATGAAATAACAAATCTTTCTCATAGAACGCAACACTCCAAATTGATGAGTAAATTGATTTAGCTTAGTTTTAATATTTTTGATTAAGTATGGTTTGAGGAAATGGGTTGTCAGGATTTCCGTAAATATTTATGTGCATATTCATTTAATTTTGTAATATTTTTTAATTTTATTCTATGGGTGTCTGGATGACACCACGGTGGCATGACTTGGCACAGAATAGCATGATGTTTCTCTCTCTTTTCAGAAAACAGTTTGCCACAATGAGTGATCCTGGAAATGACAATAATTATGGTAACCAAGATGGAGATATCGCAAAAATACCTGGGAGTACTCCCCTTCCAATACAGGCAAAGCGTTTCTGCAAATTTCGTGATGCATGGTTACAAATTCATGGTTAGTCAAAGGCAGTTCAATTTTTTACGCACGTTGCATAATTTGCGATAAGGATTTTTCCACATCTCACGGCGGATTGAGCGAAGTTAAACGCAAAAGGAAATGAACATTAAAAGGAACAGCTTTCGAGACACACATAGAACTTAATGACAACTTTTTTTCGAAATGTAATTCAGCGGAAACTAATACAATAACCCTGGCTGCATTAACGGGAACGTATCATTATTTAAACATAATATTTGATACTCATCCATAGGCAGTGCCATGAAATTGGCTCCTCGTATATTACCCAGTTCAGCTATTGCAAAATAAAGATAGAAATAAATAAAAAAAGGTCCTATGGCAGAACTAAGTCTGAAAGCTTAGTCATGTACTTGGCCCCAAAGCTGAAGAAATTTCAGCGACAGCTTGTCGTGATGGATATCCTAAAAAATTTACCTCAGTATCGCTACAGATACATCTAACAAAGGAAATAGAAAAATGTATCCCATTTGTATTCAGTATTTCTCCCATGAAGATGCATGTCAGGCAAAAGTATTGGTTTTTTTTGAGTGTCCATTTGAAATGGCTGATGCTATAAGCAATACTATTGTAGCCATGCTTTCAAAGTTTGATTTGGATATCGGCATCCAGTGCAGATAATACGACCACCAATTTTGGAAAAAATAGATCTGCATTTACACTGGTGAAGGATAAAAATCCAAATATATTTAAAGCCAGGTGCCTGGTTCATATTTTCAATAATACATTCAAACACAGTATGTACCAACTGGAACTCGATACGGAATCTGTTGTTTTCAAAATTTACAATCATTTCTCAATTTCCGCCTTATGAAGGGAACATTTGAAGAAGTTTGTAGCCTTTGCGCAATTGAAATGGACGGAGCTAAATAAACATTTGACTACAAGGTGGCTTTCTTTGGGTACTGCTATACAAAAGATTTTTAAAGTTTACCCAGCAATAATTTCCTATTTCAGTCGATTGATAATTAGTGTTCCACAGCCATTAAGACATTGTTATTCATTACAACAGATGATGAAAGCTACTTGGAATAGCATGTTTAGTAAGACGTCTTTAAACTTACATTAGCGGGCTGCTGTGACCGAGCAGTTCTAGGCGCTTCAGTCCGGAACCGTGCTGCTGCTACGGTCGCAGGTTCGAATCCTGCCTTCGGCATGGATTTGTGTGACGTCCTTAGGTTAGTTAGGTTTAAGTAGTTCTAAGTCTAGGGGACTGATGACCTCAGATGTTAAGTCCCATAGTGCTTAGAGCCATTTGAACCATACTTACATTTTTGTGCCAATTTGTGCAGAATGTTTGTAAAAACTAGCTTGGTGTTGCAGGGCGCAACAACCACTTGGACCCAATTACATGGAATTTTAGAAAATGAGGCAGAAGATCTGCAGTCAAGAATTACTGAATTTTTTTTTGTGTGGCATTTACATATTGCACGAAACCCCATTGATGAGAAAGCTTATGAAGCATCTGTATTAGACTTTAAATTATCTTAGCAAAATGCAATTGCTTATCTGCAAATCCACTTTGAATTTAATTAATCAAATCCTTTAAAAAACTGGAACTATTTATTTAATAATAGTAATAATAAAATAATACATAAGTATAAACGCGTTTTTATTTGTTTTCCTTCAGTCAATGATCCATAAACATGCCGCCGAGCCTTCGAGCGATTGTCCAGATTTATGTAACCTTAAATATGGCAACTGTGGCTGCCCTGGTTTTGAGAAAGGCGTCCAATAGTCCAATTAAGTAATTCTTCCGACATTATTGCGCTTAAGGGGATTTTAGTTCAAGAGATTACAGAATCATTAACGCTGTCAGTGTCAAGAACACTAGGAGAATAGTTGAAATCAATTTTGAATGAGTAAAACTAATTTAGATATCCTCTATACAAAAGAGAGACACATCTGAGATGGCATTCCACTTCATATTAAGTTATAAGTAAGTCTGAGTAATCTGGCAACTAGAGAATTTCTTATTATTAATAGCAATCAAAAATGCGTGTATTGTATAATACACCTTTACTGAATTTATCTTGTAGTTTTAGGTATTTATATCATAAAATTCTTTAAATACTGCATAAAAATCAGAACTCGGGTTACATTCAAGATCAGTCTGTAACCACAACCAAAATTTTGAGGGGGATGCTATTGCAGTTGAGCCCTTCCAATTAATGGTTTTATTGTTATATTGTCGAAAGGTTGCCAGAACCTATTGATAAGACGACTAACTGCAGATGTCATGCCAAACGTGAACGGAAAGTTTGTGTTGATAAATTAACAGGAACACTTATTAAAGTGGATGAACACGATGGTTTCGTGACTGGTTGCCCAGCCGTAGTTTCGCTTTAATTGACATTACATGGATCATCAACTTCGGCAGTTAATCATTCTGATCGGTGGACGTATTGGGCGCCAGCATCGTAAATGAGACTGAGAGTCGCAACTGTAGGCTTAAATGTTGTGTGTGGTTCCCCTTCGATCTCCAAAATAAGCATGTGATTCCCTATTGTATTCGTCTTACTAACAGCAACCTTTTCATGAAATTATTGTTCTGGGTCGCTTACATGCAAGCAATTAAAAAAAAATGAGCCTATTAGAATTAAAAAAATTTCACTTACTGCTTACTTTTGTTTCGAACGGTTCTCTTGGATCAGTAGCCAGTATTTCCTTTTTTCTGTGATAAAAGTTAAATCGCGGCCAGTTTTCAGATAACACTTCTCCATGTGTATCAAATCGTTGGTAAAGAGGTGAAGGTCGAATTTTGTCTGGCATTTTTTTTCTCTTTTGCTCCCAAGAAGTCTCCTCTAGTTCAGGCCACTTGAAATCATCTCGATATGTTGTTTCGCCTTTCGCTGCTGCCTTCATTATAACAATATTATGCTAAGACAGCATCTAACTCTCCTGTCTGAACAAATAATTTGCAGAATTATATTAAAGATCTCTCCAAAGAATGTAGACTTAATTCAACGTCCTTATGAACAGAGTAAGAACTTAGAGTAGAAATATCTCTGGAATGAGTGTAGAGTAGAAATATCTCAAGAATCAGCGTTCAGATACCTTATAGTGTGCTTCCAAATGGTCAGCTGATCTGTTGTTTCCATTTTATGTACTACGTTTCGACGACTGACCCGGTCACTTTCTTCAGGTGTTGCGAGTTGTACTGTTTATGTACTCGCTGCTTGGATTGTAAGTTTTGTGACTAGACTGAACTATGTTACAGTCTAATACGGTACAGTCACAGCGCTCACTGGCGCGAAAGTTGCCGTTTGACAGCTAAAGCGACGCTAGCGCTACAAGCGGCGAGAAAGCAGATAATCACATACGTCATAAGGAGAATGTTGGTTTTTAATTATTTTCTACTTCATTAACGAAATAGTTCTTGTATTTTCACGTTCCATGTGTTAGTAAATTTCCAAGAGACATGAATTATCATGAAACAGATGCAAGAAGATCTAAATCATACTGACTCAACGACAAAAGCTGCATCTTATTAAAGCAGAAATACTTTCGAATGTGTATATATCTGCAGCTTTCTCCAATGAACACAAGAGAATATAAATACTTATTTCAGACCTGAGAAGCAGATATGTCTGTTGTTTCCTGTTGTTATTATCACAGACATTTTCCTGTACACTTAAAATTTTTTTATGAAGTCTAATGATTCGCCCAATCTTACACTTCACTCGACTATATAATACATAAATATTTTTGGAAATATAATTACCTTTGCTTCAAAAGCGAATGTATTCAATATTTTTGCCGTTCATGGATCAGATTTAGTAACAATATTGTGGATTTGTCTTCTTCTGTTTTGAGAAACAGTTTGATTGCTTTTGACGATTTGCTGTCACAGTTATCCCTTAAAATACTGGTGCGGTGACTTACTTGGTACGTTAATTAATGTTTGTATTCTATTCCATATAGGTTTCCTAAGCCCCACATTCCCTTGTTTGGCTGCAAGTGTAGCAAACGTACCTCCATTTTGTTCAGTGGATAAATGAGGACACTCCACAAAACGACAGGTCTTCTGGTGTTTATAGCAACTTTTTGTTATTAAAAGAAAACTACATTATTAATTAACTGTACATTACAAGAAAATCATAAACTGTTATGTGATGAACCATTCCGTACCCCTCATAGTTCTTATGAAACTAAAAAATGACGAATGTGGTGTTATTTTTTAGTTATTGGCTATTTTTATGGCACCAAATACACTCCCTATTGTAAAAACGTTATTACAAATCGATATAATCCATGGTATTCGCACCTCAAGGATATTGTGTTCAGGAGTGTCCCTTGCAGGCTGTTTGGGGCACTGCCATTGTTGTGGGTAACAAAAACGAGACGAAATAACGCGACTGTTATGTTAGACTGTGCATTTGTTTGTCTCTGTCCAGACGCTTATAACACCTGTGCTCTGACTTTCGATTCTCTTTTATTTTTCAGATTCTGCGTTTTAGAAGTTATGCCTAGCCCAGAGACTGATACAACAGCAACGCTGGAAAACTTGAACCTATCACGGTAGGCGCCCGTTCTCTGACCTGGGAGGAAAGTGGGAACAGGAGCTTGATTGACACTTGCTTTATCAGTTACGATCAAGATAGTGATGTGAAAGATGGTCTGTATCAAAGTAATGAGGGTACATAGAAAACCTTGACAGAGGGCAAGGTACAAGCTACTCGTAAAGCCAAAATTTTTACCTTGATTTACCCATTGTGCTTGACACAGGTGCTATAACTAATCTGATGTCACAGGGATTCTTTCAAGAACTGAAAAAACATGAACATATACCCACATTGCCAGTGCAGAATTACAAGGTACAAACTGCCACTGATCAAGAATCGAAAGGAGTCAAATATAAGCCTTAATTCCCATCCAATTAGGACAGTATTCTGTATGATACAGTTTTTTGATAGTAGAGAAATTAATAGCTGATTGTTTAATTGGTATGGATACATTTAGGACATACCAAGTGCAAATTGATATAGGAAAGGGCCAATGATATTTCACTGCAAATAACCAATTATTTGCAATAGACCAAATCAGGGGAAGTATTGATAGACGTAAAACAGAAGTTATGACTTAGATGTTCAATTGGTAAATCCCATAGTTATATTTGTACACACATACAACAACAAACAATCGGCAGCTGAAGAGGTGAACGTCGACACAATAAACACAAAGGTAAGCGAATCAAAGTGCTTGTCTCAAGGAAAGCAAGCAGAACTTAGGGAACTGATACTTGCTTACATACATATATTTGAAAAAAAAAGACCATGTATCACTAAGGATTTTTGTGAACAAAATGTGTGTATATCCTCATGAAACTTTCCCTTCTACTTCGTACACTATCCCATGGACAAAGAGGGAAATAGTAGAAAAAGAGATTAACAGGAGGCTTGAATGGGGCGTAATACAACCATCATATTCCCCTTACTGAAGTCCTATTTTGGCCGTGAGTTATCTAGATGGCAAGGTGTGCTTGGTCATCCGCGCACTTAGCATTAATAAGATTATTGTACCAGTTCGAACACGTCCAGACAATTTAGAGGAAAAGATTATGAAATTCCATGATGCTAAATTTCTTACTATAATCTATCTCTCGTCCTCATATTTACAAATACAAAGTCAGAAATATACCGCCTTCCTATGTGGGGGCAGAAGCTTCGAATTTCAGGGATTACCATTTGTATTGAACGTAAGTGCAAGTGTATTTATCTCAGCTCTGGACAAAGTGCTAGGGCCCTGATTTTTTAATAAGGCAACAGTATACGTGGACGGCTTTTTAGTCTCCTATTACTCAAAGCAAGAGGCAATTAAGGGCATGCTTAGGCCTAGTCTCATTCTTCAGGAAATTCATCCCTAACCAACTTATGAACAGTGATACTTTACTCAATCTTCTCCAGGAAAAACAGACTTTCATTATGGGAAAAGCAATGTCAAACTGATTTCGAGAATATGAAGCAAGTCTTATTAAATGCTAATATTTTATCTCAACCAGACACGAAGAAGGATTTTTGCTTAAGCACTGACGTGTTTTCTCAAGGTCTGGGTGCAGGCCTTTTTCAAATGGTAGAAGAGGAGGGAAAACTCATCTTTAAACTAATTAGTTTCACCAGCCACACCATATTCAGTTATGGAGTTGGAGGGTTTTGGGTAATTCGGTCCTTCAAAAAGTTTGAATATTTCCTTTAGGGTAAACACACAAAAGTGTACTGTGACCATTAGGCCCTGTCGTTTTTGTTAACTTGTAAGTTGCTACACTGACAGATCGCCAGATGGTGCATGTGTCTTCAAGAATTCGATTTTGAAATAGTGTACATAAAAGGCAACCAGAGCATAATAACTGATGCTCTTTCTCGATTACCACAAGGCTTAGATGAATTTGACGATTTTTTACAGCAGGAAGGTGAAATAAGAGCTGTGTTGATGTAAGACAAAACGCTCTGACCATACAAAGGAAGAGTGTTAAAGGAATTTAACAGGTTTCTGAGACCTATATACCACCAAGTTGACTGAATATGTCACCCCTTTCTTACAAGTTCTTAACAACCTTCCCCATACATCAACTGGATTTACACCAAATGGGCTGATGTTCAATCGCAAACAAGTAGACGAGTGGGAGAAACCTTTAACCAAGACAGTGATACCAAAATTATCACTAGAGGATAAAATACGTCAAGCAGTAATCAACCTTGAAACCTGGGCTAAATATAGGGAAGTAACTTATGTCAGAAAGCTGAAACGTACAACACAGTTTTATACAGGAGAAAAGGTGTTACTTAGAACACATCCCAAATGCACAAAAATTGCAAAACTGAACCATAAGTGGCAACTTCTATAAAATTCCCAAATCCCCTCCCCAGGTGCATACAGATTGGTATACATGAACACAGGTAAAGACAAGTGCCTTTACCAACACAAAGACTTGGAAACGTTTATATCTTGAAGAACGGCTGTATACGCTCTCAGATGTATATCTGTATAATAATATTAGATTTAGGGTGCTGGAAAGTCACATTCCAGAGTTTATGTTGTTAGTTGTTAAGGGAAACTTTTGTTTGTGTTTTTTTCTTATATGTCAAATGTGTAAGCAGTAAGGTAAGTTGTTGTAACAAGGAAGTATTCTACTTTTATCTGCCTATAGACGACGACACTCTAAATCCTACGCTTCGCGTTGTGTGTAGCCCAGTTGTAAACAAATAAATGAACTTGTGAAATACACGGTAGCGTACAATGCAATACACAATTCGCCACGACGCCAGTGGTATCAGAGCGACGCAGCACATGCGCATTGGGGAGCAAGCTATTCAACAAACCGCAAGCGCGTGCACGCCAGACAGGCACAGCTGGAAGTGTTGGAGCGGCCAAAACAAACAAACCTGATGAGCTACAGCCTGCACTAGTATTTGTAAAGCCTATTGAATAATGAATGACACAGAAAATTAAGACAGAGTTTATACTACAACTACGACTGTCTACACAATACACACTCACAAAGATAAGCTAAGGGATTATATTCACAGGAAAGGGACGCTATACTACGAGATACTTACTTAAGGTACGCAAGTATATACGTTATATCTATACATGAACAATATTTACAAATTTAAATATTGAAAGTGCACACACTAATTCTTGGTGGAGGAGGAAAATCTTGCTGCAGGTTGAAACGCGTACAGCGATGGCGAGCCATGAAAATCTCTGACCAGAGAGTAGTAGCGCGTGCGAGATGATTCAGTTGCGAGAGAGCAGTTGCATGTAGGGAGTCGGCAGGTGCAGTTGCGGTCGAGTTGCGAGAGAGTACTTGTACGTACCGAGTCGCGAGAGCATGTAGTAGCGCGCGAGAGACAGTCGCAGTTGTGTGTGAGGAGTCGGCGGGCGTCGACATGGGGCTCTGGTCAAGATTCAGGACGAGATATATTTTTTAAATAAGGTAATGAAGCAGCACTGCGCTCATCTGATAATGTAATGTACCTTAAGTGTAATTAATTTGTTCAAGAATCGCCCCAATAATAATTTTGTTTTCAAACCAAGCATTTTAACAAAACAAGCATTTTATTGAAAGAAAATTTCCAATGCATTTCCTTAAAGAAAAAAATTTACTTAAGTTCAAAGAATTTTTGCGATGCATTTCCTCCAAGGTATGGCGAAAAATAAGAGCAGATGCAATTTTACTGAGGTAAGAACAGGGCCTAAGATCGACATTTCGGTCTATTTGCGTTTTCATTGTCACTGAGATTTCATTTTTTTATTGAATTGACTTTCATTTTTGTGGGGAGCTTACACATGGCTCAGATTGCTAGTTCTCATTAATTGTCATTGTCAATAAATTATTTTGTTTTTGTGGGGATGTTACACTAGGTTCTATTCTCGTTAACATTTAAATATTGTCTTTCAAATTTCTCTGGGGAGGTTACAAGCTAAACAAGCGAGTACAGTATAAGTGGCAAACTAAATAAGTTGTCACACCACGCCTCTAATACAATTTATCTTTTAGGTTTAGAAAGTGAGTAGAAAGGCACACGTCAAGCTTTGTGATGGCAAGACTGCACACTGAAGTGAATGAGTACATGGTTGAATGTATGAAAAAGGTATTAGTAGCCATCGAACCACTATACACTTATCTATGAAGATTTAGTTTCAAATTAGTGTTAAGTTTTTTCTTCCACGGAACGATGCATCGACACGCCCTAAAGCGAAGAAAGATAAATGCTTGTAGAATGTTTGGTGCCATATAAACTTAAGAAAGGACCGTGCTACAAGAAAATATAGTTGTAAGTTTAGGATAAGTATGAATGTGATAGTGTGAAACTATGTGAAGAAGAAAACAGTTGCAGTACGTCACAAATCACGATGCTGAACTGAGGCTGAGTACTACTAAATAATCAAGGAGTGGAAACCTAGATACTGTGAGTGTCGACTACCCGTGACAGCACCAGAAACCTTAATTACATTGAAATTTTTATGCATGTTTGTTACTTATGTTAACATCGTTTTACGCTCATTGTACATAACGTATTGATGACACAACTCCGTAAACCTCAGCATATCAAATGGTTATCCTTTATACAATGGACGTAGCAAGTAAATATTGAACTGCACTTTTAAACACTGAATAAGTATTTGATACAATTGGTATCGTCAGATTTGAGTTGTGTTTACAAAGAACAAACTATTTTGTTCTTAGGATCACAGTTAAGTCTATTAAGGAGATGTAACTGAGCACATAAATGCCTTTCGATGGAATTTCGTCAACCATGTAGTGTGTAGACCCTTACTGGAGAATGCCAGAGGGGAAAGGCCATGCGTAATTATCTGAGCAGCGCGTGGTATCTATTGTAGCTGCTATTGTTTCTTTGATTCTTTTGAATTTCTAAATATGCTCCAACAAAAAGTGGTTGTAAATGAAATGAAATGTATATCAATTTATGCTATAAATGAAAGCTATTATTATATGAATGTTATATGAAGAATGTATAACCTAACGAGAGTAAAATGTTTACTCAGGGACTTCGGTAATTTTTGCCTCTTAGTGATCCCCCAGGACATCTGTGTCCAATAAAAGTTGTTAATTTGCATCACTGGAGTTTGAGGAATTTCGTTTTCACAATAGTATCCAGCATTTTACTACTGCCTGTTTCAACTGACTTCTAACTCGGAGTTGGAGTATTCCATGCATGTGTTTCAGAACCAAACGAAAAGTCTGAGTCTGCTTTGTACCATGACAATCCATTGTCGAGTTTACTGGCTACATACTGGGTAACATTGGTGAGAAGTTGCAGTATGGCAGAACATTTGTACAGGTGTCAGCTGTGGGGTCTCCTGGGTTTGCTGCAGCCTCAGTCACATGCCACTGCATTTACGTAGACTGCTGCATTTATGTCATGGGTCTGCTGTCTGGGCCTAGTCACTTAGAGGGCAGCAGGGGTGGCTGCTGGGCGTCATGGTGGGCCACAATGGTCGGCAGTTTTTGATGGTGGATATTTGCAGGGAACGGCTGATCTGTCACGCAAGTCAGCTGCACCTGCATCTTGTTGAGACCTCACCACAGTGGCCTTCTAAGCAGCAAGATTGGTGACAACGTTGTTATGGATGAGGTCTCCCACTTGTAGTGGCATACTTCCCCACATTCCTGCCCCCTCCTCACCATTTGCTCGCCTCCCGTTGCCTGTAGCCTCAGCTTCCAGTTAAATTCGCACCTTTGTCTGCCAATATGGAGTCAATGGATTTTGATCTGCCCTCTTCCTCCTTCATTTCCTCCTCCTCCTCACCAGTGGAGGTGACCTTGTTTCAACTGCTGCCAGTGGACTCCCATTGCCACAGCCTCTGAGCCCTTCCACCGTTCCGGGGGAGCCTGTGGCACCAGTGTTACCTCCTTCATTGGTCAGTCCATTGCTGGTTTCTCCAGGGGCCTCTCTGGTTCTGCGCCAGTGGTCACAGCCCCAGTCTGGTAATTTTCTGATCTATGTGGCCTTTTCAGGGAGGAGGGACTTAGTACCCCTGACAGCACACATCACACTGGAGGCAGATGCAATGGAATGGGTAGTGCAGCGGGATGGTGCAGAAACTTGCCATGGAGGGTGCAAATGACATTTAGTATGGGCTGACCAGTTGGCAGGGGCGTTTATGTGCAGGTAGCAGTGAACCAGGCAAGGCAGTGCTTACCAGGGGTTCAATCACTGCAGACCTCATCTTGTGCTTCAAATTGTGTGTTGTTGCTGAGTGCTTAGCCGTTAGCTCTCTGCACCAGCCATGTGCTGAGCCATTTCCATGGCTGTCTCTATGTGGGCTAGAACTATCTGTTTCCCATAGATTAGCTTGCACAGCTAGTTCCTTTTCCTCATGGGTTTCTGTTTCCCCATGAAGTATCCATGCTCTGTTGTGTAGTGGCATTTTCATGCCTGTGCAGATACTAAACAAGTGATAAATGTTTGTAGCTTAGCCTGGTTATGATGGGTATGTGTCATGCTGTATCACACTTTAGGATTTGGCTGAAGGAGAGTTGGTAGGTAACACCGAAAAAAATCATTGATAGTTAGTTTTATGCGAAGACAAGTTCTACATTGTCTGACTAATATGAAGATTGGTGGAATACATATCCCAATAAGGACTCAGGCTAAGGTTCTAGGCGTGGGAACTGACTCGAGAGTAACCTGGAGACTTCACATAAATCATGATTCTTCTAAGATAGAAAGAAAGATGAATGCACTGAGATGTGCGGTTAGCACATAGTGGGGAGCATACCCAAAATCTTTGCTCAACATATATAGGAGTCTTTTGAGATCAGTCTTGGATTATGAATGCATATTTTATCTTGATGAGGAAAGAAATTCGATATGGAAGCTGGACACACTTCAGTATCACTGTATCCGAATATGCATTGTGTCCATTCTGCCCACACCTAGGAATACTCTCCTTGTTGAGCATAAGAAGGTTGAAACTTGTGAATAAATTCAAATTGAAACAAATCACTAATCAGTGACCTGATGAAATATTGGCCAGATATCGGAAAATGTAACTGTTTCTCTGGAAACAGAAGGAAGCCACTGTTTATGAAATCTCTTGAATGGTTCACTTTGTTTGAGAATAGAATAGACAAATACGATATCATACAAGTCTTCTCAGCCACATTTGGCTACCAGTCCTAAGAACAAAATACACTAATCTTTGATGAGATCATACAGTACAAACAGTTTCCAAAGTTGTAGACTGACCCTATTTTGCTCAATACTATTTTCCTCAATACTACGAAAATATGTACAGATGGATCAAAGAGCACTGACAGTGACAAAGTAGGATGCACAACATACAACCCTGTAGAAAATTATGAAGCCCTACATTCTTTACCTTAGATGGCAACATGAAAGGTAACACAGTTATGGAAACAATAAAATACAGCAGATCTTGCACAAAAAGTGGTATGGTGATATGAACCTTACAAAACCAAGCAGCAAAATGTATATCTGCCCTAGGAGATGCTGCAGTCATTTTGAAAGCACTCAAAAGCTGATATTAATTTTGATCAACATATTTATTAATTTTATTACAATTCTCAGAGTCTGTACAAGAGAAATACACAAAAAAGGTATCAGTGAAGAAACATTGGTAGAATTATAACGGAAGAAGCAGACTGTCAGAGAAAAACAAAGATAAAATTACATAAGATGCACATCATAAAAACTGGAGGGAGCTATAACTCAGTAAAATAGGTGTAAAACAAACGCATATAAAACCAACTGGATCTGTCAAACATGGATACAGAGTATCTGGTCTATCTTGCACGATGACATTTCAGTGGAAACTGAATGTTTGCTTCTTTATTTTTGTGGTGTACATAATTTAGGCATTACTAAAAAGTTGTTACAAATGAGCAGACAGGAATAGTAATACCTTTCTTGTGGATTGCAAAGCACAGTAGAATCTTCCATATCAAATAGCAGACAGCTTAGGGAAGTGAGTAATAAATCTAGACGAAATCCTAAATGCCAGATTTTCTTGTAAAGAAACGCTGAGCTTAATCCAAGAAAAAGCGAGAAACGAATCGCAGACACAATGGGATTCGACAAAGATATCAAAAGGAGTACAACATGGCCAGTTGTTACATAAAGTACTTTACGATTAACGATGGTTATGTATGTACGCTTAAATCATGGAAAATTCCCGACCCACCTTTGCTGAATAGGATTAATGGAATCTCTGTTATATGATTTATGCAACAAAGAAGATGATGGGAATCATGTACAATTCTCGTGTACTAGATACAAGACACAACAAAAGTCTTTTATCAGCCCGTTGGTTAAAGGCGTATACACACTCGGCCCATGAAGACCAATGAACGATAGCCAACTGCTTCGCTGCCCAAGATTTGCTTAGTGTATAAGGACTGCAAATGGGAGCCAATGAAGTGGTTCACTTTCGTTACGTTTCTGTCTGCTGACGATAAGATCAAAGCGTTGGTGGTTGATTGAAATTGGCACCCCTCTTCTGGTAAGGACACAGCATCGAACGTTCGTTGGTTCAATAGCGATTTGGTGTGTCTCCAGAACAGGTGTATATTTAAGTTTTTCAGGGCAGCCACAAGTCACACTTAGTATATTTTATTGACTGGCTTTGCTTTTTAACTTAACAAGAGCATCATCAGAACCTCTGTAATTTACAGTTTAAAGTACAGTGATTGGATTAAAGTGCGAAACTAGTCAATAAAATACACTGAGTGTGACTTGTGGACATACTTCAAAAATTAGTTTCAACAGCCGCTGTTTCCCCTGCAGGCTATGCCTGCTCTCACTATGGGTGTGTATTTATTGTGTTTAAAAATACTGGAGTATACAGTGCAACATGGAGAGTGCATTAAAGCTGATACAAGTTACATCATGAATGGGAATGTTTATCGGGCCCTAAGAACTACGATTATAAAAACTATGTGAAAAGACTGGACACTTTGGGGGAAATATGTCAGTAAGCAGAAAGTGACAAGCAGGATGTGGAGAAGAAAATGGTGTCTTTATTGATATCTTTTCGCCGCGAATGACACAGAGAAACAAACAAAATTGGGAGTGACAATTAACTTTCTTCTGCATGCACAGCTCTTTTAAAAGAGATGTCGCATTTGAAAATTTTAGGACCTACACAACTGAGTAATAATTCGAAATCGGGAGCTTTCTTTGGGAAAGAAGTTACGAAATAGTTCATATTCCATTTCAGCTTTAAGGCAGACATTAATGTTGTCCCATCACACAGCTCTTTACTTTTTAAAAGAGATGTCGTCCACCAGCATTGTTTCTACCTGTAAATGCTGCACACGCGACAGCTGCTAAAGCCTCTTCTACCCTTACAATGTCGACCGGTGAAATTGTAATTAAAGCACTAATTTACAAACATAACGAAACAGGAGCAACGTTGGAGAGTTAGCAGAGCCATCTGCGAGTCCACATGGCCGAATTCCTCCCCAAGCCCTTCGTTTGGTGTGGATGAGAAGCCGAACACCAACGCATCAGAGACCAACGTTCGGCAGAATCCAGTCTCTGTCGTTCATTGGCCTTGGTTGGACTCAAGGTTATTTAAAAGGGAGGTTGGGCCCGAAGCTAAATCGGCTGTAATTGGCTGACGCAGTGACGTCACTGTAGGAGCAAAGCGAGTCAGCGTCTAGCGCGGGTCTGATGCAGCGGGGGATACAACCGGTCGGCTTTGAACAATGACGTCATTCCTTAGTCATAGATCGTAATGTCTTCACTTCGAGGCATAGATAATAAAGCAGTTCTGTGTTCTAATAAGCACTATCATTAAAATACTTGAATGTTAATCTAAAAGCGATCGCTTGATATTTGGTACGTCATTAAACGTGTGATTTAATTAACTTAATTGTTTGTTTTTTATTCGGCCGGTACTTAATAATAACCTGATCCTAAGATACAGATGCTTCAGCAGCTGATAAGTGGTTTTTGGCTTTTTTAAAAAAAAATGTCACAGTAGCTGATAAGTGTTTTTTGGCTTTTTTTAAAAAAAATCTCATGAGATAGAATAAACTGATCCTACTTTATTAAGCAATCAGTAAAAAAACTAAACGAAAACATAACAGTTTATTCTATCTCGTGAGATTTCTTTTTTAAAAAGCCAAGAAACACTTATCAGCTACTGAAGGGAGCTACAACACTGAGAAGAATCGCTTCTCGGCTTTTGACAAGATATTGCTTAATAAAGTAGGATCAGTTTATTATATCTCGTGAGATTTTTTTAAGCCAAAAAACACTTATTAGCTACTGATGAGAGCTACAACACTAAGAAGAATCGCTTCTCGGCTTTTGACAAGATCAATGTTTATCTCTCTCGCATTCCTTTGTTTCTCAACATTCTCCTCAGCTCTTTCATCTTTGTAATACGTGGTCTCTGGCGACTTGTGACGTCATTGTTCAAAGCCGACGGGTTGTATCCCCTGCTGCACTAGACCCTCTAGCGCAGCAAGCGGCTCTTACTAAGGACAAGCAACTACTTATAACACCAATAAGTTCTCAGGAAATTATTTAAAACAGTTGATTTACCTGTTTAGATGTTTGCAGTAGAAGAAGAGTGCCACTGTCTTGATTTCCGCTTCTGTGCTGCTGCTGCTTTCTGCATTTTATGCTTCGTATTGAGGAACCGCATACGAATGAAAAGTCGTGTTCTGACATACAGTTTTATAACGTGTGACGAAAATTCCGGATGTTTAGTTTGGGCAGCAGGGCAGATTGTTTTCACTGTATTTTTTTCCTTGGAAATACTATCCAATCCATTAAAAATTAGTTCAAACTGAGACACCTCATATATCCACTCATCTGTTGGAACTGTAAGCCCACCGCGAGATAGAAATTCAATCCAACCATAATTTTCATTTGTTGGAGGACTTAAAATATCAGCAGACGGCGTTCCCAGTGTCTTGTCACAGTTCTTTGCACGATATGCAATGTAGCCAGCCAGGTAATGGAATCCTTCTGCAGACCAGTCACATCCCTCTTTGACAGCAGATTCTTCTGGTGCAGGTTGAACAGGACAGTTAATATCTCGTAGCTCTTTTTCACCATCTATCATTTGCAGTGCTTCGCTCATGTCAGGCAAAATTCCTGTGAACAGATGTGACGTCAAAAATCCTTCACACTCATCTGCCTCTACTGATGTATCACTTGACAGAGAAATGTCATGAGCATTGTGTCCCAGCAGTAACAGCCGTAATCGATGGACTAATGAGTACTAGAGGTGGCAAAAAATAACGTAACTGATAGAAATAACCGGTTACTGAGAAGTAACGGTTACTGCGATAACCGTTCCTCTGATTCTGGCAGTTATTTCAATAACTGTTTAGTGTCAACAATGCCTCGCGCCATCTGTTGACCGAAGATCGTACTGCGCATTTGGAAGGCGTTCTATAGACCATGGGAATAACTGTGAGACTGCGCGCCATCTGTTGATAAGAACTGTGTACTATTTCGTGGGCCTTCGTTACTTTTAGAATAAACAATTAAATAAAGTTAATGTCCGAGCCGTGGCTGATAGGAGCTGCAGTACAGGCATTAACAAGTATGGTCGTTCCCTTAAGCCACCGCCTTACGTGTTAATTTAGCTTGGACGGGTAGTACAAGGAAAGTTACTAAGGAATTCGAGCGACTATGGAAATAACTGTCAGAGCGGTATTCTCCTCTGGCAGTTATCGTTAACCTGCGTCTAGGGGACGCCAGGGAATCGGGTTTGCTGATTGGCTACGTCGTACGATGACGTCTTCTCCCATACCAGCCAATCCAGATCGTTGCTACTTTCTGAAACGCGCTGTTCTTTAAAGGAGGCGATTTGTCTGTCGATACGTTGTGTGGCGAACTCGATATATTACTTCGCTGTTGTGTGTTCTAGGCCTGTGTTTATAATGGCAGATTCCAACACGTGTTTTGTGTGCGATAAAGCATTTCAGCTGCGAAAAACTTTATACGCGCACATCAGGAAAATGCATGATGTAGAGCCAAATACAGAAGGTACGATTAAGTGCCCACAAGACGACTGTAGCCATTCCTTAAATACATTGGCTTGTTTGAGAGCACATGTGGAGGAAAAGCACATGGTTCGAACTGCGGATGAAAAGATTGTATTCCAGTCAATGGACGGTAAGAAACACCGTATAATAATTAGTTTTTACTACTCAATAGTAGGAATGTTTCTGGTAAAACTGTAGAATTTCTTTCTTTCTGCATTCAGTAATATGGTGCAATGTTGTAGTGCAAAGCTTCTTTCAGTTCATATGAAAGGATCATTTGTATTAACGGCCTAGTCTTAGAAGACAAAGTCGCAATCTTTGTAGTCCACAATGGGTAATTAATAAACTTTATTTTTACTGTCCATAAATTGTGTAGCAACTGTTTCCTTTTTTTACGTATCGCTCAAATATTTGCTTTCAGTAACATTCTTGCACTCACGAAAACTTTTGAATGTTTAGAATTACAAGCCATTTTAGCCGTTCTCTTTTACAGCCAAAAAGGTATGGCCGATTTACAGTGAACAACCAAGGCTTGCAAATAGTGCAATGTTTTTCGTGTTTGATGTTTCAGACTTTCTAAAATGGAAGTCCAAAGAGGAGAAGTTAGCGAGATGTAGCTTTGTGATGCATGGTGGTGCGAAGCATGTGAAGGGTGCCACCAAAATCACTTATGTATGTCACAGGTCTGGGATATTCATATCTCGGTCAAAGGGCAAGAGGCTACTGAAGTCTCAAGGCAGTAACAAAATGGGTGGCCACTGCACGTCTGCCATTGAGGTCAGCCAAGAAAAAAATGGAACGTGTACTTGTGTTTATTTTAAAACACATTTCGGCCATGAACTGAATATTGGTTTTCTGCACCTTAGTAAATCTGAAAGGGAGATTATTGCGGGTGAGTTCAACATTAGAATAAATGTTTTTGCTACAGCAGTTTTTATAATTTTTAAGGCAATGAAATTTAGTTGCCTATCTAGAATCAACCTTGTGTAAAGGTAATCTGGTGTGTTATTCATTCAAAAGAGATTTCTGTGGGTTCGTATGTATTCATTATGTAATGTTAGCGTTATTGGATAAGAAATTATGAATTATTTTCGTAACATTTTGCTGGTGGAAGTATTGCCATCTGATATGACATGATGATTGGCGTTCCTGCTTGTGGAATTCACATGAGGAATGTAGATAGTGATCATCTTAAATCATTGTGTGATGGTAATGCTATTTTCTTGGAAATGAATAGTTCCAGTTTTCTACCGACGGGAAAAGTCTGGGAGCACACTTTGAATAACCTTTTAGGCTACTTGAATAGGTTGTGGGACTAAATTTTACAGTGAGTGGTTCACGCTCAATTCTTGCTTGTTGACTTCAACTTGTAGTGCAGTCAGAGTTATAGGTAGGATGGGTAAAGAGACTCATTAATCAACAGATGCTCAGATGATCTTAGTCATTTTAAGCTCCTTGCCTTTTAACTGATAGTATTTGCAACAGTTATGTGAACAAAATGTTTACCAAAACACTTATATCTCTTTCTTTATAGATGACAAAACAGTGACAATACTTCATCAACAGACTAGAAAGAATAGGTGCTGCACATGCCATTACACAGCAAAATTATGTAATGTCACAATGATACTGCTCTGCAAATCCATTTGCTAAACAAATTTCTGAGTAATGTCACAATTCAGGTGTGGAGTCAGAATGAAATACATTGAATGTGTGAAGTTGTTAATATCTTTCTCTTAAAGTATTGTTAATTTTTTGATCATGAATTATTCATAAATTTCCATCAGATTTTTGCTATTGTAATTATTACCAGTACTTTAGTTTCCTCCACTGCTATACGAGAACAGGCTACCTGGTTCCTCCTCTTGCACCCATGTTTCCTATAATAACAAATTCCTTCCTCAAATTTTTTTTCTCCGACTTCTTGGAGAGATGTCCAGGAAGTATCTTTCTACTAGTCTTTGCCTTTCTGGGTGCGTACACTCGAATGATCGCATATTCCTGGGTAAATCATGACATTACAACTGGAACATTATATTTAGTGATCAGTTCCCATTTTTTTAATTCTTTGATATTTTCTTTTTCTGTCTTTGATATAGTTAATACTTTCATATACATTGCATGGTAACCTAATATATTGTGCTAATTCAGAATGTAATAAATATTTGATTTGAGGTGACAGAAGTGAAAATGTCCCTTGTGGTAGTTTTATGAACAGTTGGTTTTGAAAGTACCGCTGACTGGCAATTTTAACACTGTGCCATGACTCAATGTGCCAGCCTGTGTATAATAAAATGTTGGTAATGAACTGTTGGCTGATGTTTGAGGAAGTAATTTGTTGCTAGTGAATGGATGTGCATTTCATAGTATGTAGGAGATTTCTATTGTTTGTCTTGTAATCACTTTTCACTAAACACTTGTTGCAGGACATTTTTAGTTCATCCACCCTGTAGTAATTAGGTGCTACTGTGACCTTAGAAGGTTTGCCCACCACCTGATGTATTCTTCACCTGTTACATTATACGCAATTGAATACATGCTGTCTGGATACCTTACCAATATAATTAGAAGTAAAGATACAGTTTAGATCTGTGAAAGGTGTAATTTCTATATACTTGAGTTGTAATGACTGTTTTTGTGACCCTAACATCATAACTTGCAGCAATGACAATGCATTGTGTTAACTGTTTATTTACTGGCAACCAGTATTTGTCCTGACAAAATTGCGCAAACAGTGAAATATTAGGTATAGGTAGTAGTATTTGTTTAATGTTATGGTTGTAGCTTTATTCATAGTAGAAATGTTGCAGGGAAAATTGCTGAGGGTGTGACGTTCCAGAGGATTTTGGATGATGTGAGAGATTCCATACATTGTGAGGAGGTTGAGAGACTGCACCTCCTTACTCGGAAGGATCTTCACAATATCAAAAGGGAATTTCTAATTGATCCTCACCAGTACCATTCTAGTGATGAAATTAGTGTGAGTATTTTTTTAGAAAGAATGAAAGACTGTGTTCTGATGCACAAACAAGCTGGTCAAAACATGGGAAATTTATCGAGTGAAGACACAATGATAGTGTTAATGACACCATTCCAAAGCGAATTGCTTAGAAAATTCGGTTCCAATATTGTTTGTGTAGACTCGACACATTGCACAAACTTGTACAAATTATTAGTGACAACATTGCTAGTTAGATGAATTTGGGAGTGGTATTCCAGTGGCATTTTGCATTTCTAATAAAGAGAATACAGCCATAATGACACAGTTCTTTACTTGTGTCAGGGAGAAAGCAGGAGTTATCAAATCAACTGTGTTTATGTCAGACGACACAAATGTTTTTCGATGTGCTTGGGCAGGTGTAATGGGTCTGGCAGAACACAATTTGCTATGTACGTGGCATATTGACCGCAGCTGGAGAAGCAACTTGAGGAAAGTGCATGGTGGCCCAAACAAGCAAACGCAGGTTTACAAAGCTTTGCGTATGCTGTTAGAAGAAGCAGATATAGAAAAGTTCAGTGAGTTGCTAGAGTTGTTTGAGAGGGAGCTACAAGAGGACGAAGACACGAGAGAATTTGGAATGTATTTCACAAATCATTACGGATTCAGGCCCCAACATTGGGCGTATTGTTATCGCCGTAATTTAAACATAAACACAAACATGCATCTGGAAGCCATGCATAGAGTATTAAAGTACTGCTACCTTGATGGCAAGACCAATAATAGACTGGACAAGTTGCTGCTGGTACTAATGAAATTAGTAAGAGACAAATCTTTTGAAAGAATTATTAAGCTCTACAAGGGTGGACATACTCATCGAATAGAGAAAATTCAAGAACGGCATAGAGAATCCAAAAAAATTGACAGAGGCCAAATCACGGCCAATAGTGATGGCAAACGATTTTATGTGAAATCTCAATCAACAAGTGGCATCACATACACTGTTACTTTAAAAGCACTAGAATGCAACCTCAGTTGCAGACTTTTGTGTTGCACTTGTAATATTTGCATTCATAGTTTCTCTTGCTGTTGTCCAGACAATTTAATAAATCTGAACATTTGTAAACACATTCATGCTATATCAATGACATATGACTTACATTTCAGTAAAACAGTCAAAGATAAAGAAACCACTTCGATAGAACAGGCATCTGCTATTTTGTCCTCAATGAAAAAGCAAAATGATGAGGCAACTGCTTCACGGGGAACACAGTTGAAAGCCAAATTAAAAGTCCTGCTAAACCATGTAGATTCATTAGATACTGAAACGGAAGAGACAGTGGAAAAAGCAGTTGACCATTTGCTGTCACTTGTTAACTCTCGCTCCAAGAAAGAAGTTCCACACTGTGCCAGCAATGAGAAGTTGCAAGTGCAACGCACATCTAATAACCAGAACTTCAGTCCAAAAAGTTTGTTTGGTAAACCAACCCTGGCTGAAAAGTCGAATGTTGCAAGTGCTTTGGTGCAACCCGACAGGGAAGTGTTGAGTGTGCATGTTTGTGTATCATGGTTTATAGGCCTACTGGGGAAACTCGCCATGTAAAACAATGAGTAACGCATCATACTCGGTACCTCAGGGTGATGTGGAAATCCGAGTGTTCTTAATAAAGAAAATGTAACTGAAATATCTACTATACTATAACATTAATTGGACTATGGACATAGCCATTTCAAATGGTTTTGCTATTTTTCACAGGTAAAGTATGAGTATTCACCAAAATCCTCCAGTACAAATGTTTTCCACTTGACAACTGAATGAAGTCAAAAAGCAAAATTTGTGTGGACAATCTGAAAATTGTTTATTCAGTTCGTTATTATTTTTTGTATTAAAACAGTCCCCGAGAATTTATTTTGCTGAATTTCTTGGTCTAATTTTCTATATTTAACATGTCAGTTATGACATGCTTGGTGATGGATGTTTTGTCACCAGGTATATGGCATCAGGTGTGTGGCTTCCAGTGACAAAACTGCAGTTGATGTGTTAACAGCTTTCTGTGGCCTTGAGCATGAAGTATATGCATCTAGAAGTCTTATTTAAAAAGTGCATCCAACATTCTAATGTATGTCTGAGGAATTTCCATTTAATGTCATGTTTTTGCCCAATAATTCAGTTAATTCTGCTAATTACTTAACATGGTAAGTGCTGTGAGGCCAACACCAGCCACAGCAGAGCCATCTGCCATGGCTGCTGGCAACTTTGTGACAGTTAAGGGATAATATACAAAAGTGGGCTGTGCAAGAGGTTCAACCTAGTTTTCTTTGGTTAAAGCAATTAAAATCAAACTTGTGAAGCATGTTAAAAATCATACTCCTCACCATAATTTAAATGTTTACATTGAAATGGTTCTGACATGTGCATAATATATGGACTGATCGTAGAAAAACAGTTGTTTGATACAAGGTTCTTCACAAGGACAAATAAAAAAAATTCTGAAAAACCAGACTATTTTCTTGAAACCTTAAGAACCAAACCTGTCGGTTGGATTAACATATGAGTAAACCCCATCACAATAGCACTATGTTATGCATCAATTAGCTGTAGTTACAGGATAAGTAAACATGTACAGAAAACTTTTCATATAAATTTTATTATAAAGCTTGCAAAAGTTATAGAAAAGACGGACAAGATAAACTTGTGTAGACATCATTGTAAAAACATTTTTACTTTAAGAAAGCTGAATAGGATAACAATCTCAAGAGTTCCTTAAATTGTATGACATATATCACCAATCAGGTATTTTCTGTTGGAGAAATAGTCTGGTTTTTCAGATTTTTTTTCATTTGTTCTTGTGAAGAACCTTGGATCAAACAGCTGTTTTTCTACGATCAATCCATTATTACATGCATGCATGTAGTTTCGGTGACCCAATGGCAGCCATCTTAAGGCTGTATGCAAACCACCAGATAAACATATCTACATTGTTGGTCTGCATTGTGCAGGTCCCGGCAGTTTCGTTATTAGATTCTGTGAATGTCTCCTTCAGTTCCATGTGGATACCTCTGACATAAACATATTATGATAATTTTGTTAAATGCTTCCTTGCTGTGTTGTTGACCTAGATCAATGGTGACACAAGAAATTTTTTACTGGATTGGGATTTGAACCTGTTTCCTGCTCTCAAGGCAGTTACACTGACTACTTCACTACCCAGACACAGTGCCCTTCCCGACTATGTGGATTACCTCAGCAAGTCTCCCATCCAGCCCAAAATTCCATATGTCACTACTGCAGTAGTACCCTTATTCCTGCAAATGGCTCTGAGTATATGAGTGCATCTGAACTGAAGAAAGTTCCCCAATGCCAAGCTAGGCTATGTTTAGATACAATTGTATGCATGGTGACTGTTCTTTCGGATGTCTGAAATAATGGATACCGTGCATATAATTGTATAAATATAACTAGTTGTCTTATGACTGAGGTGTCCACGTTGGTCTGAATAAGTCCATGGCATCTAGTAAAAAAAAAAAACTGGTGGCACCTGCACAATGCAGACCAACTATGTGATGTATTTATCCGGTGTTTTACATATAGCCTTAAGATTAATGGGATGCCGAAACTAGTTGCATATAGTAAAGGATTTATAAATAGAAAAACAGCTGTTTGGTACAAGGTTTTTCACAAGAATTTGAAGCCATCTGAAGTCCTTTATCCCATCTCCGATGGATTCACAAAAAAAGAAAAAAATCATTCATTGCACTAAGAATTTCTCTGAAAATATTACCCATTACATGGAATGACCAGATGCTGCATTCAGAACAAGAATTTTGGAGACCTATGCAGGACCAATGCCTGATAAGTGCTAGATCAAAATATGACCTCTTCCAACACCTCTTCATTTTCTACCTCGTTTTCATTACTGTCATGGCTGCTATATAATCCGGATAAAGGCCTGACTTGGAGTTGTAGCTGGTTACTTTCTGTAGAAGAGGGCAAAAGGAAGGCAGAAGTCCTAAATTTTGCATTTAAGAACTCACACAGGGTGATCACACAGACATACTTGATTTTGCCCATCACACAGACTGGCATGTGATTGAACTTGACCGTGGCATCAGAGCTCACTCCTCAGTATTTACAAGAATTAGGTGACCTCTGTGTGCAGATCTGGTGCCAACTCCCTCCAGCGACCTATCAAGGCTTCATTGATTTCATGCAAAAATGTCTGGTTAATCAGTGTGTGTAGCTGTACTTAGTCAAGGATAGACTGTAGCCATTCATCAAGTTGATCACTTTCATTTCTTTATGAGAATATAACATTGTTTCAATCTATAGGAACAGGAAATAATTCGTTAGAGAAATCCCACAAACAGTATGGTGGGGTCAGTCTGGCCCCAACCTTACCAGCTCTAAAAACAACCACTTGGTTTTACAGTTCAGAGTGGAAAGTCTGCAAAGTATGTAGACCTACAGCACTACAATTTTACAAGTATTCAGTCTAAACATAAACCAAATTCCTTGGCATCCGTATGACCCAACTAAACTGGTTATGGGTTAGATAGGCTACGCCTGATGACATGGCAGACATTTGTAAAAGAATGAAATGAAGGAAATTAACTGAGGTGATGGAAAAAAAGAGGCAAGTGAAAGTAAAGAGTAAGTACCATTGAAGTAAAGATGCACTTGAAAATTGCATAAAGGAAGTAAATTTTGTGAATTAATTGGAATATATTTCAAAATCATGCAGTGTACAGAAACAACTTACTTTCAGTTTATTTAATTATTACTATTTGCCTAAATAAACACTTGCACAATATTGTACATACATTTTCAATAAAAATGTTTTGGTTGCCAGCAGCTTTTCAAGAAGTAGTGTATCTTACACAAATTCATCCCACCAAATATAGTAATAAATTGTAAAGTGAAAGAGTTAAAATAATTGTTCTGATAGTTTTCTGTAAAGTGATTGGAATAATGGTGTTAACTCATTCTACAGAAATTCTGTAAGTGTTTCTTAGTATTCCAGCGGGTTATGTGATTCATGTTTTATGTATTTTTAAATAATTCATAATTTAAGTGAACACTCAAAACAGCAAAAAATAAAGATTGAATTTCCAAGTACAGTGTACCATTATATATGTATAGGAAGTTACTTTTATTTTTTAAAATAAATGCAAAAGGAAATAGTGGGCAAGGATTAAATTATGGGTAAATCACCAGGAAATGTTAAGCACTTCTGACCAGTAATTAGTAATGTTTCAGACATTGCCTATCATCAGAATATCTGTCCAGAAACATCACAAAATATATATGACACATTAAGTGTACTTAGATTCATAGGCAAATAAGTTAACATACCAGAGAAAAAAACTTTACTTCAGAGTATCATGCCAAGTGTTATCTATCATAACATTGGAGCTCTCGACTCACAGCATTCTGCCATCACATCATACCACTGACTGACTTGGTTGTAGAAGTGCTGAGTTAATTTGTCATATCCCACAATAACTAAAATGCAAAGGCAATTTAATGATGATAATATAAGGCTTTTTAACTGTCTGTTAAAGGCTGAAAATTGGGCAGAGGTCTATAAAGAAAATGATACAAACTACATATTTAATTCCTTCCATGAAACATTTCTCCACCACTTCAATATTGCATTTCCACTGAAATCCAGGATAATCGGAAACACACACAAACTCATGGGTAACAAAAGGGATAAGGATTTCCAGCAAAAAAAAAAAAAAAAAGCTGACTTAATCACATGAAACACCATGAAGTCGATGATCAGTTTAGGTCATATTACAAGACCTATTTTGCAATCTACAGAAAAGTAATCCAACAAGCAAAAAAATTATACAATGATAAATTTATAAAGGAATCTAACAATAAAATGAAAGGCTTGTGGACAGTTGTAAAAAATGAAACAAACAGTAAGCAGCATGTTATAAACAAAACATTAAAACTAAACCTAAATGATGAAATCACATCAGATCCCCAAAAAATAGATGGTTTTAACGACTATCTTAGCAAAATAGCTGAAAACCTGATAAAGAAAAACTGCCACAGACCAAATAAACACCAAACACTAATAGAAACCATACCAGTACAGGCATCAATGTTTCTTCACAAAGTCTCCAATACTGAAGTACTTACAGCTATAAAAGGACTAAAGAATAAGTACTCCAGTGGCAGTGACAACAGTCCTGATGTAATTGTAAAGAAATGTGGAGAATCCATTGTAGAACCCCTAATCCACATAATAAATGCATCCTGTACAAATGAAGTTTTCCCTGGCCTACTAAAGACTTCTAAAATTACCCCACTTCACAAAAATGGCCCTAAAAATGATGTAGCCAATTACAGGCCCATAGCACAACTCAGCTCATTCTCAAAAATATTTGAAAAATTATTTTACACCAGATTGGAAGATTTTACTAATAAACTATCCTTATTAACAAAACACCAGCATAGTTTCAGAAAGCAAAAGACAACTACCACAGCTATTTATGAGTATCTTAACAAAACCTTAAAAGCACTGGATAATAAGGAAATCACATCTGGTACCTTTTTATATTTATCCAAAGCCTTTGATGTAATTGACCAGACCACACGCCTTAAGAAGTTAGCAAATAAAGGTATTAGAGGAATCGCAAACAAATGGTAACAATCTTACCTGTCAAAGAGATTTCAAAAAGTTGAAATTAATTTTGAATATATATATATATATATATATTTTAGAAGGAAACATTCCACGTGGGAAGAAATATATCTAAAAACAAAGATGTGACTTACCAAACGAAAGCGCTGGCACGTCGATAGACACACAAACATACACACACAATTCTAGCTTTCGCAACCAGCAGTTGCCTCAACAGGAAAGAGGGAAGGAGAGAGAAAGACGAAAGGATTTGGGTTTTAAGGGAGAAGGTAAGGAGTCATTCCAATCCCGGGAGCGGAAAGACTTACCTTAGGGGGAAAAAAAGGACGGGTATACACGCACACACACACACACGCATCCATCCACACATATACAGAGGCAAAAAAAAAGCTATATACAACCACCCATCAATCTACTGTCCACTCCTCTGACACAATGCCTATTAGATATGGTGTGCCACAAGGCTCAATCCTGGGACCCATACTGTTTATGCTGTACATCGATGACATAAGCATGAAGCTTTCTACAAGACATACCACACTATTTGCTGATGACACGAGTATACTAATAACAGGTACTGATACAGAGGACCACAACCAAAAAATTAAAACGCTTATGTCGTCACTCAGCAAATGGTTCAACAAGAATAAACTGATTATAAATATACAGAAAACAACGTACATAAACTTCAGATTCTCATCCCAAAAACAAGAAGTGCCCAATGTGATTCTAAATAACCAAGAGCTTATGTGTGTGGACTCTGTCAAGTTTTTTTTTTTCATATGGCTTGAAGAAAATCTTGAGTGGGAGACTCTCACAAATTATATCTCAAAAAAGCTATCAATTGTGTGTTACATTTTAAGGATACTCAAAAAATCAGTTACAAAATCTGTTCTCATACATGTGTATTATGCTTACTTCCACTCTACGTTACAGTAATGAATCATATTTTGGGGGAACTCAACTGGAGGTGGATATATTTTCAAAATGCAAAAAAAAGGCAATACGCATAATATGTAACCTAGGACATGACAAATGATGCAGACAACATTTCAAAACAAATGGCATTATGACACTGCCCTCTGCTTACATTTGTAATATCATCTCATTTGTCAAGTCATACCTGTTAAACAATGACTGTACATTAAAATTCAATGGAGATATTCATAACAAGGCAGCAATCTGACCTACATATGATTCAGTCCAGAACTACCTGCTACCAAAAAAGTGTTTTAAATGTTGGGATAAAAATGTATAATAATTTACCAAATGAAATCAAAGCAACAAAGAACCCAAGAGCCTTCACACATAAGTTAAAAAATATCTCTTGGACCATTGCTTTTATGCAGCTGATCATTTTTTTGAAAGGGGTTAAAATTGTACACAACTTTATGATAAATGTTCAATCAGCTCTGAAAATTATATACCGTGCATGTCTATGAAGTATACTGGATTTATTATATACTGTGCATGTCGATGACATATACTGGACTGTTTTACTATTACATTTGTATTGGCTGTTTGTATTTTACTATGCAACAGTTGTATTTACTGTTTTGTTAAAGATAGCTAACTTCCTCATTACAAAATAATGTTAAATCAATTTATTAAAATTACTTACAAACATGTTCTCTTGACCTGTCCAACATCATATGTACAATTCTATGATTTGTATTAACTGTTTTGTTTAAGATAGATAATTTCGTTGCTACAAAATAATGTAAAAATCAATTTGTAAAAATTACTTGTAAATAGCTCTCTTGACCTGTCCAGTACCATATGTACAGCTGTACAATACTATGATTGCCTGGATCAATAAAAATACAATACAATACAATATTTTGACAGATAATTAACAAAAATCAACTGAAAAACCATAAAGACAGCACATCATGCTAAATGATTTTTAATTCCTTTAGGAAAAGTAATAATCACAATTGAGAGTGCAAAGATCACATTAGAACAAAAGTACAGTATTAATACAGGCATGCAAGAGATGAAGGGAAGGGACAAGGGGGATGTGGTGAGAGGGTTCCAAATTAATCTCAGCTTAAGTACATGAGAACCAGCAATCTCTGGTATTAATAAACTTAAAATAGGGAATAGAGGCTTACTGTAATTCTAGTAGGTATTGCATATACACTTAATAAGTTGAAGGTGAAATTTCTTTAAACTGCGTAAACAGGTTATTAAATTATTCCCGCACTTAGGTAAGAACACACAATATATTCAATATAATGCTATTTTAGTGGGGAGAAGCCATTAGCTTCTGTCAAACAGTAGTAAGTCACATATTACGCTTTTTTTGGTTTGTTTTCATAGTTTAATCCGTAAGTTAGAAATGGTAGGACAGACAGTGTATGTGTTGGACACAAAAGGAGCTGGCTACAGTTCATGATCAGCTGAAGGTGCTTTTAACTATGGTCAGCAGTCTTCAGGCTGCTGCTTTCAGGTGTAGTGGTGGTGGAGAAACTGCTGCATTACTTGGAACCGCTCAGGTATCATTTGTTTCACCGCAGGCTCTGCTGCTGAGGCACTTTCTAGTGTATCTGATGTGGTGGGTCTGCCCTGACCTTAGGGTGAGTGGCAGTCGATAATACATTTGCATCGCCAGATGCAAAGGGTCAGCGTTGAGACAGATCATTGGGAGCGGGGTGGGGGTCGGATAGCACATGGCAAAGTGAGCATTCATGATCAAGGAAAGATGCAAGCAGAACACGGATTAAAGGGTTGGGGCATGGAGGTGTAAAAAATAAGAGCAGAAGAGAGGGATATCTTTGTTTGATTGTGTAACTACACTCCAGAAAATACCCTCTGTATGTCAACACTAATAGGTAAATTTGGATATCACCTTATAGTGATTGGTATTGGCAGTCATTAGGTGTAGTATGATGGTCTTTGTGATACTAAAGTCTGCCCTATGATTTTGGACCTGCCCCCATGAACCATGGACCTTGCCATTGGTGGGGAGGCTTGCGTGCTCAGCGATACACATGGCCGTACCGTAGGTGCAACCACAACGGAGGGGTATCTGTTGAGAGGCCAGACAAACGTGTGGTTCCTGAAGAGGGGCAGCAGCCTTTTCAGTAGTTGCAGGGGCAACAGTCTGGATGATTGACTGATCTGGCCTTCCAATACTAACCAAAACGGCCTTGCTGTGCTGGTACTGCAAACAGCTGAAAGCAAGGGGAAACTACAGGCATAATTTTTCCCGAGGGCATGCAGCTTTACTGTATGGTTAAATGATGATGGCGTCCTCTTGGGTAAAATATTCCGGAGGTAAAATAGTACCCCATTCGGATCTCGGCGACTACTCAAGAGGAGGTCATTATCAGGAGAAAGAAAACTGGCGTTTCTACGGATCGGAGCGTGGAATGTCAGATCCCTTAATCGGGCAGGTAGGTTAGAAAATTTAAAAAGGGAAAAGGATAGGTTGAAGTTAGATATAGTGGGAATTAGTGAAGTTCGGTGGCAGGAGGAACAAGACTTTTGGTCAGGTGAATACAGGGTTATAAATACAAAATCAAATAGGGGTGAGGCAGGAGTAGGTTTAATAATGAATAAAAAAAATAGGAGTGTGGGTAAGCCACTACCAACAGCATAGTGAATGCATTATTGTGGCCAAGATAGACACGAAGCCCATGCCTACTACAGTAGTACAAGTTTATATGCCAACTAGCTCTGCAGATGATGAAGAAATTAATGAAATGTATGATGAGATAAAAGAAATTATTCAGGTAGTGAAGGGAGACGAAAATTTAATAGTCATGGGTGACTGGAATTCGAGAGTAGGAAAAGGGAGAGAAGGAAACAGTGGGTGAATATGGATTTGGGGAGAGAAATGAAAGAGGAAGCCGTATGGTTGAATTTTGCACAGAGCATAACTTAATCATAGCTAACACTTGGTTCAAGAATCATAAAAGAAGGCTGTATACATGGAAGAATCCTGGAGATACTAGAAGGTATCAGATAGATTATATAATGGTAAGACAGAGATTTAAGAACCAGATTTTAAATTGTAAGACATTTCCAGGGGCAGATGTGGACTCTGACCACAATCTATTGGTTATGAACTGTAGATTAAAACTGAAGAAACTGCAAAAAGGTGGGAATTTAAGGAGTTGGGACCTGAATAAACTGAAAGAACCAGAGGTTGTACAGAGTTTCAGGGAGAGCATAAGGGAACAATTGACAGGAATGGGAGAAAGAAATACAGTAGAAGAGGAATGGGTAGCTCTGAGGGATGAAGTCGTGAAGGCAGCAGAGGATCAAGTAGGTAAAAAGACGAGGGCTAGTAGAAATCCTTGGGTAACAGAAGAAATATTGAATTTAACTGATGAAAGGAGAAAATATAAAAACGCAGTAAATGAAGCAGGCAAAAAGGAATACAAACATCTCAAAAATGAGATCGTCAGGAAGTACAAAATGGCTAAGCAGGGATGGCTAGAGGACAAATGTAAGGATGTAGAGGCTTATCTCACTAGGGACAAGATAGATACTGCCTACAGAAAAATTAAAGAGACCTTTGGAGAAAAGAGAGCCAGTTGTATGAATATCAAGAGCATTGATGGAAACCCAGTTCTAAGCAAAGAAGAGAAAGCAGAAAGGTGGAAGGAGTATATAGAGGGTCTATATAAGGGCGATGTACTTGAGGACAATATTATGGAAATTGAAGAGGATGTAGATGAAGATGAAATGGGAGATACGATACTGCGTGAAGAGTTTGAAAGAGCACTGAAAGATCTGAGTCGAAACAAGGCCCCGGGAGTAGACAACATTCCATTGGAACTACTGACGGCCTTGGGAGGGCCAGTCCTGACAAAACTCTACCATCTGGTGAGCAAGATGTATGAGACAGGCCAAATACCCTCAGACTTCAAGAAGAATATAATAATTCCAATCCCAAAGAAAGCAGGTGTTGACAGTTGTGAAAATTACCGAACTATCAGTTTAATAAGTCACAGCTGCAAAATACTAACGCGAATTCTTTACGGACAAATGGAAAAACTGGTAGAAGCCGACCTCGGCAAAGATCAGTTTGGATTCCGCAGAAATATTGGAACACATGAGGCAATACTGACCTTACGACTTATCTTAGAAAATAGATTAAGAAAAGGCAAACGTACATTTCTTCCATTTGTAGACTTAGAGAAAGCTTTTGACAATGTTGACTGGAATACTCTCTTTCAAATTCTGAAGGTGGCAGGGATAAAATACAGGGAGCGAAATGCTATTTACAATTTGTACAGAAACCAGATGGCAGTTATAAGAGTCGAGGGGCATGAAAGGGAAGCAGCGGTTGGGAAGGGAGTGAGACAGGGTTGTAGCCTCTCCCCGATGTCATTCAATCTGTATATTGAGCAAGCAATAAAGGAAACAAAAGAAAAATTTGGAGTAGGTATTAAAATCCATGGAGAAGAAATAAAAACTTTGAGGTTCGCCGATGACATTGTAATTCTGTCAGAGACAACAAAGGACTTGGAAGAGCAGTTGAACGGAATGGACAGTGTCTTGAAAGGAGGATATAAGATGAACATCAACAAAAGCAAAACGATGATAATGGAATGTAGTTGAATTAAGTCGGGTGATGCTGAGGGAATTAGATTAGGAAATGAGACACTTAAAGTAGTAAAGGAGTTTTGCTATTTGGTGAGCAAAATAACTGATGATGGTCGAAGTAGATAGGATATAAAATGTAGACTGTCAATGGCAAGGAAAGCGTTTCTGAAGAAGAGGAATTTGTTAACATCGAGTATAGATTTAAGTGTCAGGAATTCGTTTCTGAAAGTATTTGTATGGAGTGTAGCCATGTATGGAAGTGAAACATGGACGGTAACTAGCTTGGACAAGAAGAGAATAGAAGCTTTCGAAATGTGGTGCTACAGAAGAATGCTGAAGATTAGATGGGTAGATCACATAACTAATGAGGAGGTATTGAATATAATTGGGGAGAAGAGGAGTTTGTGGCACAACTTGACAAGAAGAAGGGGTCAGTTGGTAGGACATGTTCTGAGGCATCAAGGGATCACAAATTTAGCATTGGAGGGCAGCGTGGAGGGTAAAAATAGTAGAGGGAGACCAAGAGATGAATACACTAAGCAGATTCAGAAAGATGTAGGTTGCAGTAAGTACTGGGAGATGAAGAAGCTTGCACAGAATAGAGTAGGATGGAGAGCTGCATCAAACCAGTCTCAGGATTGAAGACAACAACAACAACATGATTTTGGAATCAGCTGAAGGCATTTTTCCTTCTACACTTGTTGTGATATATTGTAGAAACAATGTTTTTTATCCTTATGATTATTATTGAATTGTTGTGTGTGTTTGCATATTCAGCAAAGCATGATATTGTTTATAATGTTTGCATTCTTTGCAGTATTAGGTATGTAATATATGTATTGGCTATCTATGCAAATTCCCGGTTGGAAGTCAGTTTGCTATTAATTCAGATAGAACACTGCTGTATAAATTTGGTTCATGCCTTATGACATGTAGTCTGTGGTCTTGTCATAATGCTATGACATAATCTCTTCTGATTTTGTATTTATTATGACTCCAAACCACCTCCCACCCCCTTGCCACGACCATTTAGTCACTATTTATCTTACTTATATCCTTGACCATACCTCCTCACCTTCCCATTGCTCTTGCACAATCCAACCCCCCCCCCTCCCTCCAAACAAACATTCTGTATCTGAAATTAGGTCAAATCTGTTGAAGAAATCATCAGCCAAGTCATGATGAGGAAGACGCAGCATGGCTTCCATTCTGTGGTGCAACAGGTAAGTTAGAGTGTAAACAGGCAAGGAATCAGAGGAGTCTTTTTGTCACCAAGGAAAATTAAAGAAAGGTTGTGGCCTAACACACATACTCTCAGGCTCAGTGTACAAGGGATTTACTATATTCCTTGTGAGTATGGTATCAGTTATATGGGACAGCCTATACAAACTACTGCTAATTGCTGTGTTGATGATCATCATCATCATCTCAAGCATGAAAAAATGAAAGTCAGCAGTTTCCGAGAACTGTTTAGTGAGTAACTACAAGATAGCCTTGAAGCAGATGAGAATCTGGCCCATATTTCTAACTGTTGGGTCTCTGTAATTACGGAAGCAGCTGAAATTAGACTGTATGATTGCAATAATACACATGCTGGCTAAGTATTTATGTTTATTTATTTGCTATTTTCTAATAAAAGAACAGACTACATGAGGCAGTATATAGGAATGTAACACAATATTTTCACACAATTTAAAATTAATTAGTATAATTAAGCAATGGATGGAAGCATGCACTTCGGAAAGAAAAATTACAGAGAAAAACTTCACATAGTTCACCACCTACTACAAGTGATGGCACTGCAAGCTATGCTGGACAGCTTGCAAAAAAGGTGACCTGTGGATGCAGAGAGTTTTGCTTTAGCATATGCTTTCTCCATGATGTAATTTAGCCAATTGCATTGTGTCCGCTGGGCGTAAGTGTGCACCTCATTAATTTTATGACAGTCAGACCTGGCACCTGACAATGGTGATGGAGGCAGTAATCAAAAGCATGGGATTCTATTCAGATTTGATGTGGAATCTTATGAGAGAGCTTTTTATCTATGTGAGTAAGATTATTGTCTAAAAGTGATAGTTTGACATCTTACAGAAGCCTCCTCATTGTTTTTGAGTTCACACTCTCGTGTCAATATATTAACCCCCTAATTTTATTTGCTGTTAATAAGAAGTGTGAATTTAGGATTACTTGTGAAATTAAATGCCATAATACTTGCATAGACTGTTTCTCTGCCTGGGATTCAAAATAGAAATTTACATTCTGGGGCAAAATCAGAATTTTATCCGTGATGGATGGTGCTGATCTCCACGACTGTTCCTTTATTCTACACCCTGTAGTCTAACAGGTTGCTGGCAGGCATCAGACAGAAAACTGGAAACTCCAGATATTGAATAAATCTAATTACTTTTCAAACAGTGATTTACTGCCATATGGAGTTCTACCGAGTGAGGTGGCGCAGTGGTTAGCACACTGGACTCGCATTCGGGAGGACGACGATTCAATCCCGTCTCCGACCATCCTGATTTAGGTTTTCTGTGATTTCCCTAAATCCTTTCAGGCAAATGCTGGGATGGTTCCTTTGAAAGGGCATGGCCGAATTCCTTCCCCGTCCTTCCCTAACCCAAGCTTGCGCTCCATCTCTAATGACCTCGTTGTCGACGGGACGTTAAACACTAATCTCCTCCTTCATATGGAGTTCTGCTCCACAGACAGCCACTGCCAATCGGTCTGAAGATGACCACATAAGTGATCGAAGCCAGTCACCACAAATAATTTCAAATTGTGATCGAGAATGATTTAAAGTAAATTATCCAAAATAAATATAAAGTAAAAGAGTATCTCATTAGCCTCCTCTCCTATAATTAATCATGTTTGGACTCAAGGATGCATGTACTGGATAACAGTAATGTTCATATTAAACAGATATTTAACTTTACAGTTATATGAACATCTGATGGTGCTCTCTAAAAATTATAAAATGGTTTGTATGAACTATTAGAGGAAACAACAGTTGAGTAAAAAAACTATTTCTAGCTTTCTGTACTTGTAGTTCCTTCCTCTGGGAAGATTGGGAAGGAGGGGAGTGTCACTCAGACCACAAGTTGAGAGAAATCCACCTGTATTGAACACTGATGGAATTCATTTTGGAGTACCACTTGAATTTTTGGGATCCCCACCAGGTCAGTTTAAGGAAGAAACCCAGAAGTGGGCTTCTAGATTTCTTACTGGTAGGCTCAATCAACATGCAAGTATTATGGAGATGCTTCATGAACTCAAGTGAGAATACCCTGGACAAACATGTTCTTTACATAGAACACTATTGAGAAAATTTAGAGAAATGTCTTACAAGGTAACAATCACCACATACCGTATTGTAGCTAGCAAATTAGGCCCTATGTAATACAGAATACGGAAAAGAACTATGAGTGAATGTCTAATACATTAAAACATACGGTATCACTCTAACGCTTTGTGATTTATTTCAAATGTTTTGTTACACATTTCACTATAACTGATAAACTGTGATTACCAGTGACACACATCTATAACAGTCTCATGATTTGGAGATGTTTGTATTGTCTAGACCTATTAATAATTCCCCATTCAGCTTTGTTTATCACAATGCCATATGAACATAACCCGGATTCTCAAAAACTAGATAAGGTATAGGAGGATGCAGTTCGTGCATAACACTGATATATAGTTCTTTGTTTACACAACAACTACCAAAATTGAAGCATAATGAGGCCTAGATTAGTTGAAGGGTGATAATTTCGTTAGTTGTGGAACTTGTAAAGCCTGAATGCGGAATAATTGTGTTGACAAACGGACATGGCATTGCCTAATATTTACGTTTGCTTTATATTTGAAGGTACCGTATTTATCGCACTTCTCGCAATAAAACCTAAAAGAAAAAGGCAAAAATCAGAAAATATAGTTAATGAATAAGCATTCAAAGAATATTTTGATACATATTATGAACAATAACGTACATAAACTGTAGAAAATGCAAGGAATATGTATGTAACTTTTACATATGTTAGGTCCGCTTTTCCGCATTTGCTAGAGCTGTAACCGGGTTAGTCTGTCACCGCATTCGCGTTTATTTGCATTCGAACCAGGGTTTTACATTTAACTCCAATAAATTAAGCTCCATTGAATAATCTGGACTTATTTGGCGTTCCAAAATGACAGCTGTGTGCAGATCTACATGTAATGGCATTTTAAACTACAGGTGGGCGACGTCGCTAATGTCAATAGAGCTCATTACAGTTCTCGTCACCAGGTGGCACTGCTACACACGTCACACGTTCTGTCACCCTGATGACGTCATGAGCCTCAACCAATCAGCAGACCCGATTCCCTGGCGTCCCCTAGACGCAGGTGTTATCGTTATTGGCTCGTAGTTCTAGTTCTCTGGTAGTTATCGGGCTACCACCACAGATAACCCGGAAGCTGGTAACGGAATAACTGTGTGTCTAGACGTTCCTGACTCGGTGACTCCAGTTAAAGGTCGTAGTTCCAGGTGATATTTCCAGAGAGGATAGTAACTGGAGCGAACAAATATTTTCGTACTGCTACGGAAATAGCCGCTGGCCATCGCGAATGACAAATAACATGTCAGAAAGTATAACATAATACAGTGGAATATAATAATTATTATCCTCATCATTTGTCAGGAGATTGTCAAAATACGTGAATATATCACAGTAACTGCTAATATTTACAGAATTGGTACACTGACAGAATAAAACACAGTTACGTACTTTTAATAAATTTATCGTACACAGAATACCCGATCTTGACTGTTGCAACCAAGTGCTGTCAAAACTGAAATATAGCAGAATTTTTACCTGAGCTGGTCTATCAGTCTCTGTTACGATATTCATCTACAGAGTAGAAGGAGGGGTCACTGGAAGCGTCTGATTCCACCCGTCTGCTTCGACGTAAAGGTGTTGTGGTGTGCGAATGTCATTACGGCACGGTGTTTATGAGTTGGTTTTTGTGTGTGTGGGGGGGGGGGGGGGGGGGGGCTGTCGATCTAGGTTGCAGTGCCGGAATTTGCTGGTGGTAATTAATTATTATTATTATTTTTTTTTTTTCTAGCTGTGATGTTTTGTGTATTTATGAAGTATTGAATGTGATTTAATTTATGTAGGGATGATTGATTTGTGGACTTTTGGGATTGTGGTTTTATTTTTCGCAGTTGTAGGTGTTGGTTTTTTGGCATCAGTAGCTGTGGTGGACCTATATAGGTCACCGGATAATGACCGATTCCCATTTTCATAATTGTGTGTGTGTTGATGTTTTAGTATCGTCATCTGAGGTTGACCTATGTAGGTCAAGGGAAATGTCTGATTCCAATTTTCGTACTTTTAGTTATGGGTATTGGTGTTTTGGTATGGTCACCTATAGTTGACCTATATTGTTCAAGGGAAGTGTCCGATTCCAGCAGATTTTTTGTTGGTGTAGCAGAATGCTGTATTTTTTTTCTTTTTGTTCTTCATTTTGTGTTTTGGGATCATGGTGTGTTTTTTTTACTAGCTTGTCCTCACCCTAAAACCCCCAACTTCCCGCAGTTGTCCCATTGGTTTGATTGTATTTTTGGTGGGAAATGTTATTGTATTATTTATATGTATCTTCGTGTTTGTTGCCATGTGTATGTAGTGACGTCATAGACACACTTAAAATAGACATTTCCGACATATTGATGATGGGTGGAATCAGACACTTATGTATCAAATAGTCATTCAAACACACTGTAAACCGTGCCTTATCTGAAACCAAGTTTTTAATGGTTGCTGACTTGCTGGCAGCTTATTGAAAATGCATGTTCCTGAATATTAGACCCCTTTTGGACCAAGGTAAGTAATTTTAGGTCTTTATGTAGATTGCTGTTCCCATTTCTAGTACTGATATTATGTATTAAGCTATTGGTTGGAAATACTTGTAACAAATTTCATTAAGGAATAAATATACTAGGAAGCAGTGGTTAGAATACAAAGTTCCTTGAACAGGTTCCTACATGATGTTCTTGAATTGATACCACAAACGATTTTTATTACACGCTTTTACATGCGAAAAACTTTTGCTACGTTTGATGAGTTACCACAGAATATGTTCCCTTATGAAATAATAGAATGAAAAAATGTGGTATGCCCTTCCCAACTGAATTTATTATCGAGTTGTAATCCCAGAAATGTAACACTGTCAACCTTTTCGATCTGCATGTCTTCATATGTTATAAACATGCTGTCGCTGGAGAAATCGAGCAGTTTGCAAATCTGACATAAAACTTGGATTAGCGTACTCACACTTTCCCCAATAGGACTAGCTTTTACAGCACAGGAGTAAACTAATCTGTCACATTACGTATATTTTGTTGTATTACAAGGCTGTACACTTTATTCTATTATGTAAGCAGCACAAGAAATTAAGCTTCGAATTTAACCTACAGTACTCAGTTTACATATTACTTCATACTTAAAAACGCACGTTGTTAACATTTTACTTAAACAGTGCTTTGGCGAAGTTCCGCGTACTTTCTGTCGCAGCTGCGAAGATAATATTTCTAATAGCGACCGATAACCTACAAACATATAATCTGAAACACTAATAATCGTTCTAACATCAACTAAAATGTACCCGGAGTTAATAAGCTGAGGTTATGACACGATTCATACGACATTCCTGCTATTTCACACTACTCGCAGTTATACTGATAACTAAACTGATGGATTCCAACTACGTCGTTATTTAACTGTCGGAGTTATCGGTATTCGCTAGCGAAAAATAACTTGGCAGTTATTAATAACCGTTAACGATAACGGTTATCAAAGAATAACTGGAACTGTGATAACGGTTACTCCAGAATAACCGTTTGGCCCACCGCTAATGAGTACCTTAAAGCAAAGCAAAGCTTAACATCGATAACAGTGTTGTTGTTAAGGCAAATGAGTGGCCTAGTATTAAAAGTGATGTTTAAACACTTAAATATCTGTGACTTAACTGTAGAGAGACACTATGTACGTACACGGTTTTTGTATGATTTCACGTTTTCTTTTCTTATTATTACGGTACAATCTCTCAATGAGTAGTTTATACTGGTGACGTGTATCAGTCATATATTCGTGCCTCAAGTTTTTTTTATTATTTGTAACTAAGGAAGTGCATAACAGAATAACCATTTAGAAAGATACTTTGTAAATGAGGTAGATGGTGTATGTCCAAATCGCGAAGAAGGAAAGAAAGGTCGATGTAAAGAACTCTGGATTGATGGTCATTCCTATCATTTCAAAATACTTCGCGCTATTTGCTTCAAAAGGGATGTTAAATTCGACAAACCTTACTGGCACATCTGCGCACTCGGTTGACAAATCCGTGGATAGCAAACGGCGGATTGGAAAAACACAAATTTGATCGCGTGCCGGGTCAAGTAGGCAGTAGACCAAATGCCAGACACCATGGAGGTATCCAGACACGCGTGTACAACTAAGATCTTTGGATTGTTGACATTGGAGTTGTAGGAGGAGCCAGGAGGTGTTCATATAAGTGCCTATTTCAGACATTAGAAATATTTAACAAGGAGATGACGTTTCTGTGAAATTGAGAGCGGACTTGGTTTGTCCTCCTATTGTACGCGATTTTTTTTCTTTGATAGCAGAACAGTAGAAAGTGACTATGGCAGATGACACGGAATTCATGGATGAAGAAACTCTATTAACGAAACACCGAAAAGAGAAGAAGGAACTGCAAAGTAATTACTGTATCAAAGAAACATATATTGAATTAAGAAGTTCCACAGACATGAGTTTTTAGTGTAATTTTTTGCATGTCCCTGGAAAGCTCACTCTTGGATAAAATTTGGGATAGATTCTTTAATTAACCAAGGTGCCCGCACATCATATTATCAGATTTTTATTAACTATGAACGAACAGCATATCCATGACTACAAGTTTTAAATTAGGACCTTGTGACTTGGATATGGCACACATTCCAGATCTTTGACATTAGTTGAATCAAACGCATATTGATAGCTAAGGATACTTAGGATAATTTGGTTTGTTTGTTTTATTTTGTGCTGTTGGGCATTTGTCATTGGCATAATATCAGAGCATGTCGTATAAGGTCAAAATGATTTGTTTATTTTACCTAGGTGTGGTGTTATTGCATTCCTCCAACGTTTGAAGTAACTTTCCAGACAGTTACAGGGGGACTTGCATTTTAACATAGATAGCGAACCACAGTGAGAGCTGGCATTTAGTACTCGACAGATTCAAATGTCATGGGGATACTGTAGCACATTTGACATTGTTGTAACTAGTAACACCTTGTGTGTTCTAACCCTTTGTGTGTGTCACACCATTTGGTACATTCATTCAACAGAAAAACATCATGTAGTTCTGTTATCTAGGAAAGGAACGGGAATTAGGAGCCCTTTTGTAGGGTACCAATGCAAATTGGGTTGGAAGGAGATAAGTTCACGAGAATGGTAAAATGGAAATGAGCGTTTGGCATCATTGGCCAGGAGGCCCCTTACGGGGCAGATCCAGCCACCTTGGTGCAGATCTTATTACATTTGACGCCACATTGGGCGATCTGCGTACCGCATGGGGATGAAATGATGATGGAGACAACACAACAACCAGTCCCTGAGCGGAGAAAATCCCTGACCCACCTGGAAATCTAACCTGGGCCCGTAGGACGGCCATCCATCGCGCTGACCAGACAGCTATCTGGGCAAACGGCGACACCTAGCATGCCTACAAAGCAGATTGTGTGGTTTAATGTTCTGCCACCCTGGTCAATATTGTGAATGACGTGATTCATAACACAAGCAAATTATTGACTAATGATGTTGTGGCTCCTTTCATTCACTCTGGTTAGATTAGCGTTTTCTGATACGCTGTCAATCAGTTCATGAATTTCTATTGTAGTGAATGGTCTTTATGGTATATGACACTCAGCATATCACATTATAATTGATCATTGTTCTCTTGTGGACAGTATTCCAGTTTTGAGGTTACAATGCCATTATTTTCTCTCAGTAGGAGATAGGCAGCATACTTTTAAAGTTTTACAGTATTTTTTTTCCCCCCAATTTATACTTTTTACTTTTTTATGTCATTGTTGTACACACATCTTTTTAATAAAATTATATGGAAGCAATCACAATTCTGCGTAATATTGACAATGTTTCAGCCTTTTTTTTAACTAGATATTTTACTATGTAGGGCTATTGATATACCTTTTCTGCTGGTATAATTACAAAATCTGTTTTCTTTTTTCCAGGTAAAATTCAAGCACTTAAGAAGACAGCAACAAAAGGTGACAAGAAGAAGAAGAAAGAAGTTATGGAGGAAATTGCTGCACTAGAGATGGAGTTAGAGAAAAAACAGAATGAGGAATTGGATAAACTAAAAGGAATTACGGAGGTTAAGAATGTGCTAATGTTCAACTTTTCACTCAACACATGTTCAACTCACGTAACAGTGGCTTATTTATTTTCATAGGTTAATGGGGTGTCAACAGATACGGAAAAGTTGCATTTAGATGAAAAACAACCTGAAGAAAAAGTAATGGAAGAGGAGGAGGAGGAAGAAGAAAATTGTGGTGGACCACATCTACAGAAACGTATAACAAAAGCACAAAAAAGGAGAGAGAAAAAAGCAACAAAAGAGAAGGAAAGAGAGAGATTAATAGCAATACAGGAGACAGAAAATGTACATGGAGCTAGAAACATAGAAATGCAGAAGATAAAACAAATTCTGAAAGAGAAGAAATTGATGTTACATGAAATACCATCTGATGGCAACTGGTAAGTACTACTGTAACGTCTTCATGCAAAATGTTGAAGGCATACCCCTTCTGACATAATTTGATTAACATGGAGAGTGGTGAGACTGCTTTACTGATTATCTATTTGTAACTATCTTTGGAAGCATGGCACGAACACAGGGTACTTCTTTATAATATTTTTGACTGTATGCAAGCCTTTTTTTTGGGGGGGGGATCAGAATGCAAACTCCCATCTGACTTTTTTAAAAAAAAATGGGGTCAATGCCAAGATAATTCCTTTTGAAATACATGGCCAACTTCAGCAACCTTGCTCTATTGTATCGCACTCAATCCCTGAAGACTTGATTATCAGCAGTAGACCTATGTTACACATCATTTTTTTTCCCCTCACTAGCTATTATAAAAACCTGGTTTTGCTTCAACATTTTCAACTAGTGGTCCTACACCAATGGCTAGTATTGTGATCAATGAGAGCTTCTAAAAAGAGGAGAATTATGGTATGGTATAAAGTTTTTTTATTGTTTATAGTGGTAATGCTGTTTGTAAAAAGAAATTGGAAATTTACATTTTATGAGGGCTAAGACTGACAGCACTATTAAGTTTCACCTACTTTGCTCATGTAATTATTAGGAAATGGAGTAGCATTGCTGCAAGTACTGATGGACGTAGCTTCCGTGCACTGCTTAGCAACTCTCTTGAGAACTTTCAGTAGTTCCTCAGAAATCAAGACTTCTCCACACAGTGGTGCAGATTTTCTGCTTTATTGTCCATGACAGTATACCTTATAATTATTGGCAGGAAAAATAGTTTTATTATATTACAGTTTTTGCATTTTATGTTTTGCCGTCATAAGTGTTAATTTTTTGCAAATTTTGGTGTTATTTTTTGACAGCTTATGTTTCAAGTATGTTCTATATTCTTGTCTTATTTTATTATTCTTCAGTGTTATGTTGAAATTTATCAGTTACATTACATTTATGACATCACAAATCACATTTATTTCCATTTTTGGGAAAAAGAAATGCACATTCAACCTACAAAGTCTAATCAGTGGAACAAATATAACTCCACATCCACTCACTGTTGAAAGCTTTTCAAAACAACGCGTTGTTGTAATTTCTAATTTCTCTTTTGAGACCTGATGCTGCTGGTCCATCAACACTTTGCTTCACTGTAGTGTGAAAACAAATCCCTGGAGTCAATATTTTAACATGGAAGATCAACTGCCTTCATTAAGACAGGAGCCATTTGATAATGTGTGTTTTTTCCTGCTAGCATGGAAAGTTGCTTTTCACAAAATTCTGGAGCGATTTATATCCCTACCCTGCCAGGTATACATAACAGCCTCTTTGCCATGTCAGCAGGATCAGCTGAAAATTGCAATGTGGCATGTTGGCTGTGGCTTGTGATGTAACTGTCTTGTGTTGTGTGATGTCATTGTGGAGTCTTTAAAATGAATTGTCAGCAGAGGGCATGTTGGAATATATGGAGATAGTGTGGGATGTTTGTATTTTTAATATGTGTGTTAGTGTGCCATTGTACTTAATGCTTTGTGTTACTTAGTGTTTTCAGAGTTTGCTTTTTCTGGCGTATCAGTGAATTATGTTAATATCATTAATTGGTTACTGATTTCTTTTCAGTTTTGGGAGTTATTAGTGCATCATTTGAAATTTGTTTATCCATGGTGTGAAATTTAATTGTGTTTGTTGTTTAGCGCTTGATATGGATCTTACGGATAAATTTACTAATCATTATGTGGAAAGTTTTGGAAAAGCAGCCCTCCAATCAGTGAAGAAAAACCCTCATGTTGTGTGATACTTTCATTACACGACCTCATAGGGAAAAAGAACCCTTTGAATTTCTAAATCTCGTAAATAATAGTTCTAATATACAGTTCACTATGGAAAAAGAGGAGAGAGGTCAAATTTCATTTTTGGAGTAGAGAACCTAATGAAACTTAATGACACAAACTATAGGAGTCCCACTCCTGTGGACAGATACCTTCACAGAAATTCCAATCATCATTCCAAGCAGAAAAGAGGAATGATCTAAACATTGATGAACCAGGCTAAAAGATTCTATGACCCACTGTGCTTCGAAGATGAGCTCGATCATTTAAGACTGGCCTTCAGAACAAGTGGCTTCTCTGACAGAGATAAATAGAGCACTACCTCTTAAAAGCTTTATTGCTTCTAATATAAAAAGAACCAACTGAACGGAAACTTTCCTTCCGTTTGTGAAAACTGACACAAATCACATCAGGAAACTACTCAGAAAACACAGTATGTCAACAAGAGGTGTGTGTGAATATTTGAATGCTGCAAAGGACCCATGCCTGCCACTTGCCATAGTGATAGTATATAAAATACCTTGCACTTTTGGCCAAATGTACGTAGTAGTAGTAGTAGTAGTAGTAGTAGCAGCAGCAGCAGCAGCAGCAGCAACAGCAGTAGTAGCAGTATGGTATTCTGCCTTATGGCAGGTCTTGTCATGGGTTAAGCCTCATTCACTTTTGTCTGTCCATAGCCAGTCTTTTCATTTCTGAATGCACTATATGGTGCGGAGACCTGGACATTGAGGAAGGAAGATGAAAGAAGATCGGAGGCACTAGAGATGTGGATTGGAGAAGAATGGAAAAAGTGAAATGGGAAAACCGAGTAAGGAATGAAGAAGTATTAAGAAGAGTTGGAGAAGAAAGAAACATGCTGAAAGTCATCAGAAAGAGAAAACGGAACTGAGAAAGTCATCAGAAAGAGAAAACGGAACTGGATTGGACATTGTTTGAGGAGGGACTGTTTAGTGAAGGAAGGAATGGTGGAGGGAAAAGGGGAAGAGGAAAAAGAAGATACCAAATGCTGGACAATATCAAAGGAGGCAAATGTACATAGGAACTAAAAATAAAAAAAATATGCATTGCACCCAACTTAACAAACACGAGCAGTTGTCTCCTGGGCAAGACTGATAAATAGCACTAGCAAAGTGCATACTAAGACTGGTATACCATAAATATATTTCTCTGACACTGCTTTTAGCAGGATTTAATAATTACTATGCAAGGATGTGCAGACACCATAAAAATTCAGAAGCACTGAAACGATTTCTACAAAAAAGAAGAGTAATTAATTTGTGAGCCTTCGTGCTAATAATTGTACTGAATTAATCATCGTCGACCGATCTGTTGTCTGGCTCAAGGTGCTTAGAGTTGAATATTCATAGGTTTGAACACTCTGTGCATTATGTTCCTTAAGCACTGGAATTCCTTGCTGGAAACTGTAGTAAATAGCTTGGTGATACACAAAATACTCAAAATGCAAAACATATCCTTCAGTTCAAAACTATTTAATGCTAGTTTGGAAAAAATACGCAACAGAACTCCATAAAATCTCAATGATGGCTTGGAGTTAATTTACCGTTGATCTCGGCACCTCAGGCAGCTGGCGCAGGAAGGCGTGTGACAGCTGCATCATAATGGTAATTAACACATACCGCGCGTACACAACACAACTGACACTGCATTGAGAGAAATGTGGTTCATTCACTACATCAGCCCCTAAGGGGAAGCGGAGTACCATCCTAATAGCATTATGGGGAGTGTACTCTCCATCCAGATCTTGGCACGTCAACAGCAGTTCTGCAACAGATGGTGGTGATCTTGGTGCTGGTATAGATGGGTTTGGTCACTGAGCGTGAAGTGGTCACTCATTCTGTGGAACATACACTGTTTTTACTCTCAATCGACCAGTATCTCTTTCGCTGTAACATCTTGTGGAGGCCAGTGTCTTGTGAAGACCTGATTCTGGTTATGTGGAGCATGATGTGAGTGCATGTCTGTAGTGCTTGATGCACGCAGGTGATACGGGTGCCATTCCTTGAGACTTGGTGTGGGCTGAGTCGGGTTACATGTTATCTCAGTTTTAGTATGAAGTTGCTGGTATTGGTACGTAATGATTGTGATGGGCTTGTGCTTCTACAAACTCTCCAGGTAGGAGCAAGGCTTTGGCTTAAACTAGTTTTATACCTGAAGTGTCTAAATCGGGTTTATATGTCATTGGAGGCCCAGCAATATTTTTGGTGCTGACATCCAATCTGAACGCCTTGAGTGAACAACGCCAGTGTTCAATCTTACTGTTGCTGACTGAGTAGTAATTGATGGCCTTGTGATGCACTGTAGCTGAGAACATTGTTAGCTGGGAGAACATGTCCAATTCGGATGTGCAAATTGCGTATTTGACATTAGAAAGTTCCCAGCTGGTGAGCGTATGTGGTGGTTGATCTTACTCCATTGACATTCATCATGGTGTGGGTCCATCCACTAATTTCAACTTCAACACTGTCGATTAGTCATTGAGACGTGTCAGAGCTCTTGGTCAGATTTCTGTGCCCCAGCTAGCGAGGTGAAATCCATGGTGTTGGAACTGTTTGAAATGCTATAGATGTGAGACAGATGTACACCATGTTGTAAATACCTGATACATGCATAATGTCTGCACTGATTTGTGCTATGTATAAAGAGTTGGAAGTGTTGGCAAGGTCAGCAGTTGTTATTTTGCCAAAATGTGTACATCACTGGCTTGTGGTCAATAAAAATTGTGAACACCGTTGATTCCAGTTGTGGGTGGAAGTATTTTATCATCTGACATATTGTAAGGTAAGCTCTCCAGTTCTGCTGAAATGTTGAGAGTGTATGGGAGTAGAAAGCCAAAGGTTCTGCACTTTGCTGCATCAAAAGCCAAAAATGATGTCAATCCAGTGGATTGGTAAAGTCCCATTGATTTGCAGGCTGCCGAGTGCTGTGATAGGTTCTTGTAATACTGCTTAGTGTGGCAAATATCGGCAGCAGAAATTTAAAATTCTGAGAAAAAGCCTTAACTCCCAAGCAATAAGTGGGCATGAAATCTACAGAATGGCGTGTACTTTCCCAGGCACAGGAAGCGAGCCTTCAGATGATATTCTGTGTCCTAAAGAGTCAGTTTGTGGCTGTCCAAAAATACACTTGGCTGTTTTTAGCACTATGCTGTATTTATTTAGCAGTTCCAAAACCTGTATCACATATTGCTCATCTTGTTCCATGGTTGACAAGAAGATGGGGTATCGTTTAAATATGAGAAACAGAAGGGTGGTCCTTGCAGTACCGCATCTATAAATTGCTGCCAAGTTTATGTGGCCTTTTGCATCTGGAGCATCATATACAGACACTCAAACAAACAAAATAGAGTAATGATTGCCGTATTTGGGGAACATCTTCCTCTGCTGTGGGTCTCTGAGTAAGCAACTTAGCACAGTCCAGCACACCAAAAATTGTCAGGCCACGTAATCCATAGTTGTAGGAACAGAATACCAATTTGAGCATTTAGGGCTTGGCAATCTCCACACTAATGTCTTGCATCATTTTTCTGATGTAAAGGGGAGGACCTCGGACTACCGGGTGGAAGCATAATTCCCTCTCTGCATGACGTCAAATTCTGCTTTGACAATCGCTAATTGATCTGGAGCCAAATGTCGTGGTTGACAGGACACTGACAGGCCATTTGTGTCTTGATGAGACAAACACTGTCATGACATACCTCTTTTGGTGCTCCTGGAGGTCGTCAAACCTGGGAACTGTTATAGTAGTCACGCATACTCTGCTCTGCAGAGACAGAAGCCAGACATCGCCATGCTGTTTATACCTTCAACCAATCGCACATTTGTCACATCGAGTAGCGAGTGGTAATATGCTGACAGATGAGCATTGATGATGGGCTGAGTGATGTCCACAATCGTGAAATCCCATATGAAAGTATGGTGTAGCTCCTGGTCTAGTTACTTCCATTGGATGCTGCAGGGCGGTATTGAAGTTGTTCATGGCAAACAGGCAGAAGACTGTTGCTGGCCTACAACAATGTAGCCGTCTCTGAGGAAGGATGCACAAGTTTGATTTGGTATCCAACGAGATATTTGTAGCCTGACTTCTGATCGCTGACAAAAAGGCACTGTTAGGTACACACAGGACGATGTGCGCTTGTGTGCCTGGTCCCCAAATCTCCTGTACTACCAGCAATCAGTGTGATAATCTTGTCCATATGTCGACAAAGTAGCAGAGGAACGATTTCCAGATCTCCTGCGTACTGGCATCTGTTGATGCTGCTGTCTTGCTGGGATGGTAACTCATTGATCCTCTTTGTAAGGGCCTCAATGTTAGCCACTAGATTGTTGTAATCTGCTCTTGTGATCAGTGTTGACACTAGGCTGTGACACATTGCAATTGATGCACTAGTTGAGTCAGATAATGATATTGAAGGAACTGGATTACTCTGTGTCGCCAATGTGCTACGTAGTGACCAACGTACTAATCTGGGCATGGCGTCCACAATTCTGTCTGCAACCTGATCCTGAGCCATCTCCGTCTTTGACGCTATTATGGCTTTCAGTGGCGGCAGCAGACAACTATTCCACAACGTGTGCAGCAGGTTGTTTGCCATTGTCACAGAGTCCACCTCAGTATGCAAATGCCATAAAAATTGGAAGGTTTCTGGTCCCCTATATCTTCCTTTGTTAACGCTTTCTAGAGACTTTCCTCCTGTGGTGCAAAAACCTGTCAGATAAAGTCTGCTTTTAGTTTTTCATTATTGTTTTTGAAAAATGTGTTTACAGTGAATAGTGTTGGACGTGTAAGATATCAGCGGAAGGAAACAAGACTAAACACTAAAATGGCTTCACATATTGTCATTGTGTGAAACAAAACCAGCAACCAGGATGCAGTAAGACATTTTATTATTGACCGGTTTTGACCAGTATGTCTGGCCTTCCTCAGAATAACAACCTGTGTTGAAATTTGTAGCCGGTAGTCCAAACCTGGGAGCTGCAATTTGCGAACAGCACGTGATGCCTAGTGCTTTATTCATCTGCTTCCAAGGTCTACTAAATGGTGGCACTAGCATGTAGTACCTTCTATTTTAAAATGTTTTGAGATGTAGCAGTGCTTTAACTTTTGTTTTTATTGTTTAAGCCACATTTGCACATGTTGTTTTAGGTTTGTAATAACATTTGTGCAAATTCGTATAAGATATATAATGTAAAATTTCTTAATAATGCCTTATGGGCAAAATGTTCGTAGTGGTACTAAGTGACAAGTTGTATAGCTACTAGTGTTGTAAAGGAATGCATGGTATGTTTCAGATTATACAGTGGAAGTTGTCAAGGTTTTTCTGGATGTTCAGCATTTTTATTCTCTCACCCTCCATTTTATTTTTTCATTTTGTTGTGTTAAATATTCTTATTCCCATCTTTAAGCAGCACAAAGTGTGCACTTTGACAAGACATAGCCCTATGCAAATTCGCTTGCACATTGGCGTCTTTCTTTCATTGAAGCCCCTATGCTTCTTTTAGCCTTTTGTCTTTTAATTCAATGGGTGTAATGACACAAAAAATTAATGACTACAATTTTTACACAGGTTGTTATTCTGAGGAAGGCCAGGCATACTGGTCAAAACCAATCAGTGACATAGTGCATCGTTGCTGGTTTTGTTTTAAATTTACCACACATAATCAAAAGGAACTGTCTGGACAACATGAATAAAGTTTATATGTTGTTTACATTTGGTTGTGTGAGCAAGGTGCCACAGACTTTCCATTCCATGCCAGGTTGGACGAATTTCCATGGTGCAGAGAACATTGTTGTTGGATTTTATGAGAAAACATTCCACACTAGCAATTCACAGGACCTGATGATGGAGTGAAAGAAAAACAGTGACTTCTATAATTTCCTGGCCACTGAGAATGCATGTTTCCATGTGCGTATAATAACATTTATGAACTCGCTTTCTACTCTAACGTATGCCAGTGACTCTTCAGTAAAACTTAATTACTAAAACCAAAACTAAAAATCACTTAATATTTCGAGAATAACAGATCATTTGCGCAATCAAAGCAGACCAAACCAAATGAATGGCCTTACCAACACCTGACCATCTCTCAGTACAATTGATGAGCTATGAGAAATCAGCAGGCAAATGAATCATTAAGGGGCCTCAGTAGCATGCAAAACGGCTACCGAACTGAAAATCATGGCACTGCCTAGGCTAACCTATGGAAGCGAACGGTATAGATGATACAGGATAGGGCTACAGATTTAGTTGAGATCACCATTGTTATCATACTGAGTTAGTCGTCATTGACCAATCTGGCTAGCCTGAGGCGCATGGAAATGAGTATTCATGAGTGTGAACTGTCTTTTCATTACATTCCTTATGGACTGGAATTCTTTGCCAGAGACTATAGTAAATAGTTTGGTGATATGCAATCTATTCAAAAGACAAAACTTGTCCATCTCTAAACCATGTAATGGCAGTTTGGAAAGGAAACACAACGGAACATACATCTCAATATAAAAACTACATCACAGCTCGGAGCAATTTGTCATTGATTTCAACGCCCGTGGCGGCTGGCGAAGAAAGCCATGTGACAGCTTCATTGTGATGGTAATTAACATGTGCACACACAACACAGCTGACGCTCCTCTATACTGCAAATTCCACAGCATACATCTGTGCGACTCTGTGATCTTGGGTAGCAATCCGGTGATGTACTGAACTGACCATTGTGTGGATACATATAAACAGTTTGGCTTGCTGAGCCCGTTTGAGTCATTAACAACTTACTGATTTGTTAAAGCATTGGAAGACAGTGTGTTAGACAGAGAGCTGTGCCTTGAACCACAGCCTAATGCTCATTACACAAATATCAGTTGATGAAAGTTGCTGCCCTTCTAACCTGGGACGAGTACTTGTGGCAGTGCCATAGTAGCAATATTTGGAGGTCTGTCAGTTTGGATTCCTGGTTCGGGTTAGCCATGTGGGGTATTGTTATGTTAACTTATTTTTGGTGTATTGTTATTTTAATTGGTTTTGTTCCCATGAAACAAGTGTCAGTGATAGATGTTTGTTTGATTGATTTTCTTTTAGTTGTGAGGTGTGTTTGGAGTTCCTATACTGTAGAGTGGACTTTGAGGGGAGTAGGGGTAGAGAATGACGAGTCTGCATTGAGGAAGGCTTAAGTGTGGGAAGGGTGATTGTCCAGTGGGAACATGGGAGTGAGTGGTGGGGGGGAGGTGAGGTGGTGGTTGTTGTTCCCAGAGGTGAGAATTCTCATGTGGTCTTTAGGGTGGTGGGGAGGAGCACAAAACAATTTTTGCTTTAGTTAATTGAAGAGTATATTGTAGAGGGTTTGACTAGTGTTGTAGATTCTTGTTCTTCAAACTGGGAGATAAGACAGGGGATATTGACATTTATAGGTGAACCATAGTGTAGGGTTTTAAGATTATGCAATGATGGCTTGTACCAGTACTATAGAGGGTTATTGTGGGGCTGTGAAGTCTGTTGTAGGGTAAGGGAAGTGGTGCCCTTCTGCTCTATAGTATCATATTAATGAGTGTTGTTGGAGGAAGAGTTTGCCAGAAAATTGTCCTTTTCAGTGTCTTTTGAAGCTTGTTGGGAAAATGCACAGGCTGAATGTTGTTGGTTAACTTCATGAGGGAGGGGGATTGTTTGATGTGGTTTAAGGTATTGTGGTAGGGAGAAATTAGATTTGTCTTAGGGTGTTCTGTATTTATTTGTTTTAGATTTACAAAGGTATGAATTTGATTTTTATTGTAAGAAATGTAGCAGGTTTGTTGATGTATGTAATTTTGAGATATGGGTAGCTAATGAGAATACTTAGTTCTACTAGTTGTGGTTTGTTGGTACGAGGGCTATCCACAAAGTACATTACGTTTTGGAATTAAAAATAAATAAAGTATTGGAATTTTTTTTTATTATATACAGATGAAAGCCACACTTAAATACTACTTTTCTTCACAGTTGCCATTTAAATTAAGGCACTTATCGTAGCGATGGACGAGCTTGGAAATTCCTTCGTCATAAAATTCGGCCGCCTGCGTCTTCAACCACGTGGTTACCTCATCTTGAAGCTGTGCGTCGTCATCAAAACGCTGCTTAGCCAACCACTTCTTCATTGCTGGGAATAAGTGGAAGTCGCTCGGTGCCAGGTCGGGACTGTATGGTGGATGAGGAAACAACTCCCACCAAAAAGATTTGAGAACTTCACGAGTGGCATTTGCCGTGTGGGCCCGGGCGTTGTCGTGAATCATTAAGATCTTTGAGCCCAACTTTCCCCTGCGCTTGTTTTGTATTGCTTTTCTGAGGTTGTGCAGAGTTTGGCAATACCTTTGAGAGTTTATTGTAGTGCCTCTTTCCAGGAAATCCACAAAAATCACACCTTTTCTGTCCCAAGAGACAGTCCCCATCACCTTCCTTGCTGACATGCATGCATTTCTTGGGTTTTGGGGGAGAATTTGTGTGCCCCCACTGCATTGACTGCAATTTTGTCTCGCAGTTCACATGCTTAACCCATGTTTCGTCACCAGTAACGATGCGATCGAGTAATGAGTCGCCATCTTTCTCGTAAGCGTCCAAAAACGTTAACGTTGCAGCCATTTGCTGATTTTTGTGAATCTGTGTCAAGATTTTTGGTATCCATCTTGCACAAAACTTGTGGTAACCAAGCTTTTCGGTAATGATTTCGTGCAACAAACTTCGTGAAATTTGTGGAAAACTCATAGAGAGTTCCGTTATTGTGAAATTACCGTTTTCACGGACCGCGGCATCGACTTTTTCGACAAGTTTGGCAGTCACTATGCTGGGTCTTCCACTTCGCTCTTCGTCGTGAACGTTAGTTCAGCCATTTTTAAATTTTATGACCCATTGACGCACTCCACTTTCAGTGATTATGTTGTCCCCATACACTTCACAAAGCTGCCAATAGATTTCTATCGGTGTACAGTTTTTTGCAGTCAGAAACCTTATTACAGCACGCACTTCACACTTCGCGGCATTTTCAATTAACGCTGACATTTCAAACTGTCACAGTAACTCAACGGAGTACAGCACGAACCTCTCACTAGCACGGCCGGATGCCGACTGAGTGGCTGAATGCCATGACACTAAGATGGCCGCGCTAGCCCCGCCCCTAATGGACACAAACGAAAATGTAATGTACTTTGTGGATAGCCCTCGTATAACTGTTGGATACATCCTTGATTTACTATTAATACTTCTACTTGAGTAGTTCCAAATGCTCCAGGTAACCTCGAAAACACTTCACTTCATGTATCTGAGGAGTGCTTTTGTGCTGCGGATCCATCAATATAAGAGTAATTAGGTTAGTTACAATTTTGCATGTCTTCTCAGCACTTTACTAAGATGAAATGAAATGATTCTTCTCTACTCTAAATAAACATTTAAAATATCTGGATATGAATCCTGCCAATAGAAATTCCTTCTAATTTTAGAATAGGATCCTGAAGTAAGAAACGTCCCATCTTCAGCAGCAAGAAAATTATATGTCAGTTTATTACTGCTACAACAGTGAGAAAGCATCATTCTATTTTGCATTCATTATGATCTTAGAATATTTTGTGTGTGCGAGAACCTCTATTAAAAATTGCTTAACCTCAAAATTTGTTGATCGAGTAAAACAGTTGTTGGCAAGCAACTCTGAGGCACTTGTTGCACCTCAGCCATATTAGGCTTGCCCACATACACAGGGCCTGCAAATGTCAAAGGTTATTTCTCTACACCCTCATGAGAATTTCATTGAACTGGCTTGACCAATCCTTTTAAAATATCTGTTGGCTACGGTGGACTTGCAGCAGGTGTTAACATTCAGTTAATAATAGGATACAAAGAGGATAGTCCTCCCAATGAGCTTTCAAATAAAATAGAATTAAATTAAACAAAGAATAACACTTCAGTATGTAGTAGTTGGTTAGTGGGTATTAGGCAAGAATAAGTAACTTTGATAAAGGTTCCCCATTTGTTATGTACAAAATATTTAAAGGAATAATAAGCAAAATAAGGTATGAAAAGGCTATGTAATGTCAAGCTTCTGCTTGAGACTGCTGCTGCTCAATAGGCAAAGAAAAAAAGAAAGAAAAGAAAAAAAATAAGAAGAGAGAAACTGGGTGAAAGGAAACAGCATGACTGTCATATTTTTTACTTTATGAACAACAGCAATAGTAGCTCAGTTTTGATCATCACCATCCATTTTAGTCAACACAAAATCATACTTAGTACCACACAGAACTGTGGGACCACAGAATAATTGTAGAGAGATAGCTGTGAGTGTAGCAATATTATAGTCAACCTCAACATTGTCTGTAGGAAGTCACCTATAAACATGATAAACAGAATAGTATGGCTGTATCTTGCTGTAGCAATATACATAACACTGAGATGGCACCTGCTGCTTGCCATTTATATAACAATCACGCCACATAATAATATGCGAAAGTGCACCAGTAACGCTAGGAGGAGGCTCCCCTATTAGAATTGAGACACAACAACGGTTCACACAACAGCTGGACTACCTATTAAGCACTTAGAGAAAGGCCCACAGACGCAAGATAATGTGTAGAGGACCCATGGTGGCTGCAAAAAGATTATATTGTGTCTTGGCAAATATGATAACTCCATAACTTTTTATCTAAATATAAGGGACACTCGAATGAAAATGAAAGAGAAGGAAAAAAGTAAGTAAACTGTTTATTATTCTAAAAGTAATCACCATAGGTGTTAATACATGTATCGCACTGTGGAACAAGATGGTCAATGCCTTTGTGGAAGAATGTTTGTGGTTGCCTGCGGAACCATGACTTTTCCGAGGGGGTGCACCTCTTCATCCGAAGCCAATCAGTGGCCACAAATGTGTCTGTCTTCAGGGCTCCAAAAATGTGGAAATCACCTGGGGAATTATCGGTATTGTGTAGAGTATGTTTAAGGGCTGTCTAGTAAAACGTCTGCAGCATAGTCGGACAATTTTGGCAACATTTGGGCTGCCCACATTTTGGCTTTTTTTCCCACAGTGGTATAAATGCATTAAGAGTTATAATGATTACTTTTGAAATAATGAATTGTTTACTTACTTTTTTTCATATCTCTCATTTTCATTTGACTGTTCTATCTTCTGTATACATCATCAGGCCTTAATTTATGACTACACCTAGAGCAAATATGCAACAGTTTATCAGCAGCTAGCCGACCAGAGTGGCCGAGCGGTTCTAGGCACTTCAGTCTGGAACTGCGCAACCGCTACGGTCGCAGGTTCGAATCCTGCCTCGGGCATGGATGTGTGTGATGTCCTTAGGTTAGTTAGGTTAAGAAGTTCTAAGTTCTAGGGGACTGATGACCTCAGATGCTAAGTCCCATAGTGCTAAGAGCCATTTGAACCATTTTTTATCAGCAGCTGCACATGCAATAGCAGAGACGGAATATGACCATACTGTTATTTATGTGGGTTAAAGGTCATGGGGATACCGCCAAAGTTTCATTAATGGCTGACTGTACAGTGTATACCTCTTCCTAGAAAAATAAAACCTATTGATATTGTCAAAAGTTGAGAAGCAATTTATTCCTTTGTAGACTCTCTGGGTCCTTTAATCAGTATCTTTATCTCTAGGGCACTTCTGGGCACTCAATAGATACACTGCTTTTATGTAAATTGTTGTAACATACTGACCTCGAGTCACTAGAAGTCCGTGAATTCTAATAAGCTGGTGTTACTGTAGGAGGCATGCTGGAAGCACACTCACGTGTTACTAGTTGATGTGAGCTCTATAAATGTGATGTGCAGCAGCCACTAACTTAGTGTTCTGTAAATTGCTACAGCAAGGTGCTGCTTTGCTGTTTTGTTCAGTATGTTTATAGATGGTGTTCTCCCATTTAAAAATTACTCTATGATGTTGGTTTAAATTGTTCCATGGTCTCGTAGTTTTGCGCAGTATTAAATTTGTTTTTGGATTGACTAAATTGATGTTCATGGTGGCCAAAATTAGGTTACTTCACAATTTTGTCCACTTTTTAGATGTGGTGTGTTGAGAGATCTTAACTAATGCTGTGCTTCTGGGTGTAAAACAGATTTCTTGTTTTGATCATATGCAAATACAATGCATACAGGATGCTTAGCTATTATAGGTATATACAAAAAGGAATAGTAGAGAACAATCCTAATAAACACAGATCCAGAAATCAAAGATATCTCAAATACATTGTACATACAAATACAGTCATGCCAGTGTTATGACATTGATAACATCCAAGGCTATGTTTGCTGCAGAACAATGCAAATGAGGTGTAAATTACAAAATGATAATCTGCCATCATTTGATTTTATCATTATTCTAGATTCCAAAGTACTGCAAAAAGTGTTTCGGTAACAAATGTTGGTTGTGGCTTGCCAGTATCATGGTCTCCCAGGTCACCTGACTTGAACCCTATTAAAACAGCTGTGGTGTTCTCCAACCAAAATAAATAAACTGATGAAAATGAAAGGTTACTGTTCACCACACAGGGGAGGTATTGCCCTTAGACAATAGCCATGTGCGTGCGTTGAGTAACAACTTTTTTTGATCAAAAGCTAAAAGTTTAGTAGTCTTTTCTTTGTATATGTCTGCAACTCAACACCTTCTCTATGTGGTGACAGTCTATCCTTTTCATAGTATTATTGTTCCATCCTTGTCTGTTCACTTGTTGTAATGTGTTTGTCCTCAAGTGCACAGCCTCAGGTTTGCTCCTTCAGGACTCTGTTGTAAGGTGTTCATGTACTCATTTATAATATTTCATCTCTGGGGGAAATGTTGGTTCCTGTACCTATATTTATGAGGATCATTTGCTTGTTTCTTTGCCCTCTACACACTCATTTCATTTGTATATATAATAGTTGAACACCCTGTGTAATGCTGTCAATATGGAAGGATGTTTGGTTACATTTAATTATCCAGATTTCAAGATTTAACACTAGATAAAACTATCTGTAGAGCTGCTAAAGCAACTTGTTTGTGCACTCTAGGAAACATGAAACACACAGGGTTTCAAACAGGGTGGTTTTTATTACTAGGTACCAGGTCACTCAGGAAAGGGGAACAGAATCTGAAGATGTCCTGGAGAACCCTCTATTTTCTGTCCTTGCGTCATTTTTTGTATTGTTTCCCTAACTCGGTGGTCAGCTATTGAAATGAAATTGACTCAGTATTTCTCCCAGTGCCACTTCCTAAGATAAGATTTATATTTTCTTTTTCTCAATTCCTCTTAAGTGGGAAATGCTTTCCTAAGGCTAGCTTTATTTCTTATCTCCCTGGTGGTCCTGGGGTACTCTTTTCCTTCTATATAGTGCTCGTTTTACTCCGCATACTCCTTCATCCAATAAAATTATTCTGATTTCTTTTCTGCTGTCATCTTAGGTACAGTTAAGTTTTCTGTATATTGTAAAATGTCTATCAATATTTGCACTATTTCATTATAGTGCTGCCTCCACAATGAAATTGGCTCTATCATTCTAGCTAGTAGATAATTGTGAGCATTTTTCACATCAAAAGCATCTGTTGTTGATGTTTGTGTATTCCTGTCAATATGGTGATTCCACAAATCAAACGCTATTTCATTATGATCACTTATGGGAATCCTCAGCTTTCAGTCGACCACGCAGTCTCCACATAGTTGTTGTGTGTTGGTAATAGTAACTGCTTTATCCTGAGATGTGGATGGTTGACTGCCCTTTGCTACAAGGTGTTTAGTCTTACCACCATAAATTGGGGTAGAAGGCCACATCTTGTCACATAACAATGCCTTAAAATGGAATTTGCATTAGCCTCTTTGACTATTGCGTTATGAGAACCTATTTCCCAAGGCAGAACTGTCCTGTACTACATGTTAATACTATTAATAATTTTGGCAGTATTCTGTAATGATTATGTGTTTGTCACGTGTGCAACTTCCTTTGTTGTTCTTATAGTTTTAGTGTCAACCTCTTTACAGACTGTGAAACTTAAGAGGAGTGTGCAGTATGGGGCTCAACTATTTGGCTCAAACTGTATGAATAGAGACAGGTAGATGGGCCTTTCAAATTGCTAGAATATCTCTACTGAGTGGGCCATAGGCAAATGTAACACAGTCTCTATTTTTTGAGTAGTGTGTCAGGGATTTTTTTAGCAACAATGCTCAAGTCAGTGGGGTGGTGCAGTGGTCAAGCGCACCGACTAGCAGTTTTCTGGATTGGCTTTGATTTTTCTTTTCTTTTTTATTTATTTTTAATTGTATTTTATTCCTCACAGTGTTAACTATTAATTATAAAATTTAAATATATTTAAGCAGTTCAGTGTATACTGTGGGGGTAAAGGAGACCGCTCACTGAAAAACAGAAAATTTGAGTCATTGACAGGAACACACATAAAGGAAAGAAAACTTGTTAGCTTTTGAGAAAGTTTCCTTTTTTGTGTGTGTGTATGTGTGTGTGTGTGTGTGTGTGTGTGTGTGTGTGTGTGTGTGTAAATGCGACACTTATGCTTGTTGGTGTGTGATCTTCTTTACTCTTACAATATTTATGTTCCCCCAGAATTTTCCAACAAAATTTTAACAATTCAATTCATATGTGCAACATTAATATACAAGGTTATTAAAGAAGAAAGAACAGATTTCAGTTGTTTATTACAGACAATCTATTAAAGATAGAAACACATTGTGTATGTCACTGGATATATGAAGGTCCAAAGTTTTATGTTCACACACACATTATACCATACATTCAACTTAAGTACCATTCATTTCTCGAGAAATATCAAAACTGTAGTCCATTTAATTTCACAAATGGATCAACAGGTCCCTGTTTATTGAATTGACAACTTCAGCAGTTTGATTTCTCACCTCTTGAAGGATAGCTGCCATAGGTGGGACAAAGACTCTGTTTTTTATGTACCCCTTGCAGAAAAAAAAATCACAAGGTGTGAGGTCTGGCGATCTGGGAGGCCAAAAGCAATGAACAAGATCTTATTGTCCACCTCTTCCAATCCAGCTTTGTGAGATGGTGTTGTAAAGATAATGTCACACCTCAGAGTGAAAGTGAAGTGGGGCACCATCATGCATATAAAGGAAATCATTGGAATTTTTGTGAAATTAAAGAAATTACCAATTTAATTTTGCCATATGTCCAGGTGTGGAATTCCTGTCACAGTTTCCTCCCAAAAAAGAAAGGTCCCGAAACTGTGAACAGAAACGGGACACACAACATTCAATTTTGTTGAGTCTCTTTCATGTTCAGTCACCATGTGAGGCTGTCATGACACCCAAATTCTTACATTAGGATGGTTTACAGTTTGTGATGGGTGAAATGTTGATTTGTCCAAAAAGAAGAGTTGTATGGAAAAAGTATCCTCTGTCATATCCTGGAGGATTGAAATGCAAAATTTGTACCTTCATTTATGGTCACCAGGACACAGTTGTTGCAGGAACTGCAACTAGTAAGGCTTCATATACAGGTTTCATTTCAGAACACACCACAACATTGAGGAAGTTGAAGCTCCTGGCCTGTCTTGTGGACTTTTGAGGGCTCCATGTAGTGGTGAAGTCATCATGCTATACCAACAGTGCAACTGTCAAAACTTTGAACCTTCCTCTACCCAGTGACATGCGCAATGTGTTTCTTTTACAGTTTGTCTGTAATAAACAATTGAAATCTGTTCTTTCTTTTTGAATCATCCAATATTCAATTTAATTGTGCCTGGTTTTATTTAATTAGAGTATTGAAGTAGTTAATTTATGTAATTGGGTGCAGTTTCGATGAAGGAAAAAGTTCTGAAAATTGTAATATTAATTATCTCATTTTTATTTATTACTTTACATTTTTTAGGGTGATGATTGTCAGAGAAACATTTAAAACATAAATATTGTCCACACCATAGCCCCCTTTATGAATGTATATTTTGAACACAAGTATTTTCCGAAGTATACTCCAGTGGAAAGCATATTTGAGTAAAGTTTTTGAATGAAGGTCTTTCTTATGTCAATTTTTATGCATACCAGCACTCTAAATCATTGGGTGAAAAGAGGAGCACTAAATTGATGCTGCACAATTGAATGTGTTTTAATTGCATCTTCTTATGATGATAATTCTCACTGTTGTCGTAACCATTCAGTAGCTCTTTGTAGTCTTTTAATTAGGTTTTTGGCTTGGCGTTGAGTGAGGAGAGTACATTTGGATGGAATGATCTTCATGGCACAAATTAATTGCCTTCCTCACTGATGAATGTCACATCATACAATATCAAACCTGCTTGGCCATCCCTGCGAATCCTGCAATAGAAGGAATTGGTTATTAGCAATAAATGGTTGTAATGGTTCCAAGGATTTTGCATGAAGCTATTCTGGCAGTTTTTATGAGTTGGAGCAATAGGACAAACGTTGTTGTTGTTATGTCCATCTGATTTCTTGGTGGTACCAGTAACTTGAGGGCCAAATTTATTGCCAGGTTTTTGCATGCATAAAAGTATGAGGGGTAACAGTTCCCCTGAAGTGGCTGAATTGTATGATGCTGTGTAAAAGTGGGTGAGTTTTTTTCATTAAAATGTGTTTTTTACTTTTGTAATCCATGTCCTGTTACACAGTGATTCATACTGTCGTACAATGTGGTCAGTGTTAATTATATAATCAAGGTGTGACTTGTAAGTCTTATCTGTATACAAAATTTCTCTGCTGCTTCCACGGTTTATTCCAAAGTTGCAATATCACTTTTGCTGGCAAATTTGGCAATGTTTTGCTATTTTATTGAGTGTTTACATTTGATGCTTTGTACCCAGATGTCACTAGCAGTAAACCAAAATTTTTCTGACAAGTTATGGGAAAGCAACCACTGTTGCCCATTATTGTAATGTTCATAACAATCTCATGTATCATGAAGTCGTTCCTGTGTCTGGAGCTGATGAATGCAGTTTTGTCATTTCTGGTGACACCATTTTGTATTTCTTTTCTTCAAATTTGAAGATTTTGTTTTTCCTTCCAAGTTCGGGAGTCATGAGTTTAATAATTGGAATTTCCGTTTTGGATGAGCATTGGCCAAATCAATGAGTTTCTTCTTATCTGCCAAGGACACCGAAGTATGAGAGGAATAGGATTGTAATCATTGTTGTTCCTGTCTGTACTTGAGAGAGAGAGAGAGAGAGAGAGAGAGAGAGAGATAGAGAGCATAGTTAATAATTTCAGTTCCAACCTCTGAAATTACTTGACCCATAGCTATTGCTGTATGATATTGGGGGGGGGGGGGGGGGGGGAGATACTGCTGTTTATTTTCCAATAAAATAATAAGTTTTTATGGAAAGTCACGCCAGACACATAGTGAGATTCTGTTCACAACTGTTGAGACCATTGCAAAATGTCAGAAAACAAATATAGCAAGGGCCAACTATAAATGATGTGAGCCAGGGGAGGGAGCGTTTGTAGCAATAGTAATTGAACCTGAGCTAGTGAAGTGCCAGCCTGTGTGATTAACTGCTGTGTGATGCCACTAACATGACATAAGAAATATTTTGTGGTGATCGATTTGAACTGATGCCCTGCAGCATGTCAGTGAGCGATGCTAACTACTACTCCGTATTACATGCAGCACAGCTCTACTACTCCATATTGCTTGCAGCACAGCTCTACTACTCCATACTGCTTGCAGCACAGCTCGTGGCACTGTTTCCTCTCCTGGGGAAACAGTAACCTGCTGTTTCAAAAGTTCTGAGTGGAGTTGACTTCAAGATCATGGGGCATCATACAGAAGACATGGATGATGTGTCTGTAGATTTGTCTTCGGGATGAAGAGTCATAACCATCAGCTTCTTATGTGACGACCAACAAGCAGTGAAGGATGTGTTATGGCCCAGAGTAACATTATTATTACTTCCCCAGTAGTCGTACTTCCCACGCTACCATAAAAATCCGTATCAAGTCTTTCAGACAGTATCTCACTAGCTTGTGCTTGGCATTATAGAGCTCTTGGTTGTTCTCCTGGGCATCCATGGATGGTACACAAACCAGCTGTCCTGGTTCTGCAGTCCTGATGATTTGTTGTTTCATGCAGTTATCCTGAGTATCATCTGATGGAAACAGAAACAGAGTATACATTGTCATTTTCTCCTCACAACTGTGGAGCAGAAAGAACAGTGTGAGGCCTGTAGTGTCTTGCTTCACGAAAACAACAACATGTGCACTGTTCGTGATTCAACTGGATGATATTCAGGGTAACTGCATGTCACAATCATCAGGATTGTAGAAGCAAGACAGTTGGCTTGCAGACAGTCCATGGATGCCTGAGAGAACAACAAAGACCAAGCACCAGCCAGTGTGAGAGAGAGACCAGTAGACTTTATGGATTTTTGTGGCTGCATGGAAAGTACAACTACTAGGGAAGTTACTATAATGCTACTTTGGGCAATATCACATCCTTCTTCACTTGTTGGATGTCACATAAAAAGTTGATGATGATGACTCTTCATCAGGAAGACCAAAGCACAAGCATGTTGTCCATGTCCTCTGTATTATGCCCTATCACAGTCATGAGGCTTATATAGACAATGGGAGGGTCTCATTCAATGAAACTGGAGGGCTACTTGATGACTGCAAAGCTTTCTCAAAAGAGGCCACCTCTGATACTCAACACACTGAAGAGGATGTGACACCACAAGGTTCCACCAGTGCTGTTATATGTGAATGCGATGACCCAGTGTATTGTATCCTGATCTCCCTGTCAAATATCAATATTCATCAAGAGCATATCTATTGGTCGATTTAGAGTTTTGTGAGGGCATTTGTCCGTTGGTGGTAGGTAACTGTCATCCTGTGGGTAGTGTTGCAATGTGAATTACCTCTGATGCTAGTCTCAACTGGAAAACTTTTCCCCAATGAGAGATTATCACACTGTTTTCTTGAAGCTTCAAACAGATGTCTTTCACAATGAACCTTGCAATTTATGGAGCCTCGGCTGTCGGCAAAGCTTTGGTGAGGAGCGTAGCAAGTGAGAGAGTCAGAGCAGACTATTATCTATCAATTCCCATTTGTCAACTTTGGGAATCTCCCCAAACAGGATGACTCCATTGTGGTGGAATGGTGCTGTCATAATTTGTATCTGATGCCCCAGAGGTAATTGTGGCATGTGCTTCTGTCATTGGCATGCCTTCAGTGGCTCACTTTAGAGACCTAGCCAGTGAAACTTGCATCTCATTCTGTTTAGAGTCTTCATGAATGCCAAGTGACCAGATGTTGGAGCTTCATGGAAATACTTCAGGATAGCTGACTGTAGATGGGTTGGGATGACAAGCAACCAATTCCATGCCATTGGATCATAATTCCTCATATACAGTGTTTTGTTTTGGGCTTGTTCTATTTCAGCAGTGCTGGCTCTTCAGTCTGCTGAGCAGCAATGTCATTTAATACAGTGACGACTGGGATTTCATCTATGCTGCTGTGTTCTGCCATTGGAGTCCAGGAAAGGCAGTGGACATTTTTGTGTTTGTGTCTGTTTTTGTATACTGCTGTGATGCGCTCGGAAGCTTCAGTGCCCATCTCACCAGAAAACCCAGAGGATCGCTCAGACTAGTCGGGCAGCATAGACACTGGTGATCCATCACAACAGTGAATGATTTGCCAAATGAAACAGCCGGAACTTGGTGATGACCCCAACAACTCCATCTCGCTCTTTCTCAGTTGTAGAGTAGTTCACCTCAGACGGAAGCATAAGCTACCACCTTTTCAGCACTTTCCTAAGTTTGCACTAAAATTGCACCTATCCTACAACTGCTAGCATCAGTGTTAAATTTTGGGCCTGCATTCTCGTCATTGAATATAAGGACTGCAGAATACGTTATTGCCTCCTTAAGGATAAGGAAACATTTTTCTTGCAGCAAGTTCCAGGAAAAAATGCATCTTCCTGCAGTAGTTCTTGCAAGGGGCATGCATTTGATAGAAGTCCTATATAAATTGCAGGTAGTATGAGTACATTCAGAGAAAACTTCTCATTGCGTGTGTGCTGAGGAATCAGAAAATCTGTGACTGCGCTTATTTTCTCTGGGTTGGGACAGCTGTCATTGCCATTAACTAGGGACCCCAAAATGTTTTGTTTCTTGGGTGATGAAGAGGCACTTTTTCACATTGTTGGAGGCCTGTTGTGTGGAACACACTTTAACATGATTGTCAGGTGGCCTGATGTTCTTAAAATGTCCTCAGAAAAGGATAATGCCATCTAGATAGCAAAGACATGTCTCCGTGTAAGGCGGGAAATCAGGTTGGCCACCATATATTCAAAGGTGGCTGGAGTTTTACATAATGGAAATGGCATAACTCTGCACTTTTAGAGGTAATCAGGAGTTATAAAATCAGTCTTTCTCCCAGTCAACCTTGACAGTCTTGATGGCTGGTAGTCTGTCTGCATGTCCATGGTTTTCTCCTTTCAGGTGGTCTAGGATGTCATCAATGATATTTCCTTTTGTGACATTGTTCATTCGTTGGTAGTCTTCACAGGGAGGCCAAGTGCTGTCCTTCTTTTCAAGGACCGCAGGAAAGGACCAAGGACACTCTGAAGGTTCAGTGATGTCATCTTGCAGCTTCTCCACTTCTGAATCAAATGACTTATGCATCGGTCAGCTGGTGACACCATAAACGATTGCTGGGTAATTGGTGAACTATACCCAGTGTTGATACAGTGATTTGCCATGGGCCATTTGGTCTGTCTTTTGTCCATAATGTCTGTGATGATGTTGACAAGATTTCCTGTCATTTTGGTAACTATTGTTCATGGTGGATTTTCATCTGTAGCAGCCTCACCTCCATCAATTGTTGCCTTGCTTAATTTCCCTGAAGTCAGTAGCTAGGCGAGTATTTCTGTATGGTGATGGAAAGTGGCTGTGGCGTATTGGCTTGAGGCCTTGTCCAGGTTACGAGAGTGAGCTGTTGCTGACTATAATCATCTGCAGTTGACAGGCCTGGATAGGACTGTTATGATGGCTGATTTCTTGTGTCACAATAGTAAGTGAACACTTTTCTCTAACAATGGAAAATCCAGGATGGAATAATGACAATATTATGAAAAAGCTAGAATGCTACGCACCATATAGTAGAGATGTTGAGTCGCAGACAAGTACAAAACACACACACACACACACACGACCACTGTCTCTGGTTGCTGGGGCCAGACTATGTGTGTGCATGTTGCTTATTTCAGAAGACCTTCTGCCCAAAAGCATAAGAACTCAGTAGTATTTTTGTTGTGCCTGTCTGAGACTCAGCATCTCCAGTATTTGGTGAGTAGCAATCTATCTTTTGCATAGCATTGTCTTTTTTCTCCACAGTATAATTTGTCTAGATCCTCCACAGTGGATACATACTGGTGTGTTATTGTTCAAATGTCCGTTCTTCTGTGGCATGTTAAACTTGGCAGAGGAGTTGATTATACTTACGTTGGTTGGATGCTAGGTTGTTTTTTGAGGGCTGTTGCATACGTGTGCATGTCAGAGTCTTTGCTTCACAGCGCATTCGACTGGTGGCAGAGATTGGTGTTAAATATCAATATACCTCTTACTCAACATTCTCTGTTCCTCCTGAATTATGGTGTTGACAGTCATGGCTGCTATGTGCAGTGCAGACATTCATGGCTGTTATTTCTTGTGTACTCAGTTCAACCTTTCAACTACAATAAATTGCCGTATCTCATCTCTTAATACCTGGCATATGAAAGAGGCAAGGTCATAGTGATCTTCCACAGCTGCCGTAGGGATCACATTTGGGGGTCAGTCATACGTATTTTGTCCTCTTGTTGCACTCCCTCGATGCCCTGGCTCCCCTCAGTGTATTCCTTTATTGTTGTGGTGCCCTTTACCAGAAGAGCTTGGTACTTCTGTTCTGAGACTCCTTTCATCAAGGCTGAGAGTTTGTCCTCTTCTGTTGATTCACTATGTGGCAGAGGACCAAAACATTCTATATGTAAGACTGTCATTTTGCCATGACACTGGGCTGTGTGCTGCAATTGTCCTTCCATGAGGTGAACTTGCCACTGATTTTTACAATTTGTTTTCTTCTTTTTGACCTGGAATTTGTCCCAGGTATCAAGCTTTGTTTTGTTATTCTCAAACCATTGCTAGGCTGTGCCATCCGAGTAAAGGTATCCATTTGCCAAACGCATGTCATCCCTGATGTTGTATTTGGTGTCTGCCTACATCTACATGGCTACTCTAAAGTTCCCACTTAAGTGCGTGGCAGAGAGTTCATTGAACTTCCAGACTATTTCTCTACCATTTCATTCACAAACAGTGTGAGGGGAAAACAAAGGCTTCAGTCTATCTTTGTGTGTACTCTGATTCCTCTTATTTTATAACAATCACAGTTTTTCCCTATGTAAGTGGGCATCAACAAAATATTTTTGAATTCAGAGAAGGAAGTTGGTGATAGCAGTTTTGTGAAAAGATCTTGCCTCAGTAACACCACGTTCATTTTAATGCTTGGCACTCCAACTCATGTGCTATATCAGTGACACTCCCCTATTTTGCAATAATTCCCCAGACTTCTTGAACTTTTTCGATGTCATTCTTATCTGATAAGGATCATATAGTGCGCAGTTTACTCCAAAAGAGGACAGGCTGGTGTAGTGTAGGCAATCTCTCTAGTAGACCTGTTGCAGCTTTTAAGTGTTCTGCCAATGAAACATAGTCTTTGGTTCATCTTCCTTACAACATTAAATATGTAATCATTCCAATTTAACTTGGTCATAATTGTTACCCTTGTAATTAGTTGAATTGACAGCCTTTGGATTTGTATGATTTATCATATAATCAAAATTTAACAGATTCCTTTTAGAGCTCATGTTGTTGACCCCACACTCTTCATTATTTAGAGTCAACTGCCACTTTTTGCACCATACTGATGTCTCATCTAAATTATTTTGCAATTTGTTTAGATCTGATGACTTTACTCGACAGTATCTTCTGATGACTTTATTGGACAGTTAACGACAACATTATCTGCAAACAATCTAAGAGGCCTGCTCAGATTTCTCCTGAATCATTTTATAGATTATTATAGATTAGGAACAGCAGAGGGCCTATAACACTTCCTTGGGAAAAGCCTGATATCACTTCTGTTTTACTCAGTGACTTCCTTTCATTTATTACAAACTTTGACCTTTTTGAAAGGAAGTCATAAATTCAATTGTAAAACTGAGACAATACTCCATAAGCACACAGTTTGATTAGAAACGCTTGTGAGGAAATCTAGAACTATGGAATCAGTTTGAGATCCCCTGTTGATAGCACTCATTGTATTGAATGCTTTTACCCTTTCATCAGGTACTGATCAGTGTGTCTGGAAAACACTGGTTGAGGCATGATGTGTGTAGCAGACTTGAACTATTTTTTAATCCAATGGTCTTCTGAATGTATCGAACCTGGAAGTGATGTATTGCTTTTATGCCATGTCCTCTCCATGTAGGTGACAGCATTTATCTCACCTAATTGGAGCCATGGTGCAGTAGATGTTTTGAGATACCTGGAATCTCCACCAAAAAATATCACCACAACTATGTATGTTCTGTCTAGAATGTAACTGACTCCGAGACGGAGAGAGCTGCTGTTTATGCAGACATAAAATATTTGAGAATATGCAAACAATACAGACAAGAACATTTGAGAACCTTCTAGAAACGATAAATAACAGCTCCCAGCACACCAGCCAGCAATGCTAACTGTTACTCCCTATTGCATGCAGCACAGTTCGTGGTAGTATTTTACCATTCATGCTGTCTTCCCAAATCTCTCATTGTCAGGATGGTGAGTAACATGACAGTGTGTATATTTGAACATCTGAAACCCATGCACAATTCATTCTATACCATTAGGTGTAACCTAAAGTTGGACTGTGATTAGCAGTAATGATTCAAGCTCCAAAATCACAAACTTAGAGATGGATCCATTTGTAAATCTCATTTTAAAATTTGTGTGTTAGCTATTGTTTCCAAAACTGGTGGAAATATGAAGCATATATATAAATAATGTTTTCCGCAGTATTACTTTATTTCATACTAAAGCAAATAGAACATGATGAAAGATAATATGAAACGTGTATTCAATCCAATATTCTGCTTTGCTCATTATGCAGCCTTTTAGCAATCATTATGTGTCGTCTTCATAATCTGCTACACTATTCAATCCTTTGTCATTGAAGACTTGAGCATCTCCAATAAGAGCATTATAAAAGTGCTTGACATCACTGGGTATAAACTGCACATAGATGTCAAATCTTCAAGTTTAGGTCTAGATATAGCTTTCTGTTGAGACCTCAGTGGTTTAGTGTGTCCATAAAAATTTGGTAGGTCTTGCCCACTGTTGCTTCTGTAGGTCCACAGTGACATAAGCATCATCATTATGATCTGCTTTTATGTACGGCTTGAATGGACCTTCCTTTTTCAGCATTATTTCACCTATTTGCATCCATTTTGTTTCCTGTGGTGTCAACCTTACAGTTCATGAAATGAAATGGTTCTCCATTATAGAACAGCCAATAAAAGTGCTGGTCTCCATTAATGTTACAACAGTAGGATTTCTTTTCCTACAAGTTTTCATAACATTTAGTCACTTGGTAGCTACATGCATTGCTGAATTTTCAAAACTCGTTCAGTATCCTTTTGCTATTTGCCAAATTCTTAGATTGTGTGCTCATATGAGGTATGACCAGAAAATAAATTCTGTTTGGTACTAAAAACAAAATGAGTGCAGGTACAGAAAAACTATTTATTGGGAAAAATTACAAACCTTAAACTATATTTCTAAATAGCTCCCACCATTTATAGGTACTTGACTTAACGTGCCTTGAGATGTTACATGCCGTTTAGGCAAACGGCAGTTCACATTTCTTGTGTAGTACAAGGAAAGATTATCATGACTGAATGATATTAAGTAGGGAGTAAGTTGCGGAACATAAACTGTGCATGGTTGTTTGTTTTCGTATGTGCAGGGATTAAATGGGAGATGTGGAATATGAGAAATCATAAAGATGTGACGACAAATTAACGGCTTCATATGCTGTGGGTAAGGCCTTTTACATTTTGTTGTCACAGCTTGGTGATGGCTTGACTGTCAGAGCACAACCAACTCTTCAAGAAAGAAAACAAAAGACAAGATAGTTTTATGACAAATGAAATATATTGAAATCTTGAATGTCACGTTAGGCCTTCGAGGTTTATGGAGTATGAAAAGTTGTTTTCTACTGTAATTCACGAGTTACTCTAATGATCTTTAAACCCATTCAAGGAAATATACGTTTGTAACAGGAAAGTAGTGGGCGTGCTTTTTTGTGATATGAGTAGAAGTTATCTTCCTTTGCTCCAATAACAGTGCTAGAATGTGAAGCAATCAAGCCTTTCCTCGGCTAAACATGGGATTTTAGAGGCACTGATTAGTAGGACCTTCATTTCAAGAGAATTAGCTAAGGTGACCAGATAAAAAGGAAAGAGGTAAATGTGTCTGATATTACGTCAGTTGACAAATCTCATGAAATGTTCTAACTCAGCGTCAACTACAAGAAGCAAGCCAGCAGCTACCTAAAAACCTTAAATCAACAAGAAAAACACTTCATTTGGCTCCCAGTGCACAAGACACAGAACACTGGAGCAAAAGAAAGAAAATAAATAAGTATAAATTTGCAAAATCTTGTAATTCAGTGAGTGGTAAATTACAGTGTTGCTAAGAGCAATGAAAGGAGGAGCCATAAGTGAACTGACATAGAACTAGGTGACGATCCATTAAGAAGAAAGCAAAAGGAAATATTGGAACAGTTCATGAAATCTGAAGACAAACCATATGTAACAATTATGGTAGAAGTATTAGGGCTACTCCAATCAAATTTGTGGGTCAAGTAAACAACGTCAACACGTGAATAAAAGAATGTTTTAAGTACAGTGGAGTAATTTCTTGGTGGATTTGGAGGAGGAGGAGGTTTTGGTGGGTTTGGAGATGATTTCGAGTCCTGACGTCGGTGGAGACACAGTAGCAGCTGAGAAATGCTGCAGGGTTGCCACTATACAACTCAGTGCAGTCCATATATTGCTGTTCAAGACATCGGCTGGGCCAGGCGGTGCGAATCATCGCAGTACATTGCCACATACATGCAGGCGAATGGGCTACATGACGAGAGAATGCAGTTCAGTGGAAAGGGTGAGCTGTTCAGAAAATACAGAAATCCACTTCGAAAACTTTTTTCTTCTAGGCAGTGACAGTGTTTCAGTGTCATCACGTTTAAGAAAACTGTGCAGTAATCATTTATTAGAGTAATAGAGAGTACCTAATAGAGAATATTTGGGTTGTGTGCCAGTCATTACAAGAAAACTGGTTGCAGATACACCAGAATGGTTTAAAGGTTGAATACAAAAAATGTCTGACGAAATGAATTCTAATTTTAAGAAATTATCTGTCAACGTAGATTCTAATATTAATGAACTATCAGACAAAGTAGGGTCTAAAAGTAATCAACTGTTTGTCAGAGTAGAAAATATGAAAGAAGAACAAAAATTAGAGATAACTGAACATGTTGAACAGGAAATACAAACTAAATTAACTAACATTGCAAATACTTTGACCCAGTTGCCTCAGGAGTTGAAGGATGAGATCAATAACCAATGTGATTTAGTTTGTGGGGAAGTAAAAGAGCAAATCTCAGAGGTGAAAAAGCGTGTAACTGTTTTAGAACAATGCAAAGAATGTAGAGAAATAATTAACACACCTGAAACGCTATCTAATTTGGAGGAACGATTACAAAAATTTTTAATTCTACCATACACGAAAGAATAGAATCACTTAATAGTAACACTATTCTAAGGTAGGTGCTGAAGAATGTTGGTCAGAATTCATTATTTTCAAGATGTGGGTGAACCACGACATCTGTTAACTGATAATGGCCTACAATTTATTAGCCATAATTTTAAGGAATTCTTGGCTTTGGAAGGGGTAATACACATGACTATATCAAAGTATAGTTCCCAAACTAATTCTTGTGAACGTATTATCAAGTAATTAGGACGATTGTGTAAAACATGCTGTTCTACGAGGCACACTACCTGGGCACAACTAGTGCCAGAATTTTGAGTAATCCTTAGGATTAGCTCCTAACCTTTATAGGAGAGCCCTTGTTAAAATTGTTAACATGGCCAAATTCACCGTAAATTGACTTTGAAAAGTTACAAGAGAAGGTATAAGAGAATGTGATTACACAGGGTATTCCACCAAAGTCCCAAACAAATGATTTGGTATTAGTATGTGATTTTCATCATAGCTTGAATTTAAAGAAGAAAATGAGCAAAATGTTTTCAGCGTTATGGTTGACCTTTTAAAGTTCAGAATATACCACATCCAAAAGCAGTATATGTAATAAATCCTGTTACAGGGCAAGATAAATGCTTATGCACTATAGACATGATTAAAAGGTTTAAGACCCTGGAGAGTTCGCGCCCTTTGTGAATTTGGTGGTTTGATGATGACTAGCCATCTGAGTTAAGTTTTTTCCGTATTTTGATCTTAGTTGGAAGTAGGTCTACTACTACTTCTTCCAGAAATAGACATAAAAAAATATAACACCTGTATGAATTGTGTCTAGTGTTTATTCAATAATAATTGCATTGGTATATTTGTGAAGATACCCATGAGCTTAGTTAATAAACGTAACTATAAATTAACATTTCATGGAAAAATTTGAAGTATGATGATGTACATGTAGTTCATCAAAAGTTAAGAATTAGAATGACTTTAGCTCTGTTATCATACAGTAGTTATAGCAGTGTGACGCTTGCAGAGAAGTGCATTAAATCACAATATCTTTGCTTAAGCTATGGATATAAGAAGCTAAATATTTTCGAATTTGGAATAAGAAATTATTGGTTTTGTACATTTTGAAACATAAAGGAAGATGAATAGAATGATTGGGTTTGTATTTGAATTTTTTTAGGGAAGATTAATTGGGGGTACTTCTATCAAGTATTGACCGATGAATAGACTGACCACAGAAATTATACTGACTGTTGATAATGACGTGTGAATACACTTGCCTATTTCATTGCATTTCATACAGGTTTGTTAGGATCAATTTTTGACGTTTCTGTGATAGTGACGCTGTGGCAAGTCCATTCTGTAGGGAATGCCAAACAACTTCTACCTCCGCTGCCATCGTGAAGTACCTTAGCAAATGGAGTCCCTAGGGTGGGGGGTGGTAAGGAAATCCATCTACTTCTCCATTGGGAGTACCCAATCTCTAACAAGATTTTAAAAAAAAGTAATACATGAAAAAGTCACAGCACATGTTGTAGGGGAGAAGAGCTCAGGTATGAGACGGAAGGCAAGACAAACTGATGGTGTGCTAACTTGCCTAGACAAATAAGAAGCTAGATCTTAAGAGTCAACAAGAGAATGGGAAGGTTTGATAACTAGTATTCAACAAGGAATAGATCTGTGAGGAATAAATTTTAATAACAGGAGACAGAGTGCTAACGTTATCCTAGTGTATTCACAAGAAATACCTAATTCTAGTCTAAATCTAGTAATTATAAGAAAGTAGAGGATAAGCTACATGTATCAGTAAGTAGAAGCAAGATAAATAAGCACGAAAAGTATGTGTACATAATGATGTTATGAATTTTAAACAAAAGTGAAAAAAGTTAGAAGAGAGGTGTTAAGATATTTGGGTAGAAAGCAATTAGGTAATGACAGCAGAAAGCAATTATGGGAGACACTTATCTTTCAGAGTGAGGAGAGACTCTAAAAGGGCGCTAGTAACTGTGTTTACTGATGAAGTTAAGCTGGGGAATACCCAAATGTGGACGAGGTACAGGAGAGATAAGGTTAGATGGACCCATAGAAGGGATGGTCTATACTGTGGTCAGGTGAATCCATTGAGCGAATGGCCTGTATAACTTTTATATATATAAAGAAAGGGAGATAAGGGTACACCCACATCTATAATGGTGTGGAGGTTTTACGCAGTTACTGCCCTTAGAAGTGCAAGTGAAGTGAATACAAAGGTCTGAAGCTGTATAATGACTGGTGGTATCATATGAAAGCTCTACAAGTGATTAGGCTTACCTGATAATAGAGATGAAACTGGTTGGAGCAAGAATGTTCCACTCTCACTGACTAGAGCCCTGTACTGAGATTTGATTCTAGAGACCAAATAGTAGGCATATATGTGACAAGCACCTCCTTGGGTTATAACAACGTGAGAAAGTGTAAAAGGTAACTAACTATGTACATTTACAAGAAGTAAACAAGAAACTATCAAGTACACTGGCTTGAAGGCAATGCATTTTTAAATAAATAAATATAAAAACAATAAATAAGTTGAAGTTTATTTAAGTTGTATCATGATACACAAACATGTTAAAGTAATATCTTGCTACACTACGTGATCAAAAGTACCCGGACACCCCCAAAACGTAAGTTTTTCATATTAGGTGCATTGTGCTGTCACCTACTGCCAGGTACTCCATAGCAACGACCTCAGTAGTCATTAGACATTGTGAGAGAGCAGAATGGGGCACTCCGCGGAACTCGCAGACTTCAAACGTGGTCAGGTGATTGGGTGTCACTTATGTCATACGTCTGTACGCAGGATTTCCACACTCCGAAACATCCCTAGGTCCACTGTTTCTGATGTGATAGTGAAGAGGAAACGTGAAGGGACATGTACATCACAAAAGTGTACAGGCTGATCTCATCTGTTGACTGACAGATCGCTGACAGTTGAAGAGGGCCATAATGTGTAATAGGCAGACATCTATCCAGACCATCACACAGGAATTTCGAACTGCATCAGGATCCACTGCAAGTACTATGACAGTTAGGCGGGAGGTGAGAAAACTTGGATTTCATGGTTGAGCGGCTGCTCATAATCCACACATCCTGCCGGTAAAGGCCAAACAACGCCTCGCTTGGTGTAAGGAGCGAAAACATTGGACGATTGAACAGTGGAAAAACGTTGTGTGGAGTGACGAATCACAGTACACAGTGTGGCATTCCGATGGCAGGGTGTGAGTATGGCGAATGCCCGGTGAATGTCATTTGCCAGCGTGTGTAGTGCCAACAGTAAAACTCGGAGGTGGTGGTGTTATTGTGTGGTTGTGTTTTTCATGGAGGGCCTTGCACCCCTTGTTTTTTTGCATGGCACTGTCACAGCACAGGCTACATTGATATTTTAAGCACATTCTTGCTTCGCACCTGTGATGCAATTCTCTCGATAAACAGAACAGAAGAACGGCTGTGTTAGCCAAAGAGTACACAGCCAGTCGCAGTACATATGCTCGATGCGAGGCGCCGCTAGGCCACTTCATGTGCAGCAGGAGTGTAGTGCAGTTGTGCCAGTCTACAGTTCGTAGTCGCGCTCAGTGGTCAGCCAGCGCCAATGTTAGTCATTGTCTGCAGCTCAGTCATTGCTGCCATCAAGTCTTTGTAGCCCCGTTCCAAGTTAGTCTTCAAATTCACCAGATTTGACATTCAAGATTACGAGATACCCGGAAATTATTAGAAGAAGATTACGAGAGATTAATTCGTCACTGCAAGCTTTGTGACTTGTAAATTATGTCTTCTAGAGACGCTTAGTCTAGTCGCGTCTTCTATAATTGTCAACCAACTGATCATGGACTGCAGCAAAGTTAACTAATAAATACTTTCTTATTTTGTACTCCTGCTAATTAATTGTGTTTACATGTTGTAGCTACCAAGCAGTCTTGGCATATTAGAACCCACGTTTCCACCTCCTTGGCTACCTCATATTTGCCACCTCATGTTGATGGACTCGATTATGGTGGAAGATCGACAGCCATCACCACCGTTGAAGAGCAATTCGGGGATGGCAATTGCATCTTTAATATGATTGAGCACCTGTTCATAATGCACGGCCTGTGGCGGAGTGGTTACACAGCAATAACATCCCTGTAATGGACTGGCCTGCACAGAGTTCTGACCTGAATCCTATAGAACACCTTTGGGATACTTTGGAATGCCGACTTCATGCCAGGGCTCATTGACCGACATCGATACCTCTCCTCAGTGCAGCACTCCATGAAGAATGGGCTGCCATTCCCTAAGAAACCTCCCAGCACCTGATTGAATGTATGCCTGTGAGAGTGGAAGCTGTCATCAAGGCTAAGGGTGGGCCAACACCATATTGAATTCCAGCATTACTGATTGAGGGTGCCATGAACTTGTAAGTCATTTTCAGCCAGGTGTCCAGATACTTTTGCTCACATAGTGTACATAGAAAGACGGGTCAGTACAGGACAATTTCTGGCATTACACAGGATGTGAAGCAAAAAAGATGGAGATACACAAAGTAGACTAACACTGTGTAGCACAATTTACCTGAAATGAAACTAGAAAATTGAGAAGACTTGTTATTAAAAATGAAGTTTTATTCCTTTTTTAAGAAGGAAATCATATGCAGTGTTTTTAAACAATTATGTTGTTTATAGTTATATATCAATGAGAAATCAACATTATTGTTGTTGTTGTTGTTTTTATTTTTATTATTAGATTGTGAGAGGACCTGACATCATTCCTCTAAGTGGGGATATGAAGTGTTACGTGCTGTTTAGGCAAACGGCATTTCACACTCCTTGTGTAGTACAAGGAAAGATGATTGTGACAGAATAATATTAAGTAGGGAGTAAGTTGCAGAACACATATGGTGTGGAATATGTGAAAATAGCAAGGTGTGACAACAAATAAATGGCTTTGCTTGTTGTGGGTGGGGTCTTTTTATGTTTTTGTGTCATGGCTTGGCTTGACTGTCAGAGAGCAATCACTCTCTCCAAGAATGAAAACAAAAGACAAGATGCTTTTGTGACAAATGAAATATATATTGAAATCTTGAATGTCATGTTGGGCCTTTGAAGTGTATGCAGTATGAAAAGTTGTGTTCTGCTCTAATTCATGAGTCACAATAATGATCTGTACACCCATTCAAGGATATCTATGTTTGCAAAAGGAAAGTAGTTTTTTTTTATTCGTGTCAAAGGCATCAATTACAAGGGAATTAACAGAAATTAACAGTTATAAAACATGTAAGTAGACAATGGACATTAATATGTAAACATGAAAAAGGACAAAGAAATCTATAATTAACTTGCTGTTGCCAAAAAATTAGCTACATTCAAAGCATTGCTGTTAGCATACAGTTAGAAGTAATTGTACATAAATGAACATTCATAAATACACTTAAGTATAGACCAACAGATCCTGAATTAAATTGTCTTCGCCCAGAAACGGGCAACGTCCAAGGTGTTAGAACTGGCCAGCATCAACTCTTCTTTGGTGCATGATGATGGGCACAGATGGCAGTGGTGCAGGTGAGACATCGTCTGCTCCTCTCCACACTCACAAGTTGAGGGTCCTCTAGCGTATCCCCATTTTTCAAGAGTTTCTTTACACCACCCAACACCAGTTCGTAATTTGTTGAGGGACTTCCAGGTACATCAGCTCTCATTATCACCGGGAGGTAGTTCTTTAGGTTGTCTCCAGCCTAGAGGAGCAGTCTCTACTCTCTTTCTCCACATGTCTAGCCTTTGGTTTGTACTGTTGTTGTTTACATAGACCCTTGCAAGACTTTTTCTGAACTGCAAGCGAGACGGTGCTGGTGAGTGGCCAAATAATGGGTGAGTGTCAGATGTCAAGGCTCTATGTCCTTCTGCTTGAGCAGCCACTTTACACCTGATGTCAGGCAGCTAGATTATACAGCTGCTGCACTTCAGTGGGTATCAGCCACCCAGTGATTATGCGGCATGTCTCATTCAGAGTGGTGTCCACGTGCCTAGCATGGCAGGAGTTATGCTAGACAGGTGCTGCATATTCGTCCGCAGAGTAGCACAACGCCAAAGCCGAAGTCGAATAGACTGGCTGTGTACCCCAGTTAGGTCCCCTTGGTTTCCGTATGATATTATTCCTTGCGGACACTTTCATTGTAGTGTTTTGACAATGCATTTTGAATGTTAAGGTCCGATGTAAGGTCACTCCAAGATACTTTGGGAAAAATGAATGTTCAAGTTGAGTGCATTCCATGAAATATTTAGTTGTTGGTTGGCCTTTATCTTTTTTAGGTGGAAAGCAGAGACTTACATTTTCGTAGGGTAGGGCCTGAAGTTATTATTTTTGTAGAACCGTCCTAGTTATCTAGTTCTTCCAGTGCTTCAGACAGCTTATTTTCGACATCGTGGAAATCCTTTCCCTGGGTGGCCAATGTGAGACCATCCGCATACGGAAAACTCCTGGTGTACAGTGGGAGTGGTTGATCATTTGTATACATATTAAAGAGTATAGGGGCCAGAACACTGCCCTGGGGTAGCCAATTCCTCTGTAGTCTCCATCTACTGCGCCGTCCTTGAAATTCCATGAAAAATCTCCTGTTGCTAAGGAGGTTGACTATTAAGGTGGTTAAAGTAGAGTCATTAGTGATGTCATAAAATTTTTTCAGGAGTAATTTATGGTTTACAGTGTCGTACACAGCAGACTGTTTAACAAAGGTCACACCGGCATGCTTTTTCATAATCTGAGTAGAAGTTGTCTTCTTTTGCTCCAATAACAGCTGCAGAATGTGAAGAAGTCAAATCTTTCTTCGGCTACACATGGGATTTTACAGGGACTGATTAGCAAGATCTCTGCTTAAAGAAAATAATCTATGGTGACCAGTTCTCATGAAGTATTTTGACTCAGCTTCAGCTAGGAGGAGTGAGCCAGCAGCTACATAAAATCTTAAACCAACAAGAAATACACTTCACCCTTCCTCATAGAATGTTGCTGTCTGTGTTGTCAACCACATGGTAACATGTTCTTTGAACTTGACATCATCGTTGAATTTTTGATCACCAAAGAATGTCTAGGTATGAAAGAGATGGTAGTTGCTAGGCGTGGCGACAGGTCTCTGTGAGATGTAGTCAAACTGGCCCCTCCAGCCAGAGTCCTTTAGAATCGTCATGTCTTGGTTGCAATGTGTGTTTGGGCATTGTAATGAATCAAACCATTTGTGAGCTTTCTGCATTGCTTTTTCTATATTTCTTTCATAAGCATCTCACAATAAACATTGACAATAACTGTTTCATCTCACAAAAAAAAAAAAAGCATGGTCAGTAGAATGCCCTGCCCATCTCAAAAGACTGCGCCCTTACCTTTTTGAGATTTCAAGATTTGCTTGGCTTTAGTCTTCACTAATGCTGCATTATGCTACTATTCCATTGATTGTCATTTTGATTGAGAGAGTTCATGAGTGACACAAGTCACTATCTTGCTTAGAAAACCAAAAACCATCATTTTTGTTATGAAGTCAAAAAGGCAAGTGCACTGCGTAAACATAATTTTTTGGGTTGCTCTGTAAGAATATTTGGCACCCAGGAAGTGCTCAGTTTGCAGAAATTCAATTTCATGAAGAAGTGTTCTTGAACAGAAAGTTCTTGAAAATATTGGATACTGTTGGCTTATGGCTTTCCTTTGAGTTCAACTACACAAACCAATTTTTTATTAACAAAAAATGGAAGCACAATTTTTTCATCATTGTGAACTTGTCCACGTCCTTCATTAAACTGTCAGACCCTTCTCCTTACCACTGAATCACTAATCATATCTTCTATGTAACAGTGACTGTCAACTGGATTAGAGTTCTCAGCATTCAGAAAATAAATTAAAGATCTAATGTTACAAACAGTGGGATTTTCAGTCAACTTTGCCATTCTAAACAAGCACTGCACAGCATAAACAACACACAGAGTAGTGTTATCTTCTCCTTGACTGAAAGCAACTACCATGCACCCATTGAACTATGAGGGCTGTTCAATAAAGAATGATCATAATTTTTTTATTGTCATAATTTCTCACGCTAAAATTTAATCTTATGATATTCTATTAGTTTAATGTGCAACAAACACATCATAGTAGTTTCATTGTTGGGACTCCTGGTTCCCGACTGTGAGAGGCAGGCAAGGTCAGACATGTTCAGTATCACCTACTGCTATGATGGAGGTAACATGGGAGGAACAATATGCGGCTTTGAAATTCTGCTTTCGTCTCAACAAATCTTCAGCTGAGGCCTATACAATGAAGGCCTATGGAGAGTCTATTGTTCACTACAGCACAGCTGGAAGATGGTTTAAAATGTTTAAAGAGGGGAGACAATCAATTTCAAAAGGTGGATCCGGTGCTCCAGTTACTGCTCTTACAGAAGAAAACTTCAACACTGCAGCTGTCATTGTGAGAGAAGATCGATGAATTACCTTAAGATCACTTTCTGAAATACTGAACATTTCATTGGGTGCCACCCACATGTTGGTGATAGAAAAATTACGCGACATGTGTCTGTGCGTGATGGGTTGCAAGACTGTTGATTCCCGAACAAAAGGACATTCATGTGCGGGTCTGCATGCAGTTAAAATTGATGTTAGAGGAAGATCTGGAGTTTCTTTCAAATGTAATTATGCTGATGAAATGTGGCTACATCATTTTGATCCTGAGAGCAAACAGCAAAGCTCAGTGTGGAAATCTCCATCACCAACCCCCAAAAAAAGCAAAAGTGATTGCTTCTGCTGGGAAAGTTATGGTCATGTCATTCTTTGATATTCATGGAATCGTTTATCAGCATGTTGTACCTGCACACACATCAGTAACTGGAAAATACTGCAGGGATGTCCTGCAAACATTGCAAGTCCGTATCAGGTGCAAAAGACCACATTTCCATGAAGCAGGCTCGATACTGCACCACGATAATGCGCGGCCACATGTTGCCAATGTTGTTGTGAATATCTTGCAAAAATCAATGTGAAGTGCATCCCTCACCATTCCTATAGTCCAGATTTAGCCCCCATGTGACTTTTTTTCTATTCCCTAACATGAAGAAATGTCTTCGTGGGAGGCATTACCAATCATCAGAAGCAGTGGTCGAGGCTGCGGAGGCGGGCAGACATGCTGGGACAAGTGATTTGCATTCATGGGAGACTACTTTGAAAAAGACTATCAAAATTATGAGGGTGAGTAAAGGTATATCTTAAAAAAAAAAATCATTCTTTAATGAACAGCCGCTGTATTACGGTAGTGCTGCTGTGGAGAGAAATACAGACAGAACTTAATTTTTGGATATACCTCGTATTCTATAGGAGAACTAAAATGATACGTTATAGGCACCCCCTTGCATGGAGAATCTTGTCTTAACAAATAAGAGCCACACTAACAAATGAATTAATTTGGAATGGGGAAATATTAAATATGTTATCCTGCAAGGTTCGCTGGTTGTTGCACTACGGTTGTTGACCTATATAAATAATTTTCCTAGGGTATCGGAGAATGCTTCTGAAACTGAGGTTTGCTGAGAAGTATAGTGATAAATAGCCCAAATACATCCACACTAGACACAGTCTGAAAAATAATGGAATAGGGTTACAAGTGATTCACAGCAAGCAGCTCAACATGTAATTTTACTGAAATTCATTTCATGCACTTCCAAAAATGTAAAAATGACTTATTTGTACTGTATGTGGAGATCAATAGACGTGCACTGTACTAGACAGAACTCTACATGTGAAGTCTCAAGGTATTCATATGGATAATAAACTGAGGTGGTAGTTAAATGAACCAAAAGCTCAGAATTTTCCTGATTTGCATCTAGAAATCTGTCTCACTGATAAGATCAAAAAGTATTTGTTGTTGTTGTTGTTGTTATGGTCTTCAGTCCAGAGACTGGTTTGATACCGCTCTCCATGCTACTGTATCCTGTGCAAGCTTCGTCATCTCCCAGTACCTACTGCAACCTACGTCCTTCTAAATCTGTTTAGTGTACTCATCTCTTGGTCTCCCTCTACGATTTTTACCCTCCGCGCTGCCCTCCAGTACTAAATTGGTGATCCCTTGATGCCTCAGAACATGTCCTACCAACCCGTCCCTTCTTCTAGTCAAGTTGTGCTACAAATTTCTCTTCTCCCCAATTCTATTCAATACCTCCTCATTAGTTATGTGATCTACCCATCTAATCTTCAGCATTCTTCTGTAGCACCACATTTTGAAAGCTTCTATTCTCTTCTTGTCCAAACTAGTTATCGTCCATGTTTCACTTCCGTACATGGCTGCACTCCATACAAATACTTTCAGAAATGACTTCCTGGCACTTAAATCTGTACTTGATGTTAACAAATTTCTCTTCTTCAGAAACGCTTTCCTTGCCATTGCCAGTCTACATTTTATATCTCCTCTACTCCAACCATCATCAGTTATTTTGTTCTCCAAATAGCAAAACTCATTTACTACTTTAAGTGTCTCCTTTCCTAATCTAATACCCTCAGCATCACCCAATTTAATTCGACTACATTCCATTATCCTCATTTTGTTTTTGTTTATTTTCATCTTACATCCTCCTTTGAAGACACTGTCCATTCAATTCAGTTGCTCTTCCAGGTCCTGTGCTGTCTCTGACAGAATTACAATGTCATCAACGAACCTCAAAGTTTTAATTTCTTTTCCATGGATTTTAATTCCTACGCTGAATTTCTTTTTTTTCCTTTAATTCTTGCTCAATATACCGATTGAATGACATTGGCGATAGGCTACAACTCTGTCTCACTCCCTTCCCAACCACTGTTTCCCTTTCATGTCCCTCGACTCTTACAACTGCCATCTGCTTTCTGTACAAATTGTAAATAGCCTATCGCTCCATGTATTTTACTCCTGCCACCTTCAGAATTTGAAAGAGATTATTCCAATCAACATTGTCAAAAGCTTTCTCTAAGTCTACAAATGCTAGAAACGTAAGTTTGCCTTTCCTTAATCTATTTTCTAAGATAAGTCGTAGGGTCAGTATTGCCTCACGTGTTCCAGTATTTCTACGGAATCCAAACTGATCTTCCCCAAGGTTGGCTTCTACTAGTTTTTCCATTCGTCTGTAAAGAATTCGCATTAGTATTTTGCAGCAGTGGCTTATTAATCTAATAGTTCGGTAATTTTCACATCTGTCAACACCTTCTTTCTTTGGGATTGGAATTCTTATATTCTTCTTGAAGTCTGAGGGTATTTCGCCTGTCTCATACACTCCTGGAAATGGAAAAAAGAACACATTGACACCAGTGTGTCAGACCCACCATACTTGCTCCGGACACTGCGAGAGGGCTGTACAAGCAATGATCACACGCACGGCACAGCGGACACACCAGGAACCGCGGTGTTGGCCGTCGAATGGCGCTAGCTGCGCAGCATTTGTGCACCGCCGCCGTCAGTGTCAGCCAGTTTGCCGTGGCATACGGAGCTCCATCGCAGTCTTTAACACTGGTAGCATGCCGCGACAGCGTGGACGTGAACCGTATGTGCAGTTGACGGACTTTGAGCGAGGGCGTATAGTGGGCATGCGGGAGGCCGGGTGGACGTACCGCCGAATTGCTCAACACGTGGGGTGTGAGGTCTCCACAGTACATCGATGTTGTCGCCAGTGGTCGGCGGAAGGTGCACGTGCCCGTCGACCTGGGACCGGACGGCAGCGCCGCACGGATGCACGCCAAGACCGTAGGATCCTACGCAGTGCCGTAGGGGACCGCACCGCCACTTCCCAGCAAATTAGGGACACTGTTGCTCCTGGGGTATCGGCGAGGACCATTCGCGACCGTCTCCATGAAGCTGGGCTACGGTCCCGCACACCGTTAGGCCGTCTTCCGCTCACGCCCCAACATCGTGCAGCCCGCCTCCAGTGGTGTCGCGACAGGCGTGAATGGAGGGACGAATGGAGACGTGTCGTCTTCAGCGATACGAGTCTCTTCTGCCTTGGTGCCAATGATGGTCGTATGCATGTTTGGCGCCGTGCAGGTGAGCGCCACAATCAGGACTGCATACGACCGAGGCACACAGGGCCAACACCCGGCATCATGGTGTGGGGAGCGATCTCCTAAACTGGCCGTACACCACTGGTGATCGTCGAGGGGACACTGAATAGTGCACGGTACATCCAGACCGTCATCGAACCCATCGTTCTACCATTCCTAGACCGGCAAGGGAACTTGCTGTTCCAACAGGACAATGCACGTCCGCATGTATCTCGTGCCACCCAACGTGCTCTAGAAGGTGTAAGTCAACTACCCTGGCCAGCAAGATCTCCGGATCTGTCCCCCATTGAGCATGTTTGGGACTGGATGAAGCGTCGTCTCACGCGGTCTGCACGTCCAGCACGAACGCTGGTCCAACTGAGGCGCCAGGTGGAAATGGCATGGCAAGCTGTTCCACAGGACTACATCCAGCATCTCTACGATCGTCTCCATGGGAGAATAGCAGCCTGCATTGCTGTGAAAGGTGGATATACACTGTACTAGTGCCGACATTGTGCATGCTCTGTTGCCTGTGTCTATGTGCCTGTGGTTCTGTCAGTGTGATCATGCGATGTATCTGACCCCAGGAATGTGTCAATAAAGTTTCCCCTTCCTGGGACAATGAATTCACGATGTTCTTATTTCAATTTCCAGGAGTGTACATCTTGCTCACCAGATGGTAGAGTTTTGTCAGGACTGGCTCTCCCAAGGCTGTCAGTAGTTCTAATGCAATGTTGTCTACTCCTGGGGCCTTGTTTCGACTCAGGTCTTTCAGTGCTCTGTCAAACTCTTCACGCTGTATCGTATCTCCCATTTCATCTTCATCTACATCCTCTTCCATTTTCATAATATTGTCCTCAAGTACATCGCCCTTATATAGACCCGCTATATACTCCTACCACCTTTCTGCTTTCCCTTCTTTGCTTAGAACTGGGTTTCCATCTGAGCTCCTGGTATTCATACAAGTGGTTCTCTTTTCTCCAAAGGTCTGTTTAATTTTCCTGTAGGCAGTATCTATCTTACCCCTAGTGATATAAGCCTCTACATCCTTACATTTGTCCTCTAGCCATCCCTGCTTAGCCATTTTGCACTTCCTGTCGATCTCATTTTTGAGATGTTTGTATTCCTTTTTGCCTGCTTCATTTACTGCATTTTTATATTTCCTCCTTTCGTGAATTAAATTCAGTATCTCTTCTGTTACCCAAGGATTTCTATTAGCCCTCGTCTTTTTACCTACTTGATTCTCTGCTGCCTTCACTATTTCGTCTCTCAAAGCTACCGATTCTTCTTCTACTGTATTTCTTTCTCCCATTCTTGTCAATCGTTCCCTAATGCTCTCCATGAAACTCTCTACAACCTTTGGTTCTGTCAGTTTATCCAGATCCCATCTCCTTAAATTCCCACCTTTTTGAAGTTTCTTTAGTTTTAATCTACAGTTCATAACCAATAGATTGTGGTCAGAGTCCACATCTGCTCCTAGAAATGTTTTACAATTTAAAACCTGGTTCCTAAATCTCTGTCTTACCATTATATAATCTATCTGAAACCTGTCAGTATCTCCAGGCTTCTTCCATGTATACAGTCTTCTTTTATGATTTTTGAACCAAGTGTTAGCTGTGATTAAGTTATGCTCTGTGCAAAATTCTACCAGGCGACTTCCTCTTTCATTCCTTACCCTCATTCCACATTCACCTACTACGTTTCCTTCTCTTCCTTTTCCTACTATCGAATTCCAGTCACCTATGACTATTAAATTTTCGTCTCCCTTCACTATGTGAATAATTTCTTTTATCTCATTATACATGTCATCAATCTCTTCGTCATCTGCGGAGCTAATCGGCATATAAACTTGTACTACTGTGGTAGGCATAGGCTTCTTATGTATCTTGGCCACAATAATGTGTTCATTACACTGTTTGTAGTAGCTTACCCGCATTCCTACTTTTTTATTCATTATTAAACCTACTCCTGCTTTACCAGCAAGGCTGTTGGTTAGTGTCACGAGGCCAGATCAGTCAATCATCCAGAATGTTGCCCCTGCAACTACTGAAATGGCTGCTGCCCCTCTCAGGAACTACACGTTTGTCCTCTCGACAGATACCCCTCCGTTGTGGTTGCACCTATGGTACGGCTATCTGTATCATTGAGGCACGCAAGCCTCCCCGTCAATGGCGCAAGGTCTATGGTTCATGGGGGGAGGCAAAAAGTATTTATTCTGTGGTCATGGTTTTAGAGCCACAAAGTCCAATACTGATATATAAAAACTTTGCCTTGCAGGACACTAATGATAATTTTTACAGGAATAAACTATGTGCAGTACTGCAATTGAGACAATTATTCATAATATGGACATTGAAGGACTGATGATGTTAGCATTACTGAGCAGATTACATTCTGGAATAAATAACAATTTAGAAATAAAGATTTCTGTGTGTAGTTGGAAAATACTGTAGATGCCCTGAGGTCAGTATAAAAGCATCATGAAGATACTGACAAAATAGCGAGCTACAATACACACACACACACACACACACACACACACCTGTGCAAACACAAAAGTGAGCCAAATAAGATGTGTAATTATTGGTGCAAATAGAAAAATTAATATGTACAAAGCTAAGAACATCTGGTATAAATAGGCCAGTTGTGGAGTTTGGAATGTGATATAGAAACAAGAGAGTAATGAGACTTTCCACTTTCCAAAGTAAATTCAATATGAACTGCTGTTTCTGACAATAACACTTCTTGCATTTAGTGTCTTAATTCCTTAATGAATCTCGTACTGTTTGAAGATCTGTGACTTATTGTGATGATATTCTTAGCTGGATGATGTAGCTTCTGGGGGATTCACAATAGTTTCTGTTAAAAAGGTCACTGAACATCAGAGATAATATCTTCTCCTTATCCAATCATGAATTTAAACAAGTTTGTTCCTTCCCTTTTTTTATTGCTACTGAGTAGACAAGTCTTAACTCCGCCACTATTAATTTCGACAGTCCTGTTCCTTGTATTTTGTACTGATATCAAGCAGACATGTCATAACTCCATGAATACCAATTGACAGGGCAGTTTTCATATCTGATAGGACTGATGCTCTGGGCACTCTCAAAATGTTGAAATTGAAGAAGAAACTTGTGTTGTTGCATAGGCAGACATTGTTTCACAATGCTGGTTTCAAGAAACAAGTTTTGCAACCTAATGTCCCACATGAACCAGTATTAAAAATATTAGGTAAAGTTGATATGTAAAACAAAAGTAAAGTACTACCATATTAGCCACTTCTCCAACAATTTATCAGACTGTTTTCACCCTGGGATGCAAAGTAAGGTTAACACTAATGTTTATATTAAATAGGCTTTTAATTTTTCAGTAGAAAGGTAGCTGAAATCAATAATCTCTGAAATCAGTAAAGATGCATAAATCTTTGTATGAAGCGGAAGATGAAGGAAAAAGAGACAGCTCAGTTCAGTAAGGAGAGCAGTATAGGCCTTTTTTCCCCTCTAAAGTAATGGCTTTTCTCCTGGTATATGTATGTAAAGTAATTGTTGAAGTAATTCATTCTATTATGAGTGTGAGAGGATTATCATAAATCATAATTTCTTGGTGTTGTATGCATTGGCTGCTTCTGTCAGCTGTTGTTTAACGTGGCTCTCTACACAATTCTTTAAGGCTCTCCTTCATGATGGAATTTACAGAACATAATTTGTGTTTGAATAGGAGATGTGTCTGGGCAAACAACTTGAAGTGAAGTGTCTATTAGAAGTGCAAAACAGAGTGCCAATGCATTGGGCAGTGACTGTAAATAAATGTTTCATTCTTCAAACTTGCAGTTACTTTGCTGAAATGATTAATTATATGAAATGTGGAATGTCTGGAGTAGATCATAATGTTTATCATGTAATTCCCTTTTCATATACATTTTTTGTAGGAAACAGAAAAATCTTTGTAAAGTAATAAAATCAGTTATCTTGAGAAATGACTGTGGAATTGGAATGTTTAAAATTTGTAGAAGTGGCTGAATACCAGAGGTTAAAAAACTTATTTTAAAAATTATTCTTTCACATAGCTTATATTGTGCAATAGATTTTGCACAGGCAGCAGTTGGGGGAGAAGAAATGGGATATCAGACTTTAAGGATGCTGACCAGTCAGTTCTTAAGGAAAAACTGCTCTGATTTTCTTCCATTTCTCAGTGATCCTGTGACAGGGGATACATTTTCAAAAGAGCAGTATGAAGAATACTGTGATCAGATTGCCAACACATCCAGCTGGGGTGGACAAGTGGAGGTATGTTGTAACTGGTTGATGACACAAAAGCTTTCTTTTTAAATTGGCATAATATTTTCTTTTATTAAGCTGACTGATTTTTTATCGTTTGTTTTTACAGTCCTCGAGTAACTAAATATTCATATTTTCAATTTAGTTGAGATCACTTAGAATTTCTTTTATATTTAGTTCCAACCAGCATGATAATATTTATCCATACTTCAAGCTGCTATTGGGAACACAGTATTAGATTACATATTTCATAATTACATGGTATTTATATGTAGAAATAAATGTAGACACTGTTTCTCATTTGTTTCAGCTGCGTGCTCTATCACATGTACTTAAATGTCCTATAGAAGTTATTCAAGCTGTTGGACCTACTATTGTGATTGGTGAAGAATATAATGACCAAAAGAGTATAATTTTGACATATCATAGACACATGTATAGATTAGGAGAGCATTACAACACTGTAAAACCTTATGTAGATGAACAGGATGAAGGCAAGTGATAACAGCTAAATGAGTTGCGTACTGCAAAAGTGAGAAGCAAGTTATCACTATCAGTCTAATAAACAAGCACTGATGTTTGTGCTGTTGGTGTGTTCTTAAGAGTTGGTTACAACTAGCTGTGTGCTGTCACTTCCATGCTTGAGTGCTATATGAGTTGATGCTGACAGTGGTTTTGGAAGCCTGAATACAAAGAGGAGAAAGTAACATAAACTGAACTGCACCCAAAGTGCAGCCAAGTACAATTTTTTTGTTAATCATCTAGTTGGATTCCACTGTTTACTCTGTTACTCATTAAAAAGAAAACTAGCGATTTATATCTCGACTCTATTACTCCTGTGCAACAGAACGGAGAATACAACCTTAATTATATATCTGTGACCATGTTATGAGACATGCAGAAGCCTGTACAAATTTCAGGTGTCAGATGAAACTATTGTCCTAGAATTTGGTAATTTGCTGAGTTTTCAGATTTATTATCTGCTGCAAGAGGTATGCCACTTACTGTTGGGGTGAAGGGAAAAAATACTTTTTCTGAATTGCTTTGTGTCAAGTTGCATCTTTTACTGATGCATGTTGCTGTATCTATTCAGTGGCAGTGACTTTTTTTAAACTGCCACATCTTTTTTATAGAAATGGTATGAAATGTAATTTAAGGTGACCATATGTGATTTGGACACACTATGTACCTCTTTTAAATGTCATACAGAATTGTTGCTGCCATGTGATGGTTAAAGTTTTGTAAACTCAGGTTACGCAACTAGAACAAAATGTGGTATGCGCTTTGAAGCATATTTATACAGTGGATTGTCTTAATTAAATTCTTTTAAAATGGATTTGTTAAGACTTGCTAATTTTAAAAAAAATCCAAATCCAAATCATGCTTATGCTGTAGCATTTGATCATGTACTAAAAAAAAATCTTTATATGACAAATATACAGGTTGTGCCAGAGTAAAGAAAGATTTTGAAAAGAGCAGGTATTGTGCTAAGGTGATGGAAGGTGGCAGGGATGCAGCTGACCACATTCCTGTCATTTTAACATTAAATAGCAATGATGCAGTGAACACCAGAGCATTGTGCATACATTGTAAAAGAATTTTTACCAAAATGATAGTATTTATGTGCAAGTCATGTTTTTTACACCCATTTTCAAATTAACTGTGGCTGACGAGTGCCACTTCCCTGTACAATGAAAAGCAATTGAAGAGGTTTTGTCAAAAGCAATGAAGAAGCTTGTTAATCCAAAGACATTGCATACTCATGAAAACATTGAGCATGTAGGAGTTGCAATTGAAAGCAGCTCATGTTGTGCAGCTTGCTGGCATTACACTACACTTAAATCCCAGTGTAAATATCAACAAAATGGATAAGGTGTGTGGGCATTGCAGTTCACCCAAGTTCAACAATGAAACACCAGGAATGTGCTGCACGAATGGGAACGTTAAATTGCTGACATTGTGTCCACCACCTGATCCACTGTTGTCATTGCTTTTGGGTGACTCATCTGGCTCCAGACGCTGTTTGCAGAACATTCACAAATATAATTCAGCATTTCAAATGACATCTTTCAGAGCTGGTAGTGTTTTCCTAAATCGGTAGATGCTTACTTTCAAAATTCAAGAATAAATATCTCACCATCTTGGTTCATTTCTACTGATTTCGGACACTGAACATAAATTTCTACAAATCTACTGTATGGGTGACGATGCACAAACGGATCAACACTGCAATGCAATTCTAGGCACCAAACACCACATTATATCATATTTGCTAACATGTTCCCACCAACACAATGCATTGATAAAGTTTGCAAAACTTTAACAACTTACTGGTGGATAATTACGAATTTAAAATAAGAGTCGACAAAACGCTACTTGGACAGCATGCTGGATGCTACAATGGACCTACCATCAATGAAGCTGTGATTGTCATAGTTGGTGAGTAACACAAAACGTGTGATAAAATTCTTCAATGACGGAATAATACAGCTCAACGTGTTGCTGAAACACATTGATCATATGATGTGCTGCAATAGCCTATAATTTTTTGGGAAGAGCAGAATGGATAACACTTGAGTATTATGCAAATCAATTCAGTTACAGGTAAATACAGATATCTTTATTTCATTTTATCAAATGAAAATATTATTTTCACTTTCAAACATTTGTAAGTGAAATTTACATTTTTCTTCTCTCTCTCTCTCTCTCTCTCTCTCTCTCTCTCTCTCTCTCTCTCTCTCTCTCTCTCTCTCTCTCTCCCTCCCCCTCCCCCTCCCCCTCCCTCTCCCAATGAATTATTATTCATACTGCATAATGATACCTCAGAATGGAAGCAAACATATTCTGCAATGCCATCAACTATTTCATCGATACATATTAGGCATGTATGCCAAAATTTAATCCAATCATTTGTTATTCACTTGCTTACATTAAACATTGTTGTGTATGTGTTCAGAAGAACACATTCATTTATGAGATGTAGTTCCAAATGATGAAAATGTTTCTGATGCTGGTAAAATGGTCATACTTCCAGCAATGTTCTGTGGGTGCCCACGACATCTGCATGAATATTCCATGACATATGTCCATTCATTTGGCTGCCCCTACTTTTTCATCTCACATACATGCAATCCAGCATGGGATGAGATAAAAGAGCTTCTATTTCCCGTAGGACTTCCCATTTTAAATTTTGCAAGTACGTTTTGACCTCTTTTGCAATGTGGGGTCAAGTGTTGTCGCAATGCAAAATCACTTTATCATGCCTCTTGCTGTATTGTGGCCATTTGTCTTTTAATGCTCTGCTCAAATGCATTAATTACATTCAATAACAAGACCTGTGATTGTTTCACTTCGTTGTAACACCTCATACTACACGACGCCGAGCTGGTCCCGCCAAATGCAGAGTATGATCTTGGAGCCATGAATATTCAGTTTGGCCGCCGACATGGGAGCATGGCCGGGGTATCTCCAAGATTTTTTGCATTTAGAGTTATGGTAATGAACCCATTTTTCATCCCCGGTCACAATGCGATGCATAAATCCCTTCCGTTTTTGCTTCTGAAGCAACGGTTCACAAACACAAACGCCATTCAACGTCTCTTGGTTTTGGCTCACACGGGACCCAAGTTCCTTCTTTCTCAATCATGCCCATAGCCTTGAGACATCTTGATATGGCTTGCTGTGTCACTCCTACTAATCGTGCCAATTCTTCTTGAGTTTGACGTGAGTCTTCACTCAGCAATGTCTCCAATTCTGTATCTTTGAAAACATTCTCTCTTCCACCACTATTCCAGTCTAAATCGTTAAAATCACAGTTCTTGAAGCGTTGAAACCAGTCACGACATGTTCTTTCACTAATAGCGTCCTTGCCATACGTACTTGAGAGCATTCAATAAGACTCAGCTGCTGTTTTCTTCATATGGAAACAAAACAGTAACATCTCCCGCAAATGACAAGAATTACTGACATTTCCAATAAAGCACAACTTAATGATGCAACACAAAGTGACTAATGTTTGAATGAGATTATGTTGACCTGAGGTCCAAGCTCACTGCCTGATGTCTGTGATCTGTTTCTTTCGACCGCTACTTACCGTTGTTGCCACCTATTGGCAAATGGCGGAAGCAAAGTTGTACACCTTGTACATTAAAGACCAATGTGCATGTATATTTGCAGTGCAATATGTCTGCAGCCACATTTTCACAACAGCTATTGAACATTGGTGAAGTAAAAGTATCAGTCGATGCTACCACAAAATGTATTTAATTTTCATTCAACTTTTGTATCGTTGTGCCATCCATCGAACAAGTCTTTCAGAAAGTTACCGCAAATTGTCACCCTATTATAAAAATAAAAAATTGCTTTGTGAATGTGCTATTTTGGCAGCAAAAAACATAGATGACAGTGCATTCAACCACGCAATTCAAGAACAAATTGCAGGCAATTCTATTATGTGTAAAGTGATTGACATGAATATGGACGAAGTTGTTCAGTATAAAAGTGATTTTTTAAATTTGTTAGATCTTCCAGGTGTGATACTGCACAAATTGCTGCTCAAAGCCAGCGTATCAATTATTCTCTTGTGGAACATTATGTAGAACATTAATCCACGACCAACTGTGTAATGGAATAAGACTTGCCGTGAAGACACTGATGCTGAATGTCATCAAGGTAACTATTCTTAATGGAAAGTCGAACGGAGAAGATGAGCTCATTCCACTCATTCCCATGATTTCTGCCGATGTGCCATTTGATTTCAGATGACTGCAGTTACCCATTCGACTTGCATTCTCAATGACTATCAACAAGGCACAAGATCAATCATTTGAAGTGTGCTGCTTGAGTCTAGAAAAAATTCCCCCCCCCCCCCCCTCCATATGGACAGTTGTGTGTTGCATGCTCACAACTTGGACAGCTAAGAAATTTGTTTCTGCTGAAGACAGAAAAAAATACTGTCTACCCATAATTAAAGTCAACAAAATAAAATGAATATCATTTATAAATCATTTAATTTCAATGAATGTATTCATTGACAGTAAAATAAATATCATTCTTTCTGTCATTCCTAATTAAACAAAATAAATCTTCGAAATTTCAAATGATATTTCCACAATTATTTCTTCTGCGGCAGTCACGTGATTGTTACCAGCTACTTTTCAATTACAATATGAACTAGGATAGATTGGTACTCACCATATAAATGTGCAGTTGAACAGTAGCCAGGCACATATAAAAATAGACTGTTGGCCTCTCTCTCTCTCTCTCTCTCTCTCTCTCTCTCTCTCTCTCTCTCTCTCTCACTCTCTCACTCTCACACACGCACGGGGGGGGGGGGGGGATCATTGTTGTCTCCATACACTGTAGCCATACAGACAAAAGAAAGTTTATTACACAGTATTTATTAAATTGGCTTATCTTAATAATTTCACAGATCTGCTCCATTACATTGAGGGAAGCTTATATAGTGACTTATGATGATGATGATGATGATGATGATGATGATGATCTGCACTAGGTTGTGAGCTAAACACTTTGTTCCGTCACAAAAACTGTTCAACACTGTTTTCGTTGTCTTATAAATCCTGGTGGAAGAAGAGTGATTTTGAGGTCTCCTGAGAGCTTAAGAACAGTTTGTGACATCCAAATTTTCATCACCTGCTTATGGAAAGGCAGTTTTTATGATTGTCATGGAAACTAAGCAACAGTTGTTGCAATGAAGCAGCACATCTTTACATTGTATCTTTTAAAACTCTGCAATTCAACCTAATGGATTTATTATAGATGAAACTTGCCATGTTCACACAGAAACTATCATACATATCACACAAGTCATAATCTTATTAACTGGTATGTTTTAAAAACTGGCATTGTAGAATAGTTGTCTACTGTAATTCAACACCACATTCTAAATGTCTTTCACCGAGGATAATGCATTTCTTATATTAGCTAATATTATGGACTGTTTATTGGCACTCTTCATTGTCCAAATTGGGCTCCACTCTGACAAGTCCAGCCTTTTTTTTTCATTTTGTTAGGCTGCAGCCTTTTTTTTTCATTTTGTTAGGCTGCAGCTTTTTTTTCATTTTGTTAGGCTGCGTGGTATGGTGGTAACCACATTGCATTGTGCAGTCCTTTATGCATTCCATTGGAGTCAGTCAGCATTATATATAATGGCAAAAATTACGTTTTAGTAAAGAAGAATTAAAAAATTTTCTCTTTTAAATGTGCCCTGGTCATAGAAATCTCAGTTGTGATTTATTAATTTTGTGCCCATTGAGATCATGCTACATTACAATCCAGCTGGAAGAAAAACAGTGTTGAAATCTTTATTTGATACTGACAGGATTGTTTAGAGGGAGTGAGTATCGTTTTCCTCTCACCCCGCAAGGGGAATCTGTGTTTTACCACAATGCTAGAGGGAATAAGGAAATGTCCTGTAGACTGGAAGCAAACGACTGGGTATAACACTGTATTCATCAGCTGTAGCTCACAGCTACTCTCCCTGATGAAATTGAAGTTGACGGTAAGCTATGAAGAGGTTCAGGTGGTGTTAGGCAACAGTAGCTATGCTGGGTGCTGAAACAGATAAAAATCTAACAGTTGTCGTAAAGAACCTAGGCATTGAAGATGGACTGCTTATTTTTGCACACTTTTGTATCTTGTAGCAATGAATGTATACAGTATGTCTGCCCATTTGTAAGAAAGTTACGTTACAATGAACAGTGCATTAAGTATACAAACTACGCGGGACCAAGTGGCAGTATGGAGGTCGCAGCAGCTATGGCTATTTTTCATCAATCACAATCAGAGTGAGGTGTTCGATATATGAAATATCTGGGTGATGGAGACTGTAAATCCGTCAACACTGTTTTAAAAAGCAAATCCTATGATGAACCTATTACAAAACTTGAATGTGTAGGCCATGTAAAGAAAAAGATGGGAGCCCGCCTTCAGCAGCTGAAAAAGAAACATGGCGACACCAAATTGTGAGGTGGTAAAAGTATAAAATATGCTGGAAGGCGGCTTAATGATAAAGTTATTGATGAATTTCAGGAATACTACGGCAAAGTCATAAGAGAAAACACACATGATTTGGGAAGCATGAAAAGAGCAGTGTGGGGAACATACTTTCACAGGCTATCCACAGACACAAACCCTCTACATAGCTTGTGCCCACCTGCGCCAGATACATGGTGCAAGTATAGAAAAGTAGGGGCAGCAGGAAAATTAGATACATTTAAACATAAACATTCAGCACCTGAAGCAGTAATGGAGGCCATTAAGCGTATATTCAGAAACTTGGTACATCCAGACTTGGCAAAGAAATGCCTCCATGGCAAAACACAGAATGTTAATGATGCAATTAACAATATTGTGTGGACACTGATTCCAAAAAGTGTGTTAAGGCATAAAAACTTCTAAGATTAGTTGTGTGTGATGCAGTTATCTCTTTCAATTATGGGAATTATGGGAGATTAAAAGTCCTGGATCAGCTGGGAAGAAATATAGGGCAGAATACAGTAACTACATTGGAAGCCATGGACCGATTAAGAGTGCATAAAGCTGAAATTTCTGCTCAGCAAATGACCAAGAAGGCAAGAAAGAAGAGAAGAATTAAGGTGAAGAAGGACCAGATTATGGAGCAGGCTGCTTTCAGCCAGTTAAAAAAAAATGAAGAAGAAAGGTGTGTTTGTACAGACTTCCTACTTGAACTTGAATTTTCTCAAAGCTAAATTTCCATGCAAAAGACTCATTTTCTCATGAACCAATAAACATAAAATTTATGGAGATTGTTCATAAAGAGGAGGTGATTATATGGATCTACAATCAGTGTTTTGAGAGTTATATAATTGATGCTATGTTGTAAAAAAACACAATAATTTGTTCAAATAAACAGGCATATTTATTAAAAGTTGTATCTCAATTTCCACCATGTGTACTTTTTCCATTCTAGATCAGTGAACTAAATACATTCAGATAATCAGTTGGTAAAAATTTGGTGGTGATATCTTCAATAGTTTTAGAAATAACGTGTTAAAAGTGGAAAGAATTTAGCATTGACGGCATAGGGGATCTGATCTCACCATAAAGACGTACTTCAGGCCCGACCTCTAGTGGTATTCAATGCAGCTACAGCTCAAAACAGCCACCAGCTAATTTTCTACATCAAAACTGTTCCCGTTATAGTATCTTTTTGAGCTTTAGCTAAAAGACACACATGCAAGTGTTTCCTCCTTATAAAACGCTATGTCTCATGGCTGAGTACTACGTTGCATTATGTGATGTGTGCGTTATACAGGCCATTCAACAGTCCACGTTGGCATGGTAACATTCGTACACTCGTATTTTTCAAATTGGGCTTTACCAGATGATGTACAATGCCAATAACTGCTTACGGTTTTGATATTGTGTGCAGATAATAAAGCTTTTTCTGATATGTAGCTCAAAGCTTTTTCTGATATGTAGCTCATCTGGATACAATTCGCTATGAAACAGCGTCTATGAATTAATTTTGCATTTTGGCATTTTGAGGCACAATTCACGTCGATAGCAAAATGCGAATTTTTCTGATCCCTACTGATTTATGTCTTCCACTACATCTCATGAAAGAATTTCTTTGTATGTATATGATGATAATGCCACACAAGAGCCTCTCTAGTGAGTTGTCTAATGAATTAAAAATTGTCTCTTTGGTGACGAATAATGAAACTGACGTCGGCATGAAGTAGTAATAAGAACATGTTAATAACAAATTAATTTTGTCACAGATAAGCAAAAAGTTCTTAATTATTAAAAACTGATTTTTGGTATGAAAAAGCAGCAATAAGAATGGACAGGTTTTCCTGAGATTTCTTTACTGAATTTTGTTATGTTTTACACCCCATTTAAAGAGACTGACCTTGAGTATGTGTATCTATTACTGTACCCTTCACACTTGCAGAGTGTCTTCTAACACTAGTGCAGAGGCACATGGTTATCATGCTACAACACACTATAAATATCACACTAAAATAATGCCCTTTTTCTACAAATGCTAGCTGGAAATCACACTAAAATTACACCATTTTCTTAGAATGTGTGCTGGTATGCAAATGAAATGGACAAAAACAAGTTTTGTAGCACACTTTCCAGGATAATGAGAAACCAGTGTCAACTGCTGACATAATGGTCAGCCATGCTATAATCAAGTCAGAGAAGTGTGTTGTCTGTCCTCAGCTGTGCCTTTCCTGCTTTGATGTCATCCTTTCCAGCACGAGTGCTACATTGCTCACAGCACCAGATCAGTATTTTTCTTTGAAACTGCATGCAGCATGTTGTGCAAGCATAAAGTATGAGGGATTAATGAAGAAGAATGGCCGTAATGGTGCTGTGTTTGAGTTGTCTTGTGTGCAGACCATCAGTTCGTCAAACTAGGTTAGTTACAACATTTTATCTTATTCTTTGCAATGTTAAACTGTTGATTATAAAATTTGAAGATATTTAAACAGTTAAATTTATGCACATAAAATTAAGATATTCAGTTTAGTTATGATTACTAGCCCTGCAAGTCAAAAATCTGTGGGCAACACATTGGTAGAATTTTGCATAATCCACTACTCCACTTGTGTTAAATCTTTAACATGTTTGGCATGGAGAGTCTGGATAATGCTGTCAACGATAGCTCGCCTAACTCTATTTCCTGCACTGGTGCAAGGGATTTAACACAGAAGTTAGTGGTGTGCAATTTCAAAATGTATTACAAAATATCTTGACCTACTGGGTATACTTTCTAGAATGCTTTTCTCTGGCCTTTATTATTTTCTAGCTCATGTTGCCTTAAAAAAAAATCTTATATGGAAGTCAGAGTATCATATCATCTTACTGCTACAGAGATTTTATTTCTTAATTTTTATTACAGTGAACTGCTGTGTCTGACACGTGGTCAAGGAGTATGTCTTACATATTCAGATCAAGTTTAATTCTTTGAGTCCCAAAAATAAAAAAAATAATTTTTTTTCGCAATATTGACAATCATAGTAAAAAATAAATGCAAGAAGAAAATGGCAAAAAAGTAAATAATCAATTGTTTTAAGGAGGTTCTTTTGCTTGGGAACCACTGGGCCATACAGTTTTCAACCACTCATTGTTATATAAAATGTATTTGAAAGCAATTTCGCATTTTACTTGCACAATCCCACATATTGAAACCATGCGCTCATAATGCATAAAACAAATTATAGTCCTAAGAACAGGCAAAGATGTACATTTGTATCAAAAATACATATGGCCCAATGGTTTTATTTCAAAATCATTCAAAAGAGTCGAAGAAACTCAAATTTACATTACAGAATTAGATATACTTACTTTCACTGGTCTAAAAAAAAAAACATTTGTAGGAGTTCCTCATTGTGCCACTAAATGTCTCTCTTGCAATAGAGTGAATACAAAAGGCACTGGTACTATAAAACAAAATAAATAAAATGGTGGTTCCAGGCAAAAACCATTGGTACTCAGAGGGTTAAAGAAAAAGGAGGGATAAAAAAATAATCTGTGGCAACAGGAATTAGCCAGTGTGCCTACTGCAAAATGAAGTTAAAAAGCTTTACTGCCTACATACTGAGCTGCTTTTTCAGGATGTAGGCAAAGCAATAATTAACAGACGGAATTTGTGTGTCTCCAAATTGGGCTTTCATTTAATATGAATGAAACAACTTACAGAACATTTAACATGTCACTCTTTTACATTTGTAGTTTTTTTAAAAACCGGAAAAGACACGTCAAGGATAAAATGTGCACAAAATACATGACATGTCAGAGAAGACCCATATTTACATCAAACATTGTAAAAACTTTTAGTATGTAAAGTTTTTTAATTATTATTTTGCTATACGTTTCGAGGGAATACCTCATCTTCTGGCTAAATGGCATTACAAAAACAATCTCATGATAAGATTATACTGATGTTACATAGTCTTTTCATAAATGCTGTGGTTATCCTGTGGAAGCAGAGGAAACTTTGCAAGAGGCGATGTTACTTTGGAAGCTAGACTGATGTTTGCCTGAAAATGTTTTGTAACAGTCACTCACTTTGTTCTTCTGGCGTGGCAGTCTTGTTGTGATGAGCTGAGGTGTTTTCATTTCCGTTGCTCTCGTCAAAATGACTTCAAAAACTTTTAACAATTGAAAATGGGAAGACATGCTACAAAACTCTCAAAATTGTTAACAGAATACTAGTAAATAAGTTTAAAAGCAATTTGATGCTGGATTTATCTCAATAAATTAAAATCCTGTTGCCGTAAATGTGGAAATAAGAACATTGCTTACATTATTACCAAGTAAATCCAAACAGGACCAATGTGATATTACTCTTCTTGGCTGCTGAATGGCAAACACTGGTAGACCATCAGAGAATGAAGAATGTATAGGGGGCAGCACGTCTGTCAAAAACCACCATTCTACAACTGGGGATACTGCTGCTTCATGGTAATGGACGTCCCAGAATTGTTGCAAATGTCACACGGCAGAAGCTGTGTGCCCCCCCCCCTCCCCCCAATTGTCCTGATGCGATTATCACATCTTCAGTTCCTTAAAATAGACCCTGATGGCCCATGTTGGGCAAGGATGTGCGGCAGGCAATTATGGACTTCTTCAAGCAGCAGGACATGGTGTTTTACCAATATGTATCTTCAACCTGGTGCATCAGTGGGATGATTGCCTCAATGCTCACAGCGATTTTCCTTGATTGGCATACCTTAGGATAGACCTTTTTGATTGCCCCTTACACATGATTTACATTATACATTATTCCCTAAAGTTTATAACTATTTTTCGGAGAATTTCAAATATCTTGCACCATTTTGAATTGTTGAATGTGGCTTCTAAATTGAAAAACCCTATGAATGTGTCTTGATTTTTCTTGAGCCTTTCTTCAGTTGTCAAGAAGAGACATTGCCTTTTATATATTCTGATTAAAATTATTTTGATTGACATTTCAGTGAGTTGAGTGGTGCAGGCAAGTAGTCACTCACTCTTAGTTTTTTCTCAAGCACCAAATGCTCATTGCATTGTCTGCTTTTTTTTAGGTACACACAGCACCTTGTGAAGCATGGCTGGCAAGAACGACCCCCTTCCACTGCAATCGCAGTGTAATTTTAAGGAGTACAAGAGGTGTGGCTATAAAATAACGGGGTGTAAAACACTTTATTTCAAAAATGTTCATATTTAGTTATTGTCACCTTCAATATACTTCCCTCCATCCCTACAAAGCTCCATGTGAATTTTCCATTGATGGAAACAGTGCTTGAAGTCTTCTGCTGTGAGCTACTTGGGGAAGTGTGATGCTTTTTCTTTCACTGATTCAATGGACTGAAATCTGGTTCCTTTTAAAGCAGATCTGACCCTGGAAATGCATAAGTCACATGGTACTAGGCCAGGTAATAAGGTGAGTGGTCCAACATTGGGATGCTGTACTTTGTTAGAAACCTCTGCACAGATAATGTGGTATAAGCCTATGCACTGTCTTTATGCAAAAACCATGGCATGTTCTTTCAGTGCATGACATGAGTCATCTTGACTGACTTCTCAGCGATCTTGGAACTGCTTGAACCACTCAAAAACTCATGTACGTGGTAAACAGTCTTCGCCGTAGACTTTGGTCTTTTAGCAAAACACAGGTTTCAGTACAAGCTTTTCCAATTCCATTACACTTATATTTTTCCAGTTTATTCCTTAGAGATTTATGATTTATGTTTTTCATATGGATGGAAAACCATCCCATCTATGACAAAGACATTTAGAAAAAGCTTTATTTATTGGAATTGGAAGAACTTTTGGAATAAAAACAAGAAAACAAACGCACATGAAATTTTATGATGTTATGGGTGTACCTACTCTTGTATATGGTTATGAATCCTGGACAGTAAAAAAATCACGTACACAAGCAGCAGAGATGCAAAGAGATATGCAAAAAAACAAAAAAATAATAATAAAATTGGTAAAATAAGGAATGAAACATTAAGATCAAATCGAAAAATCTTTTCAGTTTATGACAAGACAGAAGAGAATAGAATGAAATGGAAGGATGATGTGGACAGACACAAAACAGATTGCCAAAAAATAAAATAAGTTATTGGCCAGCTGGATATAGAGAACTGGGTAGACCTCGAAGAAATGGATGAGTGATAGACAAGAACAGATGATTACAACACCTAATCCTTGGATGGAGATGATTACAGTGATGATGATGATGTTTCCGGCAAACCAAAACGACAGCTCTTACACAAACGAAGGCCACAGCTACACTGATTTGTCTGCAGACATCGGAGATGCCATATCTGACTAAGAAGACTTCACAGCTATTTTTAAATGAACTCACCGCCATATGACTGTATTGTTGTTTATTTTATTAAGATGCAGGTTTTGGCCAAACCCTGGTTTGTAATTAAATAAACAACTCAAATGGCAGTGTGTTCATTTAAAAATTATTGTATGACTGTTGCTCAGCCACATCAAAAATCTTTGGCAAATGCACACTTACTCTGTGATAGCATCAGGCCCATTATTTTATAACCACACCTTGTAAAGCCAAATTGATTGTCTTCTGTTTTCCATTCTTATATATATTATTATCAGGAACTTGGATGTATGAGTTGTTAAGCTGATTGTAGGATAGTTCTCGCATTTACCTGCCTCTGATATATTTGTGACTGTGTGGATGATCTTCTTCCCAAAATCTGATAGTATATTTCAATTCTCAAAATCTGCACACCAACTTGAATAACTGTCTTTGATTTCAGAAATTCTGAAGGAATGTTATCTATGACATTTGCTTTGCTTGGTCCTAAGTTGTCCAAAGTTATGTCAAACTCTGGCTCTAATACTTGATCCCATCTTCCAGTTTGACACTCATTTCTTCTTCTTCTTCTCTACCAAATCAGCAGGCAGGTTTTTCCCCCTCACAGATGCTCTAAATGTACTCTCTCCATCTATCCAGTCTCTCAAGTGTGTTTAACTGTAGATTTCCTTTTAGACTCTAAATGTTGACAGCCTTTCGTTTTCTGACAACCATTTCCATTTCAGTTTTTACTGCAGCCATATTGCTCTACCTTCCCTGTACTTCTTATTGATTTGATTCTTAAGTGACTTACAAGGTGACAATTATTGAACTATATGGAAAAAAACTGTAAATTATTTACAAACTACGGCATGCACACACTTTGTTCAACATGCAAATGTCACTCCAGATATTTGGATTTAGGTTATGACATGTTCGATATGCCTGCCACCATTGATGATGATATGGCGCAGATGAATAGTGAAATTCATCATGACCCACTGAAGTGTTGGAACATCAGTACTCTCTATGACCACCTGAAAGGCTGTTTTCAGTTCAGCAATAGTTTTAGGTCTTTAATATAACCCCACAAAAAGGAGTCACATGTGTTCAGATCTGGAGTATGTGGCAGCCAATTGAGGTGCATGCCTGTGGCCTCTGGGTACCCCAGAGCCAGTGCTTCTCCAGGACATTAAACACACTCCTATTTCAATGGGGTCGAGATCCGTCTTGCGTGAACCACATCTTGTCGAAATCAGGGTCACTCTGGATAATGGGAATAAAATCATTTTCCAAAGTCTTCGCATACCATTCAGCAGTCACCGTGCCATTGAGGAATACTGCACTGACTGTTCCACGACTGGAGATTGCACACCACACAGTCACCCGTTCAGGGGGAACAGACTTCTCGATCATGAAATGCAAATTCTGTCCCCCAAATGCGCCAGTTTTTCTTATTGATGAATCCATCCAAATGAAAGTGGGCTTCGTTGCTAAACTAAACCCTGCATGCCCATACCAGTTCCCATCACGTCCCTTGGCCAACCGTGCAGTTTGAACGTGCTAATACAAACTGTCTAGAAGTTATGACGATTTTATCTTGTATAGTTCAATAATTGTCACCCTGTATATTGCTGTATTTATTTATTTTTCTTTATATTTTCTTCTTTCGCAGATGAAGTATTTCTTCTGTTAGGTGATTCTTTAACTGTGCTTCTTTTATATTTTTAATACAAAGTCCACCATCCCTTGTTGTTCAACACTTCACTGAGACTTTGAGGAATGGAAGAGATGGGTGAGCCACAAATACACTGAAGCCACTTAATGCTCTCCCACACAGGAAGAAAAAAGATTCCGTAAGTCTGTTGAAGTTTTTGACACAGCTCTCAGTCTTTGACTATCAGTGCTCAAACATGTTCAACTGGATTTAAGTCTAGTGACTTTCCAAGCATTTAAGTGCCAGGGCTTCTGTGGAGTCTTTTCACCAGTTCGTATTCAATCACCTCAGTGAAACTGGAATGTCATTCTGGATTGATTTTCCTACAGAATACTTTGGCACATTAGATTGTATCCAACATGGTGTGTTACTCAACAATTGTTCCTTGGTAGTTAATGACAGTGGAAAGTAAATTGATACCAAGTAATCCAGCATTTGTTGCTTGACCATTTTAGAAAAAATTGATGTGTAATGGACTCGGAAATATTATTTAAAATAAGCATTTTTTCACATTTGAAAGCAACTGTGTTTTTTCCTTAATTGTTCAGTAATGGGTGGCTCTAGGCCTTTCAGACAAAAAGCATTTACTTCAGCACTCTGGCCTAGAAACTAAAACTGGTATCACCAAGCTGAATTTATTCCTTAACATATTTTTAATAGCGCAAAGTTATTGGTCACAAATTAAATAAACTCAATTTTTGAACAGTTGTTTTCCCAAGGAGGAGTAATTTATCGGCCTTAATAGTTTTCGTGCTATTACACTATATACTACAGTTACTTTCTATAGAGCATCAATGGTGAGAAGCTTACACTTGAAAAAATTCAAAACAGATTTTTTTCATTTTTTTGGTCTACAGTATCTTTGTTAGTGGACCAGAATAATTTCAACTTTGAGATTCAATTGGAATTAAATTATGAATGTGAGTCAAAAATAATTTTTTTAACATCTGTGACATCTGAGCTAATGGAAAAAAAGTATATCAATTATATAACTTAAGCATATCTGATTACTTGTTATTTTTTATTGGAAATGAGCCAATTAACTGTGCTGTCTTTTTCTCATTTTATTAGTTTTTGCTATGTTGTTCCTATCAGTTTGGATGTTAGATTGTAAATTCCTGGGGAGATAGCTTCTTCAGCACCTTTCAACCAGCATTCAAACTGGATCCTTCCTAACTTTTTTAAATGAGTTCCTTGTTCCTGGTAAAATGTAACATGTTCATCTTGTTTTTGACAATCAAAATTATCAACTTCGACAACCCACCATTGTTAAACATAAACACAAGCCACTATGTCCTTATTTTGAAGTGTCAATGGTACAAGTTTTCGACACTGACGAAGTTTATTGTCAGGGGATGTTGATGGGAACTTAACACTTGAGCAAGTTTTGAGACTGGGATATAAAGCAATGAAAAGATTGAGCCCTTTAATATTCTGACAAGCACGGAATCTTTCCTCCAGGAAATTAGCATAGAGTTCTTGTACTACCGAAAATTCCACAAAAACTTAGGTAATACCATTTACCCGTTCTTAGCAGAATTTAAATGTTTATCGAGGTGTCAAAATCTGTTTCTTATAGGTCCACTAGAGATTATCTTTTGTGACAGCTCACTTTGCTGTAACCCCAATACCATGACATGCATACTTCCCATGGCATGATGCAAACAAGTGCCATTCTACATCACGTCAAAAATCTTCTTTGTGAAAGGAGATGTTAATAACTTTTTTGTTTGTTTTCATATTGGCTTGCAGCACCATGAGAGAAGTATATCAGTTTGTTTATGGAAGGGTAGTGCTGTTTTATGTAGTTTGTAAATTGCAGTTCAAAAGTGCTGCAGTGTCGTGTTCAAGGTGGTCACTTATGACGCAGACAATGTGACTCTGGTTTACCTTAATGTTTATAACAGAACACAAATGGATGAACTACGGCTCATTTGTTTACTCTGTGGTGACCGTGTAGCTCATCTTGAACAATGAAGGAATAGTTTCAGAAAAGTTGGCAATAACTAATCATCCATCAACAGCCAAGGTTTGCTTTTTGTTCTTTATAAATTTATCTTAAGCTTTGGGAACAAACTGATGCATTTTCAGATTTTCGTGGTTAGCTACTAGCACTTCAAAAGTATCTTCTTGTAGTTTTATGATTGTCACAGTTTCCTTTTTGTCTTGTGTCACACATTCTTTGTGTTCTGTATTTTAACTATCAAATTGTCTTCATTAGATTCGTCAGGCATGTTAAACAAAGCTTATTTGCTTGGGCAATCCTGGCATTTTTCCCATGATCATACAATTTTAGCTGTCAACATATTGCATACCAGAACTTCTAAAAGGTCTATACAGTCAACTCAAAGATTGGCCACATATATCAACTTTACATTCTGGTGATGCAAATAAACTTTACGTTCTGGCGATGCAAATAAACACAAACATTATGGGTGCTAGATGCCCCTGCAATGATACACTATTTCAGTCTCAACTCGCAAAATTTCAACCTTCCAATTTTAATGTCCGGATTTTCCTTTCTTAATTCAGTGAATAATTCATTTAAATAACATGATATTAACCTTTCTTGTGTTTGAACCTTTCACAGAAACAATCTTTTTTTGTCAGGCGTCGCGGCTGTTATCATAATTTTTATAAAAGCTAATAACATCTTCGATCATGTTTTCATATAGGAAATTAGATGCGTTTTTCATTTGTTATGCATGTAAAATTCTCTTTTCTTTTACTGTTATGTACAACTTCATACACAATGCTAAGGAGAGGTGGGCTACTGAGTCGTGAAGTAACTGTCATCGTAGGAAAGCTGGACAGGAGCAGAAATGATTAGCGAAGTAGATAACACAACAAACAAAAGATTTACTTAACTCATATTTCTTCAAGTGAATGAAAACTTATTACAAATAATAAAGCAAGAAATAAAGTCCAGCTCTCAATGTCAACAGGGATGATGCTTGCTGTACCAAGCACAAGCAATGGAGTCAGAGCTATGACTAGGTGGTGCCTGCATAGCTCGATGTAGCGACCAGACTCCAAGAAGTGGGGTGTGTGACGGCCATTAGCTGTCCTACACTGCAAAGGCAGAAGGCACTCATAGTCCAGAGCCGCTGGAGGTATCGCTCAGCTGGTGTGCGCCATTGTGCCTGCCAGAAACCGCATGACCGCTATTGGCATCCATGAGAAACGTGCAGTTCCATCGCCAACGTTGTAATATCGATATGGGTACCACATGTAGTAATTACCTTGTTAATTTAACCGAACATTCTGAAAAATTAAATGCACCACTAACTTTTGCTCATCCCAACAATTGAGTTGTGATAAATACTTTTATCATCTTTGTTTGAAAAATTGCATTTAGTTTTTAAGCTTTTCTTTCAAATCCTCATATGGTTTAGAACTTGCATGTTCTTTTTGACTGTACTTGCCACTTCCTCAAAATTTCAAGGCGAAACATCTTTTTTCTTCACTTAGTTTTCTAATTTTACAGCAGTTGATAGACCTATTATTTAGCAAACTCAGTCTACTCTTCTTTAACAGTTTCTGATGATTCAAAAAATTCTTTATCTGAACTATCACTATCCCTTTCCTTATTAATTACAAATATCTTAGATAGTTATGGTTGACATAATAATTTTCTGGAATTATATTAATAAAAACAAACAAAGAAACAAAAACAGTCCGAACAGGTCTTGAAGGCCCAATGGTACCAAGTGGCCGCCATGCCACCCACAGGCCTTGGGTGTCACCGGATGTGGATGGATATGTGGTCAGCAAACTGCTCCCCTCGCTGTTGTCAGTTTTTGTGACCAGTGTCGCCACCACTCAATCAGGTGGTTGATTAGCCTCACAAGGGCTGAGCGCACCCCGCTTGCCAACAGCGGCAGAGCTAGACTGTGACCCATCCAAGTGCTAGCCTAGCCCAGCACTTAACTGTGGTGATCTAATGGGAAGCAGTGTTACCACTGAGGCAAGAGCGTTGCTTTATTGATAAAAGGGTTTTACTTTTAGAAAAATGATCAAATATTATTTCTATCAGACTTTCTGTTATAGGCTTCTTAAGTTTCTTTACAGGATCCAAGCAAAACCGGTCAAAAAAGTGATGATTTTTTTTAAGTATTTCATTTCACAGTACTTGCAAGTTGATTTAACCTCCGAGTCAACTCATAAGTAAAACAACATTTTTTGTTCTTCACTGTACTCTTCAATTAAAGTAACAGGGTGTATACGCAGACAAAGAAAAAAAAATCCTGGAATCTCATTTAAAAAATGCACTTCTTCCTGGGCGAAAATACATTTTTTCCGTGCTAAGTGACAGAAGGTTTTCCGTAGATTTTCCCCTCGGAAATGTAAAACTTATCAATCTTTAGAATAGTTAACGTTTTATATACTGGCATAGAACTTTGCGGCAAAAAAAAAAAAAAAAAAAAAAAAAAAGGCGGGGGAGAGAAGTTTTGGAAAGACTTTTGATGGAAAAAAAGAGGAGAGAAATTTTGGAAAGACTTTTGATGTGCAGCAACATATACGCTGCATACTTTCGTATGCACATATACGAGGATAATGGAATGTAGTCAAAGTAAATCGGGTGATGCTGAGGGGATTAGATTAGGAAATGAGTAAAGGAGTTTTGCTATTTAGGGAGTAAAATAACTGATGATGGTCGAAGTAGAGAGGATATAAAATGTAGACTGGCAATGGCAAGGGAATCGTTTCAGAAGAAGAGAAATTTGTTAACATCGAGTATAGATGTAAGTGTCAGGAAGTCGTTTCTGAAAGTATTTGTGTGGAGTGTAGCTATGTATGGAAGTGAAACATGGACGATAACCAGTTTGGACAAGAAGAGAATAGAAGCTTTCGAAATGTGGTGCTACAGAAGAATGCTGAAGATAAGGTGGGTAGATCACGTAACTAATGAGGAGGTATTGAATAGGATTGGGGAGAAGAGAAGTTTGTGGCACAACTTGACTAGAAGAAGGGATCGGTTGGTAGGACATGTTTTGAGGCATCAAGGGATCACAAATTTAGCATTGGAGGGCAGCGTGGAGGGTAAAAATCGTAGAGGGAGACCAAGAGATCGATACCCTAAGCAGATTCAGAAGGATGTAGGTTGCAGTAGGTACTGGGAGATGAAGAAGCTTGCACAGGATAGAGTAGCATGGAGAGCTGCATCAAACCAGTCTCAGGACTGAAGACCACAACAACAACAACTACTTTCGTAATACGAAAGTATAAATTTGAATTGCACCAAAGACAGCACGTTAGTTTCCGGAGCGTTGAAATCGAGATTGCGCTGTCCTTTTGTAAGCCAGTCGTGTCTCATGCTACGTGATTTACCAGCCGATATTCAGAACATAGGACACTTATTATAGTCAGATCACTGTTACATAGCGCGAACACACAAAGACGAAAAGTTAATGGTTTACATTAATATACATAGTTTATAGCTGCAAGAAAAGCAAAGCTTTCACATAATATTAGTCCCGAAGATTAATAAGGTACAAGAGAAGCTAAGCTTTCACATGTAATATTGATCTTTTTGCGTGTTTTGTACTTTTAAGAAACATCACACAAATGTGCCAGTAAATTTAAAACAATGACATGTCGGGTCTTCTGGGCTTGAAATTCTTGTAAGTGGCTGGTCCTCAAAGTGTTCAAGTTTAAACGTTCTGTGATTTAAGTAATTCGCCCCACTTGCTCACACGTAACATACTTCATCTTGCGTAAAAAGAAATTTACTTTGAAAGTAACGCTTTTCGATCCACCGTTCGCAATACTATCCCGAGACTGTTAGAAATAGGTTCGATTTAGCAGTTGGGAGAAAACGGACATTATTGCGCGTGCGCAGCTGCAGTGGTGTAGGAAGCCCGCATGTTCGTAGTACGAGGTTTGGAACTTTAATAGTGGAAAATATTTATTTACAACTAACACAAAGCAGACACATGTTTCAAAGTTTTCTTGTCCTTGACAGTAGTCACCAGCATTGTGTACCCATCGATCGACCAAATCAGTCGCAAGTTGATGCCACACGAGTCCTACAAAATGATGGGCGGATCCTACAGAAAGTGTCGCCTCTTCTTTCTCTAAGCTGTTAATTTTTGGAACACAGCCTGCAATCCACCACAGTCCCAGGACTTAAGCCCTTGGGATTTCAAGTTGATTCTTAAGATGAAGGAAGCACTTATTGGCATTCGTTTAAGAGGTTCGGGAAATAGAGCGCTCCTCTCGAACAATCAACACAATAGGCGCTGCTAAAGCTATCCTACGAGTTCCACACCACTGACAACTGACTACACACAATTGTGGTGAGTACTCAGGGTAAAACTTCGAAATATTTATCTATATTTATCTATTTTGTATAAGTTGTAAATAAACATTTGCCACTATTAAAGTTCCAACCCTCGCATAAAGGGCTAAGAGAACTTACATTACGCCATAAAAGAATCAGGACATAAGAGGATACTCCAAGAGCATCGGAATTTCGTAAACCATACTAAAATGCAAAATTCGGCTTGAAATGCACATTGGTTTTTCCCAGATTCACAATGAAGTAGGTCCCATCTGATATTAAAGTTTTCAGTGTGGTTTTCGGGATGTAAATTTTCTTGGCGTACCGGTACTGTACTAACTCATATTTGGTTTTTTATTATGGCATAATGCCATACATGGCAGACGATGAAACCATGCACTTGAAATTCAGCGAACAGTTGGAACTAGCCAATACTGTGGAATTAAACACTTCTTTTCAAATAAAGTGATTGCCTCAGCGAAAAGACTAATGCCAAATTTCTGTAGCAAACTGACAAAAATAACTTCATTGTTCTGCAAGGCGATTAATGCTCGACTGCTATTAACTTGGAAATTAAATAAAATCAGAAAACTGAAACCAATAATTTACTTTTACCCTCCGTAATTATGTGAACGTATTTTAATTTACTTGATAGCCCCGGCCACAGAAATCCGTTTTGTTTTCAATTGACGTGGGAGCTGTATACGAAGAGGAATCAGCGAAATCACTTAATGCAAACACGGGTCGCGTGGAGACTAATCCCCCTCCCACTACAACCCGACAACTCTGCACATGCATGAATCTGGCAGCTAGGGCGCTTGAGAAATTTTTTTCTCGTTGGCATCTAGTTGCTTGCTGCTATTGCCGATACAGGTAACAGTCACATCAAGGAGCGGGAGAGGGTACGGCTCATACGCGAGTCAACCGCGGATGGTCAAACGAACCTAATATAAACAGTTGTGACGTCACGCTCATAGATGGCAGTTTATTGTTACGAAGTATTTCATATCTTCGCCTTAAGAACTTTGACATGTTTCTGCTGTTTACAGACGCTTGTACGTGCACGTTGTTTTGTTGTTGTAAATTGCGCATTTCCTTTGGCAATAAAGTTTTATTTTTTCCCCCTCTCGTTTATATTTTATTGCTGCATTGTCATTCTTCAGTAGCAGGATACAGTAACGTTCTTTGCTAGAGAATCAATTCTTACCAGTCAGAATTATAAAAATTCAGCTGAAAGCTAAAACAATGAAAAATTCCCCGTTTTCTCTTGGATGAAAAAATTCCCGGGTCGTATACACACTGAGTAAGCTCAGAGTTAAATGAGTGAATGGACAGATGGCGGAAGGGAAAGACAACGGAGGATGCTAAGTTCACCGGACTTGGATACGATGTGACGTCATTATGACGTATACACGCTACATCGAAAACGATACAAACCGTATATCGACTATTCGACTTTTGTGAAGTTTCGAGAGGTTGTGACAGGGTAGCACTGTGCTCTGCACCATTCGTTTAAATGTGTTTTGCGTTCCTTGCGTTTAAATCGTGTATTGTACTGTGTTTGTGTCCTGTGTGTTGTTTTTCGTTTGCTCGTCTCTAATTATGTGTTCAGCATTCGAGAGACTAATAAGAGAAAAGCTGAAAGAGTTCAGCATCGATGACGACGGGCAATTGCGTGGTTATTGTGAATCTCAAGCAAAAATTGATGTACTTCTGACCCAGCTGAAGTGCGTCGGTTATTCGTACTCGGTGAGAAGCAGCACTCAGCAGCCAAAATCTTTAGATGCGTCAAGACACTAACCTTTGGTTAAGATTACACTGAGAAATCCACTTCCCCTCGTATTTCATCTCCGGTCGATGATTTTTCTTCAACAATGCCTCATATTTTTCCTTTTAAGTTCGAAATTCAATCATTCTACACACCAGTCACTACTGGACACTAAGGTACCTGTCTCTGCGGTCCCAGTGTAAAATTACTTGGAATTATGGTTGATAAAAGACTATCTTGGAATGGACATATAAATTACTTAGCTAACAAACTTGCACGCGTTCTCTTTCAGCTATATAAATTAAGAAAAAAAAGTCAGCAAGAGTATGCTGCTACACTCTAATATGTACTGACAAGACCAATTGTATGAAACCATACTAAAATATTGATAATAAATAAATATTATTTTCGGCGTAAGCGTTCAATACAACAATCACACAATCTAATCTGGTCGGGACATAAGAAGACTTCACTTTTTTACGAAACGTGTTGTCTGTGGTGTTTTCAAGGCCACGGTCAGGAATATCTCTATTAATGTCCAGCTCTTTTACTTTTATTTTGGCGAAATACATATACGCTGCCACACTGAGCTGTTATCAGAATCGTACGTGTCAAAACAAACCACTAGCTGACGACAGTTTAGAATCTCGAACGTTCGTAAAAGTCGATAGGTGTGTTAATCGACTAAAGCGTATATACGTCATAATGACGTCACATCATATCCAGGTTGGGTGAACTTAGCATCCTCCAAAGACAACATGTAGTCATGTAGACTTGTATGAGCTCGTCTCTACAGACTTCAAGTGCCTGCTGAAACTTTCAGCACAAACGTGTCTCAACAAAATCGTTAGTTTCTTTCAGTCGATGTGTTCAAATTATAAAATTGATATATTTTATTCCATCAGAGATCTTAAACAAGATACTTTTGACTCAATTTTGTTTTTCATAACTTCCAACTTCATCTCAAAGTTGAAATTTATATTGCAGTTTGGTATCATAAAAGTCTACTAAGATTGTAATTTTTAGAGTTTTATTTGGTTCCCTAAAAAGCTATTGCAGGTCAAAAATTGGAAAATTCAAAAATCCATTAAAAAAATAGTGTATGTATAGTGTAGTATATGACTGAGTTTCTCAGCATTGATATTCTACTATAAGGTAACTGCAATATATAGTGTAATAGCACAAAAATATTTAGACTGATAAATAATTCCTCCTTGGGAAAATTGTGTTCAGTTCGTAACCATTAACTCTGAGCTATTAAAATACACTCCTGGAAATGGAAAAAAGAACACATTGACACCGGTGTGTCAGACCCACCATACTTGCTCCGGACACTGCGAGAGGGCTGTACAAGTAATGATCACACGCACGGCACAGCGGACACACCAGGAACCGCGGTGTTGGCCGTCGAATGGCGCTAGCTGCGCAGCATTTGTGCACCGCCGACGTCAGTGTCAGCCAGTTTGCCGTGGCATACAGAGCTCCATCGCAGTCTTTAACACTGGTAGCATGCCGCGACAGCGTGGACGTGAACCGTATGTGCAGTTGACAGACTTTGAGCGAGGGCGTATAGTGGGCATGCGGGAGGCCGGGTGGACGTACCGCCGAATTGCTCAACACGTGGGGCGTGAGGTCTCCACAGTACATCGATGTTGTCGCCAGTGGTCGGCGGAAGGTGCACGTGCCCGTCGACCTGGGACCGGACCGCAGCGACGCACGGATGCACGCCAAGACCGTAGGATCCTACGCAGTGCCGTAGGGGACCGCACCGCCACTTCCCAGCAAATTAGGAACACTGTTGCTCCTGGGGTATCGGCGAGGACCATTCGCAATCGTCTCCATGAAGCTGGGCTACGGTCCCGCACACCGTTAGGCCGTCTTCCGCTCACGCCCCAACATCGTGCAGCCCGCCTCCAGTGGTGTCGCGACAGGCGTGAATGGAGGGACGAATGGAGACGTGTCGTCTTCAGCGATGAGAGTCGCTTCTGCCTTGGTGCCAATGATGGTCGTATGCATGTTTGGCGCCGTGCAGGTGAGCGCCACAATCAGGACTGCATACGACCGAGGCACACAGGGCCAACACCCGGCATCATGGTGTGGGGAGCGATCTCCTACACTGGCCGTACACCACTGGTGATCGTCGAGGGGACACTGAATAGTGCACGGTACATCCAAACCGTCATCGAACCCATCGTTGTACCATTCCTAGACCGGCAAGGGAACTTGCTGTTCCAACAGGACAATGCACGTCCGCATGTATCCCGTGCCACCCAACGTGCTCTAGAAGGTGTAAGTCAACTACCCTGGCCAGCAAGATCTCCGGATCTGTCCCACATTGAGCATGTTTGGGACTGGATGAAGCGTCGTCTCACGCGGTCTGCACTTCCAGCACGAACGCTGGTCCAACTGAGGCGCCAGGTGGAAATGGCATGGCAAACCGTTCCACAGGACTACATCCAGCATCTCTACGATCGTCTCCATGGGAGAATAGCAGCCTGCATTGCTGCGAAAGGTGGATATACACTGTACTAGTGCCGACATTGTGCATGCTCTGTTGCCTGTGTCTATGGCTTGGTTCAAATGGCTCTGAGCACTATGGGACTTAACATCTGTGGTCATCAGTCCCCTAGAACTTAGAACTACTTAAACCTAACTAACCTAAGGACATCACACACATCCATGCCCGAGGCAGGATTCGAACCTGCGACCGTAGCAGTCGCGCGGGCCTGTGTCTATGTGCCTGTGGTTCTGTCAGTGTGATCATGTGATGTATCTGACCCCAGTAATGTGTCAATAAAGTTTCCCCTTCCTGGGACAATGAATTCACGGTGTTCTTATTTCAATTTCCAGGAGTGTATATTAAGGAATACATACAGGTAGGTGACAATGATTTTAATGAGTAGGCTAGAGTGTGCTGAAGTAAATGCTTTTTCTTTAAAAGGCCTAGGGTAACATTGCTGTATAACTTCACACACACACACATATGAAAAAAAACATGCCTGTGGCCTGAAAGAAAAATGGCTCGCCTTCCTAAATGATGAACAATAAAAAATTTCTAAAAATTTTTTTCGAGTCCATTAAACATCGGACAATTTTTTCTGAAATGGTCAAGCTACATTTTTTTCCCCTGGCCCACTTGGTATGGAATGATCCTGATGGATTCAAGTCAGACACACAAATGTCTTTGATTTCGAGTCCACAGACTTTTTATTAATGGGCATATCCTCATCATCAACAGACTACTCGTGACTAAGAGGTGTGATGAAAAAGTAAAGGGAATTATTGTTTGCTTAAAGAATCTTATTTTATTCATCAACATCAACTCTGTCCCCTTCAAAGTGATTCCTCTAGGCTATAACACAATTGCATGTTGAGGAACATTTCCTCAAAAACTGCTAACAGTATATCAATGAAATTTATACACAATATTGTTTACTTCTTTTCTATATTTATAACAAAGTGTAAAAAATATTGTATAATTCAAGAGTTATAGAAGAAAAAGTGCAAAATTTTAGAGAAAAAAAAGCACAGGTTTAAAAAAATTGTAAAACAAAAACAATAAACATTTCTTAACATGGCGTTATAACAGTCGTATGAAATCAGCACCCCTTTTTCGAGAAATATACATTTTTTCATAGTTCTTGCTAGATATGCCATAGTTATTTGTACAAAATTTGAATAGTTCTGCAGAATTTAACGAAGGAAACAACAATACTCGAAAAAATTTTCGTATCGAAAACATTCTTTGTCAATTTCCGCAAAATGTAAATTCATACAACACTTATGAACAGAACTCCAAGAGTTTATAGTGCCGCCAGAATTTTACGAAAGTCTGGAGACACTTGTGTTCGAGCCGTTTCGAACACGCGTTATTTTAAAGCAGGGCGTAAGGATGAGCATGGGATACTGCACCAATTTATTGTTTGTGCAGGCGAAACTGGAAGGGAGATAATTCGTCGGCGCTGGCAAGTGTTCAGCGCGACCTGCCAAGAATAAGCAAATACGGCCCGGAAGCTCCGTGGCCGTCTGCAAAGAGTAATGTAGCATTGTATTGTTAAAAAACAAATGGGGAGACTCGAAATAGTGACTGTTTATTAGACGTTGAACTGCTGTTGAGAGTACGTGGACTGGACGTGGATAGTCAGCCACGATAAAAGCTTATGTATTAATTGTGTTCGAAAATGTGTAATTAACTGATTCTGGGTGCCCGGTAATGTGTGGGCTTACGTCATAAAGTTTCGTTGTTTTTTTTGTACAAAGTGGAAATAAATATGTTCTGGTGTATTGAGTGATATTCCAAGACTAGTGTATTTTTTACTAAGAGAGAGAGAGAGAAAATTTCCCCTCCCTAACAGTGAAATTTTAGGAGAAGCGTCCGGTGCTAGCAGAAGGCATCGGTGCTGCAAGAAAGCAGAACCAGCATTCTTCAACAAGTAAGTCCACGAAAACGCTTAACCTGTATAGAGCGAGCTTGATATTACACCAGGCCACCGCAAGTTCTATTAAAAATCCCAATAACATTTTTTTGTGCAGCTAATAGTTTACGAGATAATTGCAATTTAAGGAGGAAACCTTTTCGTTTACTGTGAAGTTGGCACTCTTGTCATAATTTTTTTTTTTTCGGAGTTATTGATAGATATGCCATAGTTCTAGAGTTCTTTGTACAAAATTTCAATAGTCCTGCAGAATTTAGCGAAGAAAATAATACTTGAAAAAATTTTCGTATCGAAACCATACTTTGTCAATTTTTGCAAAAAGTAAATTCGTACAATAGTTCTGAGGACAGTATGAACAGAACACCAAGAGTTTTATCGAAAATCCTAATAACATCTTTTTGTGGGGATGACAGTTTATACGATAATTGCTTTAACGTTAGACCCGTTTTCTCCACAGAAAAAAATAAATTCGTACAACAGTTTTGATGAACAGTTGTAACACTCCAAGACTTCTATCGATAATCATAACTTTTTTTGTGTTGATAATGGTTTGTAAGATAATTGATTAATTGTGGGGCTCACTTACTCTACAAGAAAAAATATATCTATTCGTACAACAAATCTGACGACAGCTCTGGATAACGTTTTTTTCATAGTTCTTGAGATCATTATATATATATTTCTGCAGAATTTCGGGAAGAAAACAATAACTAGGTAAAATTTTGATGTAGTAAAAAATTATTTGTCAGTTTGGAAAAGAAGTGTGTAACAGTTCTGGTGGCAGCTCTGGATAGCACCCGAAGAGTTGTATTGAAAATGTTAAAACATTTTTGTGGCGATAATTGCTTTAATTTGATACTTTCTCTACGAAAACAAAATTCGTAGAACAGTTCTGAATAGCACCCACAGAGCTCTACCGGAAACTATAACATTTTTTGTGAAGATTACATTATATGAGATAATTACTTTAATGTGGGACTCACTTTTGTTATGTAAAAGTAATAAATTCGTACAAAAGATCTGATGGCGATTCTTAATAGGACCGTAAGAGTTATACAGAAAACTGTAATAACGTTTTTTGTAGGGATAACAGTTAATGAGATAATATTTACGAGACACTTACTTGCTCTGCATTATAATAAATTGGCACAACCTTTTTGTTGACAGTTCTGGATAGCACCGAAAGAGTTCTTTTAAAAACCCTCATAACAATATATAAATGACGTGGCCCACCTCTAAAGGTGGCGATGATGTTCCATTGATGAATATTCTTGACTGCATTCATCAATACCAAGATGTTCACTCAACGCAACAACCAAAAGTGAGTGCAAAGCGCTTTCTATATCACGAATATCTGCCATCATGTAAATATGGGCCAAAACACGAAGATAGAGTTGTTTGATTTCTGATTTACCTCTTGACAAGCATTTCCACCTCGATATCGTGTCCATAAAGTGGTTTAAATCTATTCTCAGACAACTCGAAGGTAGAATTACTCTTTCATGCAAAACAATATAACACCTATTCACATAATCTGTTAATTCCGAGCAATTGGTTATTGCTCTAGAAATGGCAACCAACAAAGTTACCGTTATTTTTGGTCTGGGAGCTCCAGATCTGACGATTTCCATAAATAAAAATGACAAGAATGATGCGTCTTTCCTAGAGGATATAATCTGATAAGTCGGGCAACATATTGATGATGTATTGACGATATTTGGCTCTTTAGTAGTGATGTACTGATACAGGTATATGTACTTTGACTTAATTTCCACACAGTCAGCCCTGTTTGACAGATCCCCAAATCGTGTAATAACTCGAAATGCAACACCACCTGTAGCATCTACTGAATCGTATACACTGCTACTTATTTGATGACAATATTTGTGCAACTGACTTTGACCTTTCAACCAATATATACAGAAGAATGGGTCCAATCAGATTGCATGAATTTCGTCCTGATGGGTTGTATGTTTTGCGATTTGCAGGTTTTCAACTGGCTTACTAGTTGTTATACCAAATCGTTTGTCCCTTTCCTCTTCTTTAGCCTTTCTCAAGACAGCAGCATTTGGTAAATTTGGAGGAATCATGTTTCCGAAAGACATATTTTTTCGCTTCATCGTTTCGCGAAAGAGCTGCAGGCATCCTGTTATCAACCAATTTAGCAGCTACCTGTTTTCTTCTCGTGCCACGAAGTTACCTTCTTTTCGGGTGATTAACAGCGTCTGAAAAGTTTGAAAGTCTGCAGTTTAAGATAATATCGTTGTCCTTTTTTGGCTTCTTCAGAGCAATCCCTTCGAAAGTTGCTTCGCATTTGTACATCTTCCTTTGACCTTCAAGAAGTACTTTGAACTTGAATTTTCACACACTTTCGCGGATTTAAAAGAAAAGGTACATGGAATTTTATGTTCATAAATTTTATAAGCTATCAAATCGATCCATTTCCCTGTTTTCAGTGTTGAAGACTTTCCAGGTCTCTTGTTTGTTGGTTCTATGGTAGACCATTTTTCTGCTGACAGTGGTAGGTCAAATTGCTTTGTCATGTCCTTGTTGCACGACGAACCAAAAACATTCCACGACTCATCTTTGCTGTCGTTCAACGAAACATTCCAGCCTGAAGGTGTTTCTAACAAAAGTAAGATCATCATGACGATCTTCCGTAATTGTTGTGTAAATACGTTTTGAAGACATTTTTGAGCCGATGTCGGCCATGGCACCGGAAAGTTTTTTGGAGACCGAGATGAGACGGAGTGAATTGAATGCCTCTATCATCGATCACATGAAAGTTCTCCACGCTGAGAAGACGTTTCAATTCTGGTAGGTTGTTCATTTTTATGGGTATTACGGTTCATAAATATCACACACAACAGCGCCGACTGCACAAGAAGTCTGACTGAACGAGCATAATGATTATTCGCATGAGTGTGAGTAGTATTGTTGTGTATACTCATTAGGGGTTGATCTAGGAGCGCAATGCAGCGCTGGCGGGCGCTTTCATACGACTCTGCGAGCGCCACCCGAAAAGTGCAGCTGTTGCTGTCATTAGCTCTGATGCTACCATGAGAAGCTTTGATGCTACCACTACTGTAACTGCTACGCTGACGTCACCCGCCGATTGTTTAAAAGTGGCAGTTCATGTGTCCATTGTTTCCAGATGTAGTGCAACAACTTTTGCATTGTTGCTGTGCTTTGTTTATTATTTTTTGGTCTTGGGGACGAATCATAGTTTTTATTATCCATCAATCGGGCGCAGCCGTTCAAATTGATACACGTTGAAATTTTCTGTAAATTACTTTTCAACAAATGACGGTATTGGCGCCTTCTCGTTAATAACATCCCTTCTCCGTATGCTTTTCATTGTTGTGTGATTCTATAAATTACGTCAACAATTGGCAGCACTGGCGCCTTCTCGTTATAGCTTCCTTTCTCTTATGATTTTCATTGTTGTATGATGCAGTATCGACGCTAGTGCTCTGTTGACGAGATATGAGCCGATTGCTCATTTTCATCCACTGCGGCCTTTCATATTTCATTTCAACAATTAATTTATTTGTTTATCAATGTAGTAAGTAGTACAAAGCTAATCCAGAATGTAAACTGCACTTAAATTCTTTTTGAACTGTTTAACCGTCAGTGTCCATTGTCTGAACGTCAAATTAAAACACTGCGCCTGATTGCGTTATTTTATAGGAATTTTATTATTTTAAGTGGGATGTACTAGATCATGTTTAAGAAATCCAAGGCATATTGTTCGAAGAGGATAATATTCAAAATTTAGACCTGGACCAATAGGCGCAGCCTCATAGATGACGATACTGTGTCTATTGTAGTTTTGTATTCAAATCAGCATTTTGAGAGCATCAAAGCTTCATTACAGCTGGAGAGAGGGGTAAAATCAATAGATATTATTGAGTTGAAAGTCTTCATCACTCTCTTGTTTTTAACTGTTGTTAACAAATGTAACACAAAGTGTGGAAGATCTGTTTGGAACTGATGGGGATCGCATTGAAAAATTTCGCCCCGTAATGAACATAAAACGTTTCAAATTTATTGTGGGGTGCCTTTCATTTTACAGTCGCGCTATTCATGATGAAAGGAGACAATCACACAAGCTAACAGCAATTCGGGAAATATTTACTGTGTTTGTACACAGCTACCACCAATCTTATACCCTCGGAGAAAATGTTACAGTAGACAAAAAGCTGGAAGGATTCTGTGGAAGGTACAGTTTTCGGCAATATGTACGTATCAAAACAAACAAATATGGATTTAAAATCCATGCTTTTGTGGATTCTTGAGTATTTTACCTGTACAATTTGGAAATATACGCTGTGTTGCAACTGTAAGGATTGTACCAACTGAGCAATAAACATTCCGATGTTGTTTTGTGACTGTGTAAACCTGTATATCAGTCAGGTTGAAATGTGAAAGCAGACAACTGGTTTACTAGTATTGGATTGATAATAGAGCTACGAAGGGAGAATTTTTCTTTTGTTGGCACGATGAAGAAAAACAGGCGTGAGATTTCTCTAGAGTTTGCTATCAGTAAAGGAAGGGACGCCCACAGTTCCTTTTTGGACTTTCACAAGACTGAACTCTTAGTTTTCTCTGAACCTAAAAGGGGAAGTGTGTGATCCTGGCATCATGTTTGTATGAAGATAATTCGATAGATGCTGACCCTGGAGATAAACGGAAGCCATCCATTGTACATTTTAGAATAGTGTCACGTGTGGTATTTTCACAATGAATAAGTTGAATGCTTTGTACAACGCTACAAGAAATATGCACCGTTGGTCCATGGTCACATTTTTGTAATGATCAATACTCAATACGGTTGGAAACTACGCACAAGTGATTTATTGTGGCAACAGTAAGAATTGTATCAGAAGGAAAAGGTTACTGAAGCAGCTGTCATATATTATTGTTTTCTTCGCTATATTCTGCAGTACTATTGAAATTTTGAACAAAGAACTCTAGAACTATGGCACATCTATCAAGAACTATGAAAAAACATATTTCTCGAAAGAGGGGTGCTAACTTCACACAACTCATTATAACTTTGTAGAGAAATATTCACTGAACATAAGAGTCCAAATTTCAGAGCAATATGTTTAATGGTTTTGGAAAAAAATGTTCCTTCTATTTGCTAAAATTAACATTGAGGAGATGGATCTTTCCGGCTCCCCTTAAAATATTTATATCACCTGTTAACTCTTGTCTTACTCATAGTAAATTCACCAAAAGCCAGGCAACATTTCAAATGCAGTGCTGCACTTTAATCCATTTTTCATGCAAAATTTAATGCAAAACCTTTGACCCATATTTTCTGAAAGTAAAAATTTGCTGAGCAGTCAAAAACACACACAAAAAAAAAAAAAAAAAAAAAAAAAAAAAAAAAAAAAAAAAAAAAAAAAAAAAAAAAAAAAAAAATCTGAAAATCTGGCATATGAAGCCACACCAAAATTAAAAAAAAAAAAAAAGAAAAATCCTGTTACTTTTTGATTATACCTCACATGTTATTGTCGGATTGGAATATGGGGCAAGGTAAGGCGTTCCTGAGTGCACTTCTTGACACCTGGAAAAACGGGAAGTTTGATGGGTTTCAGCACTGAAGTGCAGAACACATTATGGTGAAATTAGTTTGCACACACAGTACAGCTGAAATGCACAACTGCATTTTGTGGGTCTGTATATACAGGGTGGAGAAAAATTGTGTCACAAAATTTTAACTCTGGATAGTTGATGTCAGTAGGAACCAAAATTACAAATGTTGTGTAGGTCGACAATGCACCATTTTTAAACTGCGGAAACTTGGCACCAAGCACTTCGATTGGCCATAGGATCACCCTGTTGCCGTTTGTCGGTTGACAGGCAGTGCTACGGTTGTCGGTTCACGCTTACGAATGTCCCTGACCCCATCACGCCCCAACGTAATACGCGCAGGCCCATCATAAAGAAAATCAATTCAAACACTCCCAGCTTGGTTTGCCTTATTTTATATTAGATCAATGTGCTCTTTTCATTCTTTTGACAATGATAAACAGTCAAATGGTGTTGAAGTGCTGTCAAGGAATGCATTCACAGTTCCTTGGAAATAGTGCAGGGGAAGTAGTAATCAGTTGATCACAATCCCTGTTTCACACTTTGGGGTGGGAGGCGGCGGGTTAGTTGTGCTGAAACACAGCTGAATATAATGCATCTTGTCATTTTCCCACCTACCTTTGACAAAATGATGTGTTGTTTCACTATATTTATGGCAATCATGATCTTGAAAACATTTTTTAAGTTTCATGTTTAACTCTGCCCACACTTGTGCAGTATCAGAGAAGTTAGCTATATGTTGGATGTCCTGCAAACAACTATAGCTGAAATTCACAGTGCACTGTGTGAACAAATAGCCATTAATAATACCTAGATTTTTACATTTTAGGTTTTCATTTTCTGACTGACGCACTTGTCGATACATTAGGAAGATGATTGGTGGGACAGACAGGATCTCAAAAAGAAAACAAACATATGAGATTGAAAAGTTATTTCTTTGCTGTTTCCAATTAGGTTTCCTCTGGCTCTGGATGATTTTGACATAGATTGACCACTTTCTTTTTCAATACGAAAAAGCTACAGTTCCATCAGCAAGAATTTGCTGCTGCCCGGCAAGTAGCAAAACATTATTATGGTAAGTAAAAAACAGTGAGCACTGTTCTTAACAGCAAGATAAAACCGTGCTCTCTTTCTTCAAAGTGACAGGAAGCATGCACAACACACTGCTGTGTGCTTCGATGACACTTGCAGCATAAGGCAAATAATTAGTTACTTTCTCTCTCTCTCTCTCTCTCTCTCACACACACACACACACACACACACACACACACACACACACACACACACACACACGTCAATCCATTTAACTTGGGCAATGAAGAAAGATTCACACCTTACATTGTTTTCTAAAATTTTACAAAATTCACTTGCATCAATTGCATTCCTTTCCAACTGAAGCCTCCAACATGATAATTAGGAAACTAAAAATAAATAAAATCAGAAACTGTCCCCTTAACACTGGAGAAAAAACCGTGCTAAAGGTAGGATACCTAGGGCTTCCTTAAACATTATTCAACAACTGAGTTTCATTACTTCTGCCTCTTAAAAATACGCTCTGTATTTTTCTCACATATTCTCATATTCAATTACTGGCTTGCCATGGCCAGGGCAGCAGCACAATAAAACATAAAATTGCATGTGTCAAAATAGTCTTGCCAATGGGGATTTGTGGTCAACAACTGTCACTGAATTGAAGCAGAAATTGCACACCCCACAACATGAGTATCTTCATGTGATTTCACACGTATCCAGACGCAACAGTGGGAACTCTGCAGCCTTGTGTGTTCATCTTCCAAAAAATGGAACCTGGTCATTGCTTAATTTCATCATTCTCTTTGCCCTTATTAGGATCATCTGGTTTCATAGCTGGGAAAAACAGAACTTCCTGGAACACATGATAAAACAAAATTAATTTTTCAGTTATTTTATATATTTTACTGAGAGCTTCAAAGGAATTCTAATGTAACGGAAGTGTTACACACATTCTTATAGTGTAAATTTCAACAATATTTTTCAAAAATACAGAAATTGCTGTTATGTAACACTAAATTCAAATCAAATAAATGAGGTTTAATGTTGATAAAATTAGCAAGAAACACACTTGATAACAACATTAAATCAGCTATCAACAAGATTATCGCATGCCATCTACAGATTTTAATCATACACTAAATTTACTATTGATGTTTTTGTGTAGTAAAATAAGCAACATAAAGTACACCTTGCAACCTTCCCCACTGTCAAAAAAAGATTTGACTGGAAATAATATTGGGCATGTTACGATGTAATTGAGAGGAGGGGGGGGGGGGGGGTCAATTTACAAGTGGTTTATTGTCCAGCACAATCACGAATAATTTTAACAAGAAATTATTGGTTTTGGCTGTCACTGGCCATCTTCAGATCTGAAGAAGCAGCAATAATTATTCCCAAGTACACCAGGGAAAAAAAAACGTATTTTACTATGTTAAGCTGAAGCCAGCCACAATGCGGATTTCTCGCTCTTTTATGCATATTCCTTGAAATGAATGTTGAAACACCTACCAGTTTGTCATGTGTTTTCTCTTGTGAGTGAACTAATGCTTCACTCATATGATTTCAATATGGCTAGTAATGGCCAAATCTTTTTATTTCTTGCTGAAAATACACTCCTGGAAATGGAAAAAAGAATACATTGACACCGGTGTGTCAGACCCACCATACTTGCTCCGGACACTGCGAGAGGGCTGTACAAGCAATGATCACACGCACGGCACAGCGGACACACCAGGAACCGCGGTGTTGGCCGTCAAATGGCGCTAGCTGCGCAGCATTTGTGCACCGCCGACGTCAGTGTCAGCCAGTTTGCCGTGGCATACGGAGCTCCATCGCAGTCTTTAACACTGGTAGCATGCCGCGACAGCGCGGACGTGAACCGTATGTGCAGTTGACGGACTTTGAGCGAGGGCGTATAGTGGGCATGCGGGAGGCCGGGTGGACGTACCGCCGAATTGCTCAACACGTGGGGCGTGAGGTCTCCACAGTACATCGATGTTGTCGCCAGTGGTCGGCGGAAGGTGCACGTGCCCGACGACCTGGGACCGGACCGCAGCGACGCACGGATGCACGCCAAGACCGTAGGATCCTACGCAGTGCCGTAGGGGACTGCACCGCCACTTCCCAGCAAATTAGGGACACTGTTGCTCCTGGGGTATCGGCGAGGACCATTCGCGACCGTCTCCATGAAGCTGGGCTACGGTCCCATACACCGTTAGGCCGTCTTCCGCTCACGCCCCAACATCGTGCAGCCCGCCTCCAGTGGTGTCGCGACAGGCGTGAATGGAGGGACGAATGGAGACGTGTCGTCTTCAGCGATGAGAGTCGCTTCTGCCTCGGTGCCAATGATGGTCGTATGCGTGTTTGGCGCCGTGCAGGTGAGCGCCACAATCAGGACTGCATACGACCGAGGCACACAGGGCCAACACCCGGCATCATGGTGTGGGGAGCGATCTCCTACACTGGCCGTACACCACTGGTGATCGTCGAGGGGACACTGAATAGTGCACGGTACATCCAAACCGTCATTGAACCCATCGTTCTACCATTCCTAGACCGGCAAGGGAACTTGCTGTTCCAACAGGACAATGCACGTCCGCATGTATCCCGTGCCACCCAACGTGCTCTAGAAGGTGTAAGTCAACTACCCTGGCCAGCAAAATCTCCGGATCTGTCCCCCATTGAGCATGTTTGGGACTGGATGAAGCGTCGTCTCACGCGGTCTGCACGTCCAGCACGAACGCTGGTCCAACTGAGGCGCCAGGTGGAAATGGCATGGCAAGCCGTTCCACAGGACTACATCCAGCATCTCTACGATCGTCTCCATGGGAGAATAGCAGCCTGCATTGCTGCGAAAGGTGGATACACACTGTACTAGTGCCGACATTGTGCATGCTCTGTTACCTGTGTCTATGTGCCTGTGGTGTCATGTGATGTATCTGACCCCAGGAATGTGTCAATAAAGTTTCCCCTTCCTGGGACAATGAATTCACGGTGTTCTTATTTCAATTTCCAGGAGTGTATATTTGATTGTGGAAGACAGGAAAAAAACATCTTAAAAGTACTGTAACAATTACTGTTGTCTTAGTTGGGTAATTGGTTAAGGAGTATTTTTGTAGTGGTAGTATTAGCATTTTTCTCTCTCTGAAAATGTTTTTAAGCACCAGGATTAAATAAATAATAAATACATATATTTACTACTATCAAAATAAATTGGCTGTATGGCTTATGTTAGCTTCCTAGATAACAGGCTGTAATGGCAAAGAATAAATAAACCTAAAATCACTGCTGTCTGCACCAGGACTGGACTGTCATACTTTACACTAAGGAAAGGGCCAAAAAGGCATTTGTGCTTGACAAGGTCTCCAAGTCCATGACATGAAGTAGGGGACTGCCTATAGGAGCGAGGTATAGTGAGGACTGCGTATGCCCCGGAACCACTATGGTAGCTGTGAAGGTCCTACAGGAACCCTGAAAAGTGACGGCTAATGGGGCTCTGGTGAAGCTACGATGGGCCCAGCAAGCCAGTACGGGATTATGATTTCTGCTTTCAAAAATAGAACGGGTCTCAGAAAGGACGGATTTAATTGACGGCAAACTGGCTATAAACAAGGACTAAGATTTGGAACATTAAATATACAAACATTGACTGGAAAGTTGGTGGAGATGGTAGATATGATGGAAAGAAGGAAGTTAGACCTACTGGGGTTAGCTGAAACAAAATGTAAAGGAGAAGGAAGAAGAGGACTGAGGAAAGGCTACCAACTGTACTGGAGTGGAAATGAGGAGGGAAGGATAAATGGAGTTGGAATAGTAATAAGAGATGGATTAAAAGAGGAACTGAAGAGAATAAGTGACAGGATGATGACCAAATATCACTCAAGGGGACAACCATAGAGATAACACAAGTGTATGTGCCACAGGTGGATTGCACTTCTGAGGAGAAGCAAGAGTTTGAAGAGGAAATGCAGAAGCAGATGGGTAGGAAGAATATGATACTAATGGGAGATTTAAATGCACATGTTGGAAGAGAAAGACAAGGCTGCGAAAGTGTGCTTGGACCAGAGGGTTGGGGCTGCCGAAATGAGGAAGGTGGAAGACTATTGGAATTCTGTCAAAGGAACGGCTTGCTGGTTGGGAACGCTTGGTTCAGGAAAAGAGAGAGCTACAAGATTACCTGGTACAGTCTAGACTTGAAGAGATAGTCTATAGTTGATTACTTCCTGTACGATAGTGAGATGAATAGGATCATCATTGACATTAAGGTAATGCCATCAGAGGCCTTGGATAGCGACCCCAGTTTGCTGGTAATGAACCTGAGAGAGACTAAGGATAATAAAGAGACAGAAAACCAGGAAAGACGTATAAAGGGTATGGAAGTTGAAGGAGGAAGAAAGCAGGCTACAATACCTACAAGTAGTAAAGGAAAGCATCCCAAAGGATGAACCAAAAACGGTAGAAGAGGAATGGGGTAGATTCAAGGGAACATTAGTAAGTGCGGCGGAAGCAATATGTGGGAGAACAAGCAACAAAAAGAGATGGAAAGAAACACCCTGGTGGAATCATAAAACAAAGGATACAGTACAGAAGAAGAATAGAGCCTTTAGGGTATGGTTCCAGAAGAGAACAGTAGAGACAAGAGAAGAGTATCAGGCAAGTAAGAGAGAAGCAAATAGAGTGGATGGAACAGTGGACCAGAATGATGGAGCGGGATAGTGAAGGTTCAAAAAAGGTGTTACGAGGGTTATTCCAAAAGTAAGGTCCGATTCGCCGTAACTATTGAAATTTGGCGCCAATGACAAAACACACATGCGCGCCGACTCCCGGCAAGCCTTGCGCGTCAAACGCCGCCATTCGCTTTGTTACTGTTGCTGAGTGTAGTTCACAGTGTCACTTTACAATGTTTAAGACAATTGATCAGCCCGCCGATTGTGAAGTAAGGGCAGTGATACGGTTTTTGTCTGCAAGAAACAATTCAGCGGCGGAAATCCATCGGCAGATTACTGAAGTGTACGGTCCTAACATAATGAGCGACAGTGAAGTGCGCAAGTGGGTGCGAGCTTTTAATGAAGGACGGGATAATGTGCACGATGAACCACGGTGTGGCCGACCATCAGTGATTTCAGACGATTTGGTCAATGCGGTTGACAAAAAAATTCGTGAAGATCGCCGATTCACTATTACAGACGTAGACATGCATTTTCCGAATGTGAGTAGAACAACTTTGTACAGAATTGTGTCTGAACATTTGAAGTTTCACAAATTGTGTGCCCGTTGGGTTCCCAGGCTGCTTACTGAGCCCCAACGAATGAAAAGAATGGCTTTTGCTCTTGATTTTTTGGAGCGATATCATAAGGAAGGTGACAGTCTTTTAGACAATGTTGTCACAGGGGATGAGACATGGGTTTCTCACATCACTCCAGAGTCTAAACGTCAGTCAATGCAATGGCGTCACACGTCATCGCCAGTCAAGGTCAAGGCAAAGCAGACAATCTCAACACGTAAGGTTATGGCGACTGTGTTCTGGGATAGACGTAGAGTATTGTTAGTCGACTTTATGGAGAGAGGAACAACGATTAATAAAGCCGCCTACTGCGCTACCCTGACTAAACTTCGACGTGCAATCCAGAATAAGCGACGTGGTCTTTTGTCGTCTGGAATCTTGTTGTTGCATGACAATGCCAGACCCCACACTGCAAATGAAACGCAAGCTCTGATCAAGAAATTTGGATGGGAACAGATGGACCATCCTCCTTACAGTCCGGACCTGGCGCCAAGTGATTTCCACCTGTTCCGTTACTTAAAGGAGTTTCTCGGCGCTTCGACACAGATGATGAAGTGAAAGAAGCAGTTAAGGACTGGTTATCGTCACAGGCGGCCGATTTCTATAACATGGGCATTCAAAAGCTTGTTGAACGATGTGACAAATGTTTAAATAAGTATGGAAGTTATGTAGAAAAATAGATAAAGATGTAAGGAATGTAAATAAAACAATTGTTTTGAAAAAACATTTTAGTTTTGATTTTTTTTTTATAACCGGACCTTACTTTTGGAATAACCCTCGTATATGGGACGATTAAAAGTAAGAGGAAGAACGGTACGACAGATTATGCTTGAATGGTGAACCAAAGTGGACAAGATGTAGAGAATAAGGAGAACTCAAGAATATGTGGAAGGAGTATTTTGAAGAACTCCTGAACTCGAATGGAGACCTGGATGAGGAGGAAAAAGACGAGGAGAAAAAAAGAGGAGGAACAGCAATTAGAAAAAGATATTAGATGGGGAGAAGTGGAAGCGGCATTGGGCAAGATGAAGGGAGGGAAGTCACCAGGTCTGGATGACCTAAGTGTAGAGATGGTCAGAGCAGCAGGAGAGGTGGGGATACAATGGCTATATTGAGTAATGAAAATTGTGTGGGGACAAAAGATGATCCCAGAAGACTGGAAAAAGGGAATAATTGTCCCGATCTTTAAGAAGGAAAATAGAAAAGACTGCAAGAACTATCATTGAGTCATTTGTGCAAAGTTTTTTGAGAAAATTTTGGAAGCACAAATTCGGGCAAAATTAGACGGAAGAATGAGAGAAGAGCAACATGGCTTCAGGTCAGGAAGGTCCACGGTGGATCTAATTTTTGCTGTAAGACAACTGCAGAAACAGCACTATGAATATGGAATAGATCTACGGATGACCTTTGTGGACACTGAAGAAGCGTATCGTAGTGTACATAGAAGCGAAATGTGGAAAGCCCTGGAGAATAGAAGAGTAGCAAAATGTTATTTGGAGGATAAGGGAAATGTACCATGGAAGTGTGAGCTGTGTGAAAGTGGGAGGAGAGAGATCAGCTTGGATTGAATAGGGGAATGGCTTGAGGCAGGGAAGTGCACTTTCACCATTACTCTTCATTGTAGTGATGGATGAGTACAGTAGCACAAGTAATTGGTGAAAGGAAGATGAAAGCTATGGTGTTTGCAGATGATCTGATGATATGGGGGAATAAGGAGGAGGAAGTACAAGAGCAGTTGGACGTATGGGAATGAACAGTACAAGAATATGGGATGAAAGTTAGTATAAGTAAGGGTGAGATGATTATCAAAACAAGAAAGAAGGAGAGGGGAACAACGGGAATAACAATTGGTGGGGAACGATTGAGGAGAGTGGAGAGTTACAAGTACCTAGGAAGCCTGATACAGGAAGATGGAAAAAATGACAAGAGAAATAAACAAGCGGGGGAGAAAAGCAGAAGCATCTCGGAAGAGTGTCAGAAGCCTGATATGGAGCAAGGATGTATCGCAAATCAGTAAAAAGTACAAGCTAGTGAGATGAAATTCTTGAGAAACAGTATTGTAGTGACAAAGATAGAGATGTTGAGAAATGAGAGGATCAGAGAGTTAACGAAGGTGGAACCATTACAGGAAGAGATAGAGAAATCAAAACTGAGATGGCATGGACACATTAAGAGAATGGAGGAGAGGAGGATACCCAAGAGGATACACGAGACGAAACTGGAAGGAAAGAGACCAAGAGGAATACCGAGAGACAGATGGCTGAAAGGAGTAGAGGAATGCGTCCAGAAGAAAGGAGAAGACTGGACCAAAGTGAAGATGGAGAGACAGTGGCAAGACAGAAGATGATGTTCCATACAGACCTGGCCAGAGGCTGGAAACTGTCCAAGATGGTGATGATGATGATGATGAAGGTACATTTGTAAGATAGAAATTACAATTAAGAGATTTTTTTTTTGTTTGGCAACTAATAGATCACAGCCACCTGGCATTGGCTATTAGGTGACATGGTCAATTTGATTTCAAACTACTGCCAACTGTGAATACGCATCAGGCTTTGAGCTGTTTTCTGAGCACAATACTTACATACGTACATATTATACATGGGTGACTACAGATTTAGGTGGCTGCACAGAGGATCAAATGTACAAAGTAGCTGATCTTAAGATTAGCACAATAAATGAACTTGAATTGAGCTGAACTCCCAAATTTGTGTTGTAAAACGTATGTTTTACTTTTTTTTTTCTCTCATTTATGTTTTATTGCTGCAGTATAATTCTGCAGTAGTGGGATACATAATATTCTTTGTTAGACAATCCGTTTTTAGCAATCAAAATTCTAAAAATTTAATTGAAAGCTAAAACACTGAAAAATTCCCGGGTTTTTCCTGGTTGTCCCGGGACATATACACCCTGTAGAATACTATGTTAGATGTGAATGAGAGCATTTTATGCTTTCCATCTGGTCACGTAAGAAGCTCGCGGTAATGCTGGAGTTTTGCCGAATATTATTTCATTCTCTTTAAAAATTAAATGACGTTCAAAGCTATATTGTTTCTTTGCTCATCTCTATTTACGTCTGAACTGCAACTGCTCACATCATTGCAGGTTAGCTGGACTGTTGGCTGGCCAGTGCTGTCCAAGTTTAATCCGCCGGTAAAGCTGTTGTTCCGCATTATCGCTCAGTCTATGTCCGTATAACGCAACATACAACATATCTTTATGGTTGTATGTGACTGTACTGCTCACTGCTTGGCTTTCGCTCCACATGGAACGAAATCCAATGAAATTCAAGCAAACGCAGAAGAATACATGGTGCAATGTTTACGTCAGGTTTATTCTTATTATGAACAGAGTACAGTACTGTTGCATGACAGTGACAGAAAATGAATGATCATGTTACAAGCCACATAATGTGAAATCAAAATTTTGATACAGACATTTACTGAACAGGGTATTCATGAGATTTGGGAGCAAATGCCTCCCACACTCACTTTATATTTGCAGTGTGGTGAGTAGTGATCTATCATGTACAGTTCATGAACATTCCATCCTTATATTCATATTTTCTCTGCTGCATTTTCCATTGATGTAGTTTTATGTTATAGTTATAGTATGGGTTTAGTATGTTGGCAAAGGATGTACACAGGACAGTTCTTACACTGCAGATGTCCACAAGAACGCAAGAGAAAAGAGGGACGGCCTGACATTACAGAATGTACTCAAAACGTTCTGTTAACTGTACCACATGTACAGATACTGTTAAAATTATATCTCCGACATAAACAGCGAAAAAACAAATAAGTCTGGAATTGACTCACAGAAAGGCTGAGCAAAAAAATTAATCTAATATGACTGGACTTTGTGTATCATCAGACTGATAGATAGCTTCTGAAATATTTTGTGCTGTGATTTTTCATTTGGCACATTCACATAGGACAAGCAATATTTTATAAAAATATTTTCAGTTCACTTAACATGAACTGCTCCGCATGAAGCATTTATATGGTATTATTCAACTAGAATCAAAGAAATGCAGTCAAGGTAACTGTATTAACCACAAATGTACAATGTATTATCGCATTACAAAAAATATTAGGCACAGCATTCTACTCCATTTTTGTGAACAACATATTAGCTTTGAAATCCTCTGAAAAATGCCCTTGCAAACAACTGGTACCGCATATATGGCAGGTAAATGCTCCTTCCACTATGAGATTTTATGTTACACTTCTCTAAGAATGCTATTGACACCTGAGATACGCTAACTACCAAATTAAAGATGGTGTTTTTTATCAATTTACAAACCTTTATATTGTTTGAATCAGTCAAGAACATTGTAACCCTGTCAATTCCCATTCCCCAACCAGCTGTTGGAGGCAAACCATACTCAAGTGCTGCGCAGAAGTTTTCATCTATAAGCTGAGCTTCATCATCACCAGCAGCTTTGTCCTGCAAACAAAAGAAATTACTAGAAATAAAGATAATAAATAAAAACAGCACATTTTTGCTGCACATGATAAATGGGGGTTAAATATTTTACACTCTAATCAAATGACTGCTTAATATTCTGTTAAAAATTACTTTTGGATTTATACTTCAGCTAGAGCACATGGGAATGCCACAGTCCATTCGGAACACACACACACACACACACACACACACACACACACACAGTCTTACAGTTTTAATTTTAGTTTGTTTTACGATAGCAAAAATATAAGACAATATTCAAAACGTTTATGAAAATACATTTCCTGGCAGATTGAAACTGAGCACTGAACTGGGACTCTAAACTGAGACCTTTGCATTTTGTGGGGAATGTCTTCTATAGGCTGAGCTATCCAAGCACAACTCACGACATGTCCTTCCTTCCAAATTTCACAGAAGTTCTCCTGCATAACTTGCATGACTAGCAGTCCTGGAAGAAAATGTAATGTCAAGGATAGCTTAACCAGAACCTAGAGGATTGTTCCCAGAATGAATTTTCACTCCGCTCTGACTTGAAACTTCCTGGCAGATTAAAAAAGTATGCTGCAGCAGAGTCTAACCTGCATACTCCACTGCAGAATGAAAATTCATTCTCTAAATAATTTCCTAATGTGTTGCTAAGCCGTTTACCCACCTTATCCTATCTTCCAGGAGTGCTAGTCCCACAAAGTATGCAGAAGATCATCTGTGAAATTTGGAAAGTAAGAGAACCTGTACTGTCAGAAGTACACGAAGAAGAAGAAGAATCCCAGACTGAGTCAAGATGTATGTGAAGAAGCAGTTACTTGTGTAAAATATGCTAACAAAGAATTATGGCTGGTGGTAATCTAGTCTCTTCGATAACTATGGGAATAACTTTTTATCTGATTTATTTATGTATACATCTACTGCTCCTCCTCTTTCATAACTAAACTGCTGTTTTATATAGTAAGGGGAACTTTGCTTAACGAGCATCTCCCATAACATGCAATTCGCATAACGAACAAAATAAACTGTAAAAAATGACTGACTTAGCAAGCGATGTTTTACATAACGAGTAACAACGACTTATCGTGGTGTCACCAGTGGTTTGCACGTGACGGGGGAAATGTTCAACAAATGTTCAACAACCTTTCACCGCTGGCTGTGGCATATGAACAATGTCTTTAGTATGTACTATTGTCTGGGTTAGCACACTTCCGGCTACCATCTTAGTGCTGCTTGTGGTCACACATTTTTCTAAACTTGGGTTCACAGTGTTTTTTGTGTGCAAATTTTCATAACTTTTGTAGAAATGTCCTTGAAGATAAATGTGCAAGAAGACGACCATAAGAGAAAGAAAATGACCTTAGAAATGAATGTAAAATCAATGAAAAAGCCAAAAGTGGTGTGAACATTGCTGATTTAGCATGCATATAGAATCTGTCTATATCATCTATATGCACTAACAACAAGAACAAGATTAAGGAGATAGATTCTTCAAAGGGAGTGACGGGAGTATCTAGACAACAGGTTTGTATTCAGGACAATGTCGAAAGGTTGCTCCTTATATGCATGAATGAAAAGCAACTGCAAGGCAACACTATTAACAAAAATACCATTTGTGAGAAGGCGAGAATGATTTTCGCCGACCTCATTAAGAAGACACCAGGATCATCAGTGACTGAAGAAGTGTTTAAGGGAAGCTGTCGATGGTTTGAGAAGTTTACGAGAAGAACCGGCATGTACAGTGTTGCGAGGTACAATGAAGCAGCCAGCTCCGACACAAAGGCAGCAGAGAAATTCATCAGCAACTTCAAGATGTTTGTAAATTCTGAGGGTTATCTACTGCAACAGGTTTTTAATTGTGACGAGATGGGTCTATTCTGGACAAAAATGTCGAAGCGTATATTTATAACAGCAGAGGAGAATGCATTGCCTGGTCACAAGCCAATGAAAGACTGGCTCAAACTGGTATTCTGCACCAACGCAAGCAGCAATTTGAAAATTAAACTGCTGTTTAAAAGAGTAAAGTCCAGATGAGCAGGTTAAATGTGATGTGGAGGTCAACCAACAAGGTTTGTGTTGCATGTATCTTTTTTGTGATTGATGAAGTGTTTGATCCTTCGGTGAAAAAATATTTGCTTGGGATGAATCTGTGACTCCAAGCCTTGCTTGTTATGGACAACACTTCAGCTGGTTCTCCAGGCCTACAAGACCACATCCTTGAAGAATTTCATTCATCAACATCCAATATCTGCCTCTTAACACCACTCTGTTGTCCCAGCCTATGGACCAGCAGATTATTTACAACTTTAAGAAGCTATACATTAAGGCACTCTTTGGGCATTGCTTTGAGTTGACTGAAGCTACCAAGGAGAGTTAATACATCACTCAATTTAGACTCTTACAGTAGTAACCATAGCGAGAGACAATGGAGGTGCGAACTTAAGATGCATGAATTGCTGCTGGAGAAGTACCTGCCAGCCACACACTTGAAATAATCCACATTCGCAACCTCCTTACAGGGCCAATACTCAAATATCAGTACAAGTGGCAACCATAAAAAGGTGGTGCCAGGTATAGATAATTGAAGTAATTAAAACATTGTAAAATTTTCCATTGGATTAATTAATTTTTGTGTTCTTTGATACATGAAACGAATAATATTGCCACGGGAAAGAGAGGACACATCACAAAAGAAGGATATGCAAGGACAAAGAATAAAATTTGCATAGGAAGTACCAGAAAGAGCACCTGTGAAACCCATTGAGAAGGTAGGAAAATTCTAACTTATAGCTTGCATGGTGTGCTTGGTAGTGCCTCACTCATATTTAATAGTAGTAGTAGTAGTAGTAGTAGTACCACCACCTCTCCCTTTCCATCCCAAAAATTGGAGCATTTTAACTAGTAAAATAGTGTATTTATTAAAAATCATTTTTGACTGATAATTTTGAGGAAGTGTAAGAGTGACAACAATGAGTTGCAGTGTATGTTCGCAACATGTAACAGGATAATTCAGAACATTTTCTCAGAATAATTAAGAAAGGGATATTCATTTTAAAGTTTTACAATTAGTAAATCACAAGGACAAAAATGGATACAGCAGATAAAAGCACTGTTGACAATTCAGTAATTAATGTACAAGTACAAAATGTTGCCACGACTAATGCAACGACAAATGATAGTGTGAACATGTAAGGAGTTGGACGAAAATCGCTTGTTTTATTTAAGCTCAATTATAACACAGGATAGCAATGTTGTGATTAATGACACAACTTTATTTATGGTAGACAAAATAAATTCGTGAATATCACTGGAAAGCATGTTTTCACATGAGGCTCGTGCAGATTCTAGTAGATCTAAAATTTCTGCATCGAGCGAAATGGACCTGAATGTAATCAGATACAATTCAGTAGGTGTCCTAAATTATACCCCAACAGTGATACAACTTATGCAAGGATGATGAAAACTCTTAATGATTTTAGGAACAAACAAACACAAAAACTTAATGAACTAACACAAAACTTTAATGATCTAACACCAAAATTTAATAAGTTAAGACAAAAAATGAAGATTCTTCAACACAACAAACACAAACATTTAATGATTTTAGGAATCATACGGCACAAAAATTTGAGGGACTTTCAAATGAACAAATGCAAAAATTTGATGAGTTAAATAAAAAGTTGCACACTGACCTGTCAAATGGTTTAACATGCAAGGTACTCAGTCAGAAATTTACACCAAAGTGTAAAAGAAGCAAGATACTACTACAAAGTTACAAACTACATCACGGTGTATATGCGGACAAGGAGAAAAAGTCCCGAATTTCCTAGTTAAAAATACAGTTTTTCTTGGGTGAAAATATACTTTTCTGTGTTAAGTGACAGTGTATTCTCCACTGGAACTGTAAAACTTCCTTTGAATGATTAAGGTTTTATACACTGGCGTAGAACTTTCCGACACTTTCGGAAATGAAACACAGGGGGGAGGGGGAATCACATTTCTCAAAGATCTTTGATGTGCAGCAACATGTACGCTGCATACTTTTGTATTATGAAAGTATAAATTCGAATTATACCAAACACAGCATGTTAGTTTCTGAAGCACGGAAACTGCGATTGCAAAGTGCTTTTGTAAACCATTCATGTCATATGTCCTTGGCAGCCAATGACAGCAGATATTCAGAACATAGGACATGTGATGTAGTCAGCCAATAGCAACATCACTTAAGTAGAGCGAACACACAAATAGGGAAAGTTAATGGTGTATGTTAATACGCATATGTAGTTATAAGACAAGCTAAGCTTTCACATATTATATTGGTCCTTTTTGCATGTGTTATGGTTTAAGATACATCACACAAATGTGCTAGTAAAATTTTAAATAATGACGTGAATGTATGGTCTTCTGGGCTCAGAATTCTTCTAAATGGGAATGTCTGGTCTTCTGGGCTCAAAATTCTTTTAAGTGGCTGGTCCTCAAAGTATTAAGTTTTAAATGAGAATCAAACACTTTGGGATTTAAGAAATTCATCGCACTCTCTCACATGTGACATAATTAATCTTGCATAAAACGAAATTTATTTTGAAAGCAACGCTTTTCAAACAACCATTCACAATACTTTTCCGCAGCCTGTTCGAAATAGGTTCTTTTCAGCAGTTGCCAGAGAGCGCCAGAAAACAGGCATGCCCAGTTATGATGACAGAGGAAGCCCGTACGTTTGCACGCATAAAGCATTAAGAGATCTTACATTATGTCATGAAGAAACAAGACACCAGAGGGTACTCCTCGAACATCGGATTTTTGTAAACCTTACCAAAGAGCAGAATTCGACTTTTAAGTGCACATTCATATGACTAGATTCACAATGAAATAGGCCCCACAATCTGATATTAAGCTTTTCAGTGTGGTTTTCGACATGTAAATTTTCTTGGAATGCCAGTACTGTATTATTCAAGTTTGGTTCTTTATTATGGCATAATGCCATATCCGCCAGAAGATGAACACCTGCACTTGAAATTCCATTAACAGCTGAAACTAGCCAATAGTGTGGAATGAAACACTCCGTTTCAAATAAATTGAGTGCCTCTGCGGAAAAGATTAATATAAGCCAAATTTCTTTAGCAAACTGTCAAAAATAACTTCTTTGTCCTGCAAGGTGATGAAGGCTTGACTGTCAAAAATGTTGAAATAAAATCAGAAAACTGAAACTGGTATTTTAGCCTTCCATAATTATGTGAATGTATTTTTACTAATGTGATAGCTTCCGCCCACAGAAATCTGTTTTGTTTTAATTTGAAGTGAGAACTGTAAACGAAGTGGAAATAGCAAAATCACTGCACATAAACTGCGATCAAGTGGAGACTATTATTTGTGAGGAAAATGCACCAACTGTAACCACCAAGTCTCTTTCTTTTCTCTTCAAGTGGAAATTGCTGCACAGAAGAATACCCAAGTGGTGTCTTTACTTGCATGAATTCAGTTTCAAGGTAGTGTACATCAAAGGCAAACAAAACACAATTGCTGATACTTTGTTGCGGCTTTAACTAACAGAATTTCGAAATTCTGCATCCTATTTATGCAAGAAAAAACACACCAATCATATTATGTAAAAACGAGCTATAGCCCAAAGCAATAAGATTCACACTGGAAAAATACAAAGACTCAAACTTGAAGGAGATGATGTTAATAACAAACATTTTTTATACTATTTATAAAGGAGTACTGTTTCACCGACGTACACCTAACCAAGAATGGTGGTGCATATGTTTACCTGAAAAGTTTATAGATGAATTCATTCTTTACAATCACAATGTATGGAGTCATTATGATGTTTCTAAATGCACTGATAAGGTAACCATGTACTGCTACTCCCCCAAAATCCGTCACTAAATTCTCCACATAATTCAAAAATGTATTACTTGTCACAAGACCACAAATGTTTCAGCAAATCAAAATTAATTATTGGGGGAGGGGAGATTAATACAGAAACCAAACTGTATTGTGATGTACAATAAATTATGAACAATGTAGTCAGAGCTGATAAATATCTTTTGAATAGTGGGGTGATCAACAATTCGGTGCAGCCGCTGTGGAGGCAACTGAAGCAATCTGGCCTAAAATATGAGCACTGAGCACCTGCTAAGGATCAACTTGGTCAAGTGTCAGGGAACATGAAAGAACTTACCATTCCAAGTCCCATCAGCATCAGATACTGGTAGGTGCAGCTACATTCAAATAAGGAAAAGACACTGATTTTGCATGCTTCTTACAAAAATTGCCAGGAGCTGAAACAACGACCAGGGTGCAGCAGTCTGCATGCATTGCGTTAAGTATGTAACTGGCTTATGTGATGTTTTTCCCAAGTACGTTAAGTTGTATGCATTGAGGTCAGTGACTGCTAGTTCTATTATTAGAAGAATTACAGACGACTATCTCCAGAGAGTAGGAAAGCTGCAGATACTGTTAACTGACAATAGTAGAAACTGCTAACTTATAATGCGTCATCATACTTCACAGGTAACAGATGAAAGGAATTCACGATCACAAATAAAATAGAACACATACCACTATCACAAATCCAGCCTGAAGCAAGCCCCATAGGAAGGATGTTTAAAGAATTTAACATATTTATGTGCTTCTACGCACCACAGAAACACACACAATGCATCAAGTTCATCTCGCCATTTCAGCAAATCTTTAATAACTTGCCACACACTTGTACTTTGACAGGTTTTACAACAACTGAATTAATGTATGAGAAACGAGAAATGAGTAAGTGGGAAAAACCACTGCCTAAAGTACCCAAGGGAGGTATGTCATTTGAAGAAAAAATATGCCAAGCCTTGATTGATCTAGGAGAAAAGGCCGAGCGAGAAAAAAATCTTACGACAGAAGATTAGGGGACACTGCACAATTCAATATAGGACAAGAAGTATTGTTTCAAATGTACCCAAAGTCTATCAAATATGGAAAACTTCACAAGTTGCAACTCTTATACAGTGCCCATTTGTAACTACACACATCCCTCATCCAGGATAGTATAGACTAGTTTATCCTATCAGTTGAAAGCACAAGGGCCCTTAAAAACCTTAAAAACATAAGGATGTAAAGAAATTTGTGTGCTGAAAGGGTCTGACAAAACATTAAGCCAACTGATGAAGTTGTTGTGCATAAGTACAGTGAAAATATTTCACTGTAAATTATGAATGATGTAAATTCATTTTAGGATAAGTTTCTCCCTTGTTATTTATAAGTGTGTAATTAGAAATATGGGACATTATTAGTGATTTAAGATTTTGTTCACTGACAAAAAGATGTTGGGAAATAAGTAATAAGCTGAATTTAATCGCAAAGATGCATAATTCACTACAAAAAGTACACACACATTCCAACAGCAAACTGATAAATGTGGAAGGGAGAACTAAATGATGTAGCATTACGACAAGAGGTAACATGGAAGCGCTGTAGAATCTGAATCCCAGGACAGTGACCTTGGCGCATGTGCGAAAGCAAAATGAATCCAACACACTGATTAATGCACCAGACTGTCTGCTGACATTAGTGTCTGTTTCCCAAGTAGAATAGAGGTGAAAGATAATGAATATAAATTTATTACTACAGATAAATATAAATTGACTACAGAAATAAATACCGAGATCTACACTATAACAATAAAAATAATGTAAGAAAATAAAATGAACTAACTATGGAAAGATCTCTACACACTAAGTCACTATTCACAATATATACACAAAAATCTACATTATGATTATACATAAAATAAAGTCCTATAGTACAGTAAATCTGTATATACCATGAAAGAATGAAGAATTCTAGGGATATGCTCATACTCTGAATAAGCTACGGGAGGGGGTAATGGCACTGTGCCTTGCCAGGAAGATACCAATTAATGGAAGAGACGCAAAAGGTAAGTCGAAGCGATAGATATGCTGTCAATATTTGTGCTCTCACAAAAATGGGTTGAATTCTGACAAACTGTCAGAAAATAATGAACTAAAAACATCTGCATACTAAATGAAAATATACAGGCAGATAAAAAAAATAGTGTCCAGTACTTTGAGTCTGTCAAATGTGTCAGTAGGGTATTATGATGTCTTACTCGCAGTACTCTACCTACCATTAGGTGGTCTGCAGTCACTTATGTGGTTCGAGACATGTTGAAGGCTATGTTAGTGTGTCTTACTGTACAGTACAGTCAACCCTGGGTACTGTATTATGGTGTTTTACCTTCTTCCAAACACAGATTCACTTATGTGTTTACTGATATTGTGCTGTTTATATGTACAAATAGTGTAACACATTTACATCTTCCCCCTTCAACTACTTGTTGGGAATGGAAGCCTACTACTCAACAAGTGAAATGGTGGATATGATATTCTGCTATGGCTCAGCAAATGGACATAGGCTGCGAGCTTGTGCCTGATATGTTGTTAAACATCCACAGTGCAGAGGGCCCTCTGATAATATGTTCGGCAGACTTTCCCAGCATCTGACGGACACAGGTACCCTTGCACCTTGGAAGACCGGCAGTGGAAGGCCCTGCACAGTCTGCACACATGACATGGAGGAGCATGTGCTATGTTCAGTGGATGAAACCAGACACCAGTGTGCGACAATTAGCAGCAGCAGAGGGCCTGTCAAACTCACTTATCTGGGGGAGGAGTGTACTTCATGAACAGTTGCAGTATCCATATAATTTACAGTTTGTTCATGCTCTAAGGCCACACATTTACAGCGTGTTCATGTTCTAAAACCACAGGATCATCATGGCAGATGGCGGTTCTGTCAATGGCTGTAGAAAAGTGTGGCTTCACATCCAAGATTTTATTTACCAATGAAGCAGGGTTCACAAGAGATGATGTGAATTCCTATAACCAGCATGTATGGGCAGATGTAAATCCCCAAGCAATTCAGGAAAAGGGCATCAACACTGATTCTCAATCAACATATAGGTACACGTACTAGGTGATAGATTAATAGGGTCATAAGTTATCAGAGGTGTACTATCTGGACTTTCTCATTAATGTATTGCCTAACTTGCTGGGGGCTATGCCATTGCAGCAACAAATACAAATGTGGTTCATGCTTGGTGGCGCACCAGCACACTTTCACCAAAATGTGCGTGGACATCTCATGCAGATATTTCAGAACTGCTGGAATGGTTGGGGTCGGGGCACCTTGGCCTGTTTGTTCCCCAGACCTAAATTCCCTACAGTTTTGGTTATGGGGACACTTCAAGGAACTGGCCTATGCCGTGTCTATGACAGGAAGTATGCATTTACAAACCTATGTTTATTGGAATTATTTTTCTTGTTTCGATGAGTACTACCACCTCTCAAAGTATTTGATACTTTTTTTTTTCAATACCCTGCGCATGTCGTAAGTGTGAACGATACGTTTGTTGGCCTTCGAGCAACTACGTACTTAGTTTCTAAGTTAATATTAAGTTTTTTAACAGGGAATGATGCAAGGATATGCTCCAGTAATGAGGAGAAAGAATTAAAGTAGCTGCTACCAAAAGAAATGGGCCACACCGCAATATGAGTAATTGTTATTCACATATGTTGAGAGAGAGAGAGAGAGAGAGAGAGAGAGAGAGAGAGAGAGAGTTATACATGATCATGGCTTATCTGAATGGCCTTCCCCTAACATTTCTTTTGACATAACTTTCACAGCACAGCATTTATGTATATGCATATTACAGTGCACAGGAACTGTATCTCACAGTGAAAAGTACACTGAAGTACAATCATTATAGGTACTTTTAAGCAAATGACATTAATACACTTATATGACACAATGATGCGAGAATTTTATCTGAAGTGGTACCAAATGTCGCAAAACACAAAGAAGCATTCACAGAGAATTTTCTCAATTATTGTGTGATATGTAAATGATGGATTTCAGCAGGAGATAACGGATGCTTCCTTCCATTCCTTATCATAACTCCCCGTAGATTAGTAGACCACCTCTTGCTAGAACAGAGAGGCGTAGCTAAGTGTAATTATGTGTGAGAGGAGCTGCTAAGAGGTTCATGCATAGCATCAGATTACAATTATGATTTTCAGTCCTAACATGTAACAGGTTTTCAAATTATTCACGCAAACAAAGATTACGTCATCGTTTAAAAGTTAAAGGGAGTACTAGCTCATTATTAAAGTTGTGAACATAAATGATTTATTAATGATGAGAATTAATATAAAATACTTTGTCATGGAAATGTTGCTTTATGAATTCTGAAGGTGAAATGACTTCTTCAATGTTATTCACTTGTACTTAAATATCGTTATGCAAACATAGAAAGTGATGTGACAAATTCATGTATAAACATGTAAATAAGTAAAATGTATCACACACACACACACACACACACACACACACACACACACACACACACACACATCAATGTGCACTTATCCAACAGTGCTACCCTCCAGACCCTATAATGATGTGCAGTTCATTATCGTCTGCAAAGTTATAGACCAAAGGCTGGACTCTTCTCTATAGTTGCACCAATGTAACTGCAAGGCAAGGCACATGCACAGCGAACATCACTTAACGTTTGGAGATGTGTTCACACAAACTGAGAGAGGCAGTTATACCTCAATAATGGAGCAAAAGACTAATTCAAACATGCCCTTTGTCGAGTCATGATCTCTCAGAAACTGAACCTTTAAAAGTTTATAAATTTCATGTAAATTACTTGTAGTATAAACAAAGATAATGCATGCAGGGGATAAATAAGAAATAAACTCAGCCACAAATAAAGGGATTTTGATCCCCAGCCAGGCCAAAAAGTAGTTTAAGAGATACTTTTATATAAAATTTGATTATTTATGTTACATATGTTTGTAAAATACATCACTACCGTATGCTGTTGTCCAGTAATCATGGAAAACACCGATACAGTTGTGATAGATTTTATTTTCGTTTAGCTGTAAAGTATTTGTCATTATTTTACTGGAACATTGTGTTGGGCAAAAATTCAATGTAAAAGTGCCTGTGCCAAAAAGAGATGTGCAAAAAGAAAGAGGAACATATACTGTATTCTAATGTTTCCTTAAGCTGGTATCACATTTTTCACTCTTCCATTGTCTGCCTTTTCCCATCCATGACTCTGGGTGCAGTACTGTGTGTATGTCAGACAACAACATGTATTTGTTTAAAAGTTTTCACAATACATCTTCTGGAAAATGTGGCAGTTTCTTACGTTTATAAACTGTACAATTTGAACATGATTCATGGATACATCATAGCCTGCAAACTTCAGAAAACACAGCAACATTGTCTATGATTGTATTATACTGTATTCTTTATCACGGAGCTGGATGGTGCATACTTTTCTTCATGGACGAAGAGGTAAATATCACTCTGTTCAAAGGAGAGTTAATATATCACTGAATTTGCACTGTTACAATGGTAACTGTAGCGAGAGGCTGTGGAGGTGCAAACTTAAGATGCTGAGAAAGTATCCACCAGCAATACATCTCGAAATTATCAACATTATTCATACTTCCTTATAGTGCCAGTACTCAAATACCAGTATACAAAGCTGTGTAAATGTTATTTTGTACTAATCAACTCTGAAGGAGGTCATCACCTGGAAGCTTAGCTGTATTTTTAGTGTTGTTCACGAACTTAATGACCACTGAATGCCTCAATTATATGGCAAATTGTTTGCTTTACTCCACAAGGACTTTCCAGTGTCATACAACATTAGATGGTAGTCAGTATATGAGCAGATGTGTTGCTCAGTGGAACATTAAACACAGGGTACTGAAGAAACTCTGTGCTCAAAATAACATATTATGACAGAGTAAATAATGAATACTTCATTAACTAACAAGGTGTTGGAAAAGCATACTGTAAAATGGGGCGACTTTGTGATTGGTGGGGTGACTTTGTGACAAGGGATCGAGTTTTCGTATTTTAAATCTCCCGCCGCGACCGCTCGTCTCAGGAAAGAGCTGAACCACGCATTTCGTTTGTCAGACATGCCACGCCACGTAGCGGCAGCAGGGTGAAGCTTCTGCACACGCATAGTTCCTTCCGACGCCGCTGCTTAGAAACGCTGTTATTTACGTTTTCGTAAAACGAGGGAAACTTTATATTGTGAAAACGTTTATGTTAAGGACGCAACTAAAACAGGTATGTACATTTGTTTGTTAATATGTTGGGCAAATTATTGTAGAATATCGATTAAATCAAGCCATGTTTGTTGAACATATGAGACAAAAACTGAAATGCAGGCACTTTGTGTGGCGACTTTGTGACACCCCAACTTGTCACAAAGTCACCCCACCATGGTTTTAGGTTATATTTTATCACGTTTTTTTGTCTTTCAAGCACTGAAAAGAAGATGAGGTCTTATAAAAGGAAGTTGAGTGCAAGAGCCTATAGAAATTACTCTCCAGAGACGTTAGATAAAGCCGTTAAATTGGTTTTAACAAAGAAAATGACCCTGCGAGCAGCATCTGAAAGGTTAGTGGCAGTTCTTTCATTTTTCATACACTGTCACACAGGAAGTAAACGTTTTATTGGATTCTGTAAGGCTAAAATAGACGTTTAGATGACCATCTGTTTGGCGTTTTTAAGCAAATTCTTCTGCTTGAATAGGGAGCAAAATACAGCTATGTACACCAGGAAGTTACCTACATTCCTTTATTTTGTTACAAACTTTACTGTCATAAAACGGGTTTTTACACCAATTTGCAACTTCTGGCATTTGTAAAGGAAGCATTTATGCAAATTTTAAACCTACCTTCGTAAAATTCTGATATTTTTGGCATTTTTTCTATTAAATATCTTTTAAAAGGTATGGTATTTTTTTCTGAATTATACCATACTGGTATATATGTTTTATACGTTCTTTTTCTCTGCTTTTAGGTTCAATATTCATCGAAACACATTGTGGAACAAAACCAAAGAGATAAAACGTTCGACCACCTCAAACTCAAGAGACAGTCAAACCTAAAAGACAGCATGGGGGGTGAACCTATTTTTACAAGGGAAGAAGAGGATACATTCGTTGTTCATTCCATTGCAATGGCATCTTATGGTTTCCCAATGACATTACTTGATTTGCGCTGTGTCGTCAAATCATGTCTAGATCGAACCGGAAGAAAAGTTCCCGTGTTTGGAAATGGAAACTTTCCTGGGAGAGAGTGGGCCATGTCATTTATGAAGCGGCATAACTATGTTCTCTCCGAACGTGTCGCCAAAAATATCACATATGCAAGAGCTGCGACTGATACTGAAGTGATTGACTCATATTTTGAGCATTTAGAGAAGGAGTTAGAGGGTATTCCGCCAGAAAAAATTTGGAATTACGACGAAACGAACGTCCAGGACGATCCGGGAAGCAAAAAAGTGTTGGTCAGAAGAGGAGCAAAATATCCAGAGCGGATACAAAATTGTTCCAAAGCGTGTACTTCGATTACGGTCTGTGGGAACGCCGCAGGACAGTTGGCTCCACTATATGTAAATTACAAGGCCGAGAACGTGTGGTCGACCTGGACCGAAAATGGACCTGAAGGAGCCCGCTACAATCGTACTAAATGTGGATGGTTTGATCACCAAGTGTTTGAGGACTGGTTCATCAATCTTATGCTCCCCATACTGAAACAACAAGATGACCAAAAAGTTCTTATTGGCGATAATTTGAGTTCGCATATTAACCTAGAGGTTATTCGACTCTGCGGAAAGTATGGGATAAAATTTATCGCGCTCCCACCAAATGCGACACATCTACTGCAACCGCTAGATGTTGCCATATTCAGAGTTCTAAAACTGATTTGTCGTGAAATTTTGTCAGATTGGAAGCAATCGACATCTGGTAGCCGGTGCACATCAGTTCCAAAAGATGAACTGCCTGGTCTGTTAAAGAAAATGATGGACAAGCTGCAGGAGAACATCATAAAAAATCTCCAGTCAGGGTTTAGGAAGACTGGGATTTTTCCGCTTAACAAAATGGAAGTCCTCCAAAGACTCCTGAAGGCCGTCTTGGAAGAGAGCCTACAGTCCTTATCAGGAGTGGTTGGTGAGATCTTCATAGAAGAACTGCAGAAGAAGAGAGAAGAGGTTACAGGATGCCGGGCCCCCAAGAGAAGGTGAAGGTTCACTGTTCCAGCAGGCAGAAGTATCTCCAGTGCCGAAATCGAAGCCAGTAGGGCGGAACAGCCGAAAGGGAAGAACACAAAAGCCAGCACTTCCTCCAGACCCAGCGGATCCAAGGAAAAGGCTGTACTGGCAGGTGAGATGTCTGAAGAAAGCTCTTCAGATGAAGACAACAGCAGAGAGAGGAACTGGATGGATGAAGATCCCAGTGACCCCGACGTGCTGGATGAATCTTTCAGCTGTTTGGAGGATTCAGAACCTGAAATGTCTCCCACAAAAGTGATTCCAAATGATAAAGACGTCTTGGGAATCGACAGCATGGCTCCTGAAAAAAACGTTTTCAAAGTGGATGATTTTGTAGTGGTGAACTTTGAAGGGAAACTTTTTCCAGGAAGGGTGACTGAAGAAAAACAAGAGGGCTACATTGTCAGCGTTATGGAGAGGACCAAGATGTTCTGGAAGTGGCCTATTAAAGAAGATGCTATTCTGTACTCCAAAGAAGAAGTTTTGTACACTATCGACCCCCCAAGACCGGTAGGAAAGCGGGGTTCTTTGAGGTGAAAAATCTAGATTAGGGAGCTCCTTTTTCATCACTTGTAAAAATGATGTAGCTCTACCAAAGCATCAAACACATGTACATTGATTAAATATACTTTTTGATTGGTCAAAATTGTGACATTTTTTTCCCATACTTTGTAACCCAAAAACAATGTTGTCACAAAGTCACCCCACAGGGTGGGGTGACTTTGTGATAGAGTTTTCCCTTTATATAGTCGTTCATAAAAAAGATACAAATTTTTTGAAGACATAATCTTGTAAAGGAAGGTTGTAGCTATCTTATGATGCCATCCATTTCAGTTTATGTTAAAAATTGATCAGTGTACGAGTGAAAACATGCAAAACTTGTCACAAAGTCACCCCATTTTACGGTACTGAGTGAGCACTAAGCATATGCAAGTATGTCTGTGGCAAAGGAGATAAACAAAAAGTACCTTCTTCAAAAGCTGACACACCAAAGATGATATGAGATACCTTACATAGTTTTGTAACATCCTGACATTTAGACTGAGCCTGTAATGATACTAGAAATTAACACAGCTAAATGGGTTCTACTGAAAGTGAAAATATTTTACAATATGATAGTCAGGTAATCAAGCTCAAATAATTTAGGCAATGGAGTCAGAACCACCTTTCCTTGGGTAAATTCCTCCAGACAACAAACGGTGGTTTCAACAGGATGAATAGATGAAAAATAACACTCTGAAAACTAGTCCTGTGAGACAAGTGGCAGACAGAGCCACAGGTAGATACTACTGACTGATAAGAGAACAAGTAGGATACCTATTAAAGATTCTATACATCAGATAGTGTACAGGGTTGCGCTCATTTACTAAATCATGCGTCGTTTTATACTTAAAATTTTCTATATTTTAGGCGATTCCTTGTGTGGATGTAATTTGGTACCACCACTCCACATTTGGCAACCTTCCCTGAATTACCACAATTGGAGCTTATATATGATGTCCTACTATACACAAACAATTTTATGATGATGTTATTAACCATAATATTGCTATGGCCACTGCAGCATACTGACGTTGATGGCAGCCAAAATTGGGTTACTATTGCTATCACTGGTGTTGATAATGTTATCATTTCTGGAATCACTGCATTGGAGAACATCCCTCCCCAAAATATCATCATTTATAAGACTTTTCACATTGTATGCGAATGTGCGGTCATATTCTGTCTCCACCACAGCATCTGTTGCTGTTGAAAAACCATTTTGCATTAATTCTGTGTAAATTAAATTGAGGTCATGTTTTTTTATTATATTTTCATTAACAGGTTTTAAATAACCTTCTGAGGTCTTCATAGTGGGAGCAAATATGATATTCTCTTTTCTTCTTCTTCATGGATTTGTTCACTATTGACTTGGCACTTTCAACATATACTATTAATACAAATTATGTTTATCATCCAGATAAGAACAAATAGTAACCATCTCTTTCAGCAGGATGTTTATTCTGTTTTTCATTCAAACATGTTTAACCTATTCTTATTAGGCATCACCAGTGATTTTTATGTTACCTGTTCTTTTTATGTGATGCCTTACAGGAATAGGTGAAACATGTCTGGTTAAAAACAAAATAACCATTCAGGTGCAGAAGACTGATAGTATTTGTTTGTATCTTTATGATAAACACAAATTACGTATCAACAGAGGAAGAATGGCTACAAATATTAACAATATAAAATTATGAACACAGCAAAGTTTTCAGTAAGAAAGAACAAATATGGAGATATATAACTGATCAAATAAATCAAATGAAAGTACCTTTGCCTGTTGCTCAAATCGTTCACGTTGGACAATAGGATCATTCAGCTCAGTGTATGCATTGCATATTTCTTTTGTTGCTACGAACAACTCAAATCTTTCTGTTAATCCTTTAACAGATCGATGCCATTTGGCTAAAGGACTCATTATTTGAGGGTGGTCAATAATAAATGTTGGATTTATACTGTTTTCTTCAAGGAATTCTCCAACCAGCTGAAAAAAAAAGTACGGAGTTTTAACACACAGAGTATTACGATAGTGCAACTTACGCTTCGAGACAGCTGATCTTAATATTCGTTGTAGAAAAGTTCTGGTATAATGTAAATAATTTTGGATTAAAGGGGACCACTCACCAAAAAGCAGAAGCATTGAATCATTAAAAGGCACAAACAAACCTTTCTAGCTTCTGGAGTGTGTGTGTGTGTGTTGGATGGTTTCCTTTAATCCAAAATCATTATCATAATATTATCAATTTAATAACTGCAGATGGGGAAGTATAAGGCAGGTCTTTTTACAGCGTTCAGAGTACCTTGAGCAAAGTATGACTTGCAACACATAGCTGTTATTTCTGTTTGTAAAATGAATATGAATGCTCAGACTAATAAATATAACAACATTAAAACATCTTTGAAGCATGAATAAATGAAGGGTTGTATTAAATAATCAACAAAAATTGGCCAGGTGCAAGCAGGACTCGCACACTGAGGATTCCACGCAAATGTAATTTCAAGTTTGAAGTCAGATTACAAATGACATAAGAAATATTTTGTTTTTCATGCGATATAACTACAAATTAACAATTTTTGGATTTTTTTCCTTTGCTTGTACTGTGAAACCTTGCTTCTTGGCAAATCTCATGATTCTAGGTCAATGGGAAATGCCCAGTTGGTTTTGACCAGAGTTTGTGGGTATCAAAATATATAACATAAATGGCTGTATTTTTTGATTGCATTGACTTAGAAGCTTAACTCTTTTACATCTTAATATGTGACTTAAATGTCAACCTGATACATCTTAAGTACTCCTGAAATATAGGGTTTGGAAATTGGACAGACAGACAACAATGTGATCTTATACGGGTCCTGTTTTGACAAACTGAATATGTATCAAATTCCTACAGTGGTTCCTGAGATTAGCCCACGCATGCCGACAGAAAAACAGTGGATGACTTCAATTCCTAATAGTTCACCCAATTTGCATGAAATGTTTATACATAACTTTGCATTATTATGTACTCCTTAAATGGCCTGCCAGACCTAGTGACAACACTAATGCACTTTAGTGGCTGTTCTACTTGTCAGAGTTATTGCAACTCTATCATTTACATACCTACGTACTGATGATGTGTGCATGTACAAAGCTACATTGACATCCGACTACATCATATATAGTCAGATGTCAATGTAACTTCGTACATGCACACATCAGTAGGTAGGTATGTGAACGATTGAGTTGCAATTCTCTGTGAAAGGTAGACGGCCACCGAAGCGCATTAGTGTTGTCACTAGGTCTGGTAGGCTATATAAGAGGCATGAACCGCATCTGATGTTGAACGATCACTCGCCATCAAGGTTCCAGCTGACCACATATGACCACCACACAAGGGATGATTTCTGTACTGTGCATCAGCAGATCTGCACCCACCATCCAAGAACAAGTAAGGGATCTCCTGCACCATTCTGGTCAAAAACTGGCAGCAGCAGGAGCCATACTAGGAAATTAGCGATCTGTGTGTAGGCTGCTGTTAACATCACAACACAAATGGCTGCCTTTGGAGAGGTGATATAACTGCTATTGAATGGAATAGCATTGTGTTCAGCAATGAACTGTGATTCTGCACTACTGGATGACCATCATCAGTGAGTATGGCAGTAAGCTGGGGAGAGGTTCCATTCTTTCAATATTTTGGAGAGGCACAGAGGTGTTACTCCAGAAGTTATTGTGTGGGGAATGATTGGGTACGACTTCATCACAGCTTGTAGTGATTGAGGGAATTCTGACAACACAACAGCTTGTCACAGTCATCTCTGTCCTCATGTGTTCCCTGTCACGCAACAGTATATGGTGCATTTTCTCAACAGGACAATGCTCATCAACACACGACAAGTCTCTATGAACCACGTGCATGGTGTCAAGATTCTCCTGTGACCAGGAAGATCCACATATTTGTCCCTCAAAGAATGTGCGTAGGACCAGCTTGGATATTAACTCTGACCCAATTTCAGTATATCAAGGACCAGTAGCAACAGTCGTGGGCCACTTTCTCTAAGTAGAGGGTACAACTGTTTTGACACCCTTCCCGAAGGAATTAGTGCATGCATCTAGGCCAGAATGGGTGTGATGTCATACTGATAAGTGGGCTCAAACGGCCAGTTTATTTGTCAATTTGATGTGATATTGTAATCACTGAAGGGTCTTTCTATGTAAACTGGAGGTCTTGTTATGTCTGTAACATTTCCCATTCCTTTGTTTAGTGGTAAATCAGCATGCCTCGCATCATCAAACCTTTGATGTGTACTGTTGATACTCTTGTCTATCTGTTTTTTTTTTTTTTTTTTTTTTTTTTTTTTTTTTTTTTTTTTTTGAGCAATAATAGAAATTTCTGGATGGAGGGATATGTAAAATAATGGAAAGGCAACCATTCACCTATAGTGGATCTATGTGTGGAGCACAGTAAAACATAGTAGAAAGCAGCATTCACACTAGCTTTTGAACAATGGCTCTTTTTCCAGCAAATAGCTCACACAATGACACAAACACCCAGGTGCACATTCCCATGACCATGCCAAGACAGGCACCATGGTCATGGGAGTGTGCATTCAGATGTCTGTGCGGTTGTGTGTAATATCGCGGGCAAAAGAACAAGTGCTCCATAGTTAGTGTGAATGCTGTTTTATGTTATGTGTTACAGTGCTCCACACAACAATCCTCTATGTGTGTGTGTGGTTGGTTTCTTTTATTTTACATGCAAAGACGATGAAAATGGTTCAAATGGCTCTAAGCACTATGGTACTTATCATCTGAGATCATCAGTCCCCTAGACTTAGAACTACTTAAACCTAACTAACCTAAGGACATCACACACATCCATGCCTGAGGCAGTATTTGAACCTGCGACCATAGCAGCAGCGCGGTTCTGGACTGAAGTGCCTGGAACTGCTCGGCCACAGCGGCCGGCTAAAGACCATGAAATAACATCACGTTTTTTGTCAGTGTCTACACACAAACCTTCCTCATGAATCCATCTGAAAACCATATAAAAACCACTGCAATTCCTAAGTTAGGCTTTACAAACACAGAAAATTGTGTTGGGGAGGACTCTGAAGAATATGTGTAGATGCTTATACACAACACATTCATGTTCAAGACAAAATAAACCATAAAGGATTTCCCCTCATTCTTTTCTTAATGATTCAATATTCCATTGCCACCAACACCATTAGGATGTAATGTGACAGTAGTTTGGGATTTTCACACCTCAATTCAGTAAAAAAAGATGGTATTTTCAAGTACATATTAAAAGCAATAACATCATTGCATGCACAGGTAATGCCTTATACGAGGTGTTGCTACAAAATAATAGGGTTGATGCTGTCATACAGTAAATACGCATGTGCCAACGATGAAAAACCAATAGTTGTGAAGCATGAAGCTCTCTCAATTGAATGCGGCATCTCTGATGCCTGTAGACAAATCAGTGTGACCATTTCCTTCACTCGTGTGGAAACCTAACTTATAGTAAAGTGTATGGTGAAGACAGTTTACCACATATGCGAGTTTCTGAGTGGTTCAAGAGTTTCCAAGATGATCTAGAAGACACTGAAGATGCCTCACACCCAAGACGCGGTTCAACATCAAAAAGGATGAAAATATCGAAACAAGTAGGTAATCTGATCTGATCTGACCACTGGTTGGGTGTTTGACTGATTGCTGGAACTGTAGGAATCTACAAAGAATGTGTAAGGCAAATTTTGCATAATCAGTTTTTAAATTGGTGAAAAGTGTGTGTGAAACTGGTGCCAAAAATTCTCACGATCGAACAAACAGAAGCTTGTGAAACTACTTATACTGACACTTTAAATACCACTGAAAATGATCCTAATTTCTTGGGAAGAGTGATAACATGTAACAAATCTAAAACTAAGTGCCAATCAATGCATTGGAGTGTGTTCAACTTCAACAAGAGAAAAAGAGCTCAAATGAGCAAATCAAGATTCACAAAGCAATGATTTTTTCTCAATATTCATGGAATTGACTACCTACACTGGCTTCCTATAGGTCAAATTATTAATCAACATTGTTGCCTTGAGGTTCCTGCTCAAATCTGTGTGGGGGTCCTACATCAAGACAACGTACCGGCTCATACCACATTGTCTGTTACGAGGTTTCCAGTGAAGTACAGCATCCCAGTGTTAGAACATCCACCTTATTCATCTGACCTAACACCATGTGACTTACCTATTCCCCAATGTGAATCTGCATTAATAGGAACAAAAGTTTAGTCCGCTGAAGCAGTGAAAGAAGCAGCAAGCATCAGCAAATAGCTCATAGTGGAAGACTTCCAGCACAGTTTCCATCAATGGAAAATTCGCATACAGCATTGTAGGGATAAAGGAGGGGAGTATATGGAGAGTGACAATAGCCAAATATGAATCTTTATTAAATAAAATGTTTCATGCCTGGTTATTTTATAGCCACACCTCATATACTATAATGACAGGATTATGGAAAGGATAAATTGCTTCTCACCATATAGACAAGATGTTGAGTTGCAGACAGGCACAACAAAAAGACTGCTACATGTTTCACATTTAGACCAAAAGGCGCGCGTCTTTAACATGAATGTGTTGTGTATAAGCATCCACACATATTCTTCAGAGTCCTCCCCAACACAATTTTCTGTGTTTGTAAAGCCTAACCTTAGGAATTGCAGTGGTTTTTGTATGGTTTTCAGATGGATTCATGAGAAATGTTTGTGTGTAGACACTGACAAAAAACGTGAAGTTATTTCATGGTCTTTAGCCGGCCGCTATGGCCGAGCAGTTCCAGGCACTTCACACACACACACACACACACACACACACACACACACACACACACACACACACACACGCGCGCATGACCTCTATCTCTGACCACAGAGGCTGGACTGCGAGCAACTGCACCTGATGGGAAAAGCAATCTGTGAGTGATGGTGGGGTGGCTAATGAGGGGTCAGGTGTGAGGGGTCTGGGTGGGACAGCAGGGTAGGGGAAGGTATAGTGTTGGTTGTGAGAGCATGCACAGGGACATGGTAGGGATAAAGTAAGGCTGCTAGATGCATCTGGGAGGTTTGGTGATGGTGATGGTGGTGGTGGTGGTGGGGGGGGGGGGCAGTCGGGCGGGGGGTGAGGGGGGGGGGGGAGAGGAGGGAGGTGGCTGAAGAGTGGACAAGGAATGAAATAAAGGAGGGGGGCGGGGGGAAGACTAGAGGGTGTGTTGATGGAATAAAAGGCTGTGCAGTGCTGGTACTGGAGCAGGGAAGGGGATAGGTGGGTGAAACACAAGGACTAGCAAAGGTTGAGGGCATGGAGATTATAGGAATGTAGAACATATTACAAGAAGAGCTCCCCCCTGCACAATTCAGAAAAGCTGGTGTTGGTAGCAAGATTCCAGATGGTGTGGGTTGTGAAGCAGTCATTGAAGTGAAGCACATTATGTTGAGCAGCACGTTCAGCAACTGGGTGGTGCAGCTGTCTCTTGGCCACAGTTTATCGGTGATCATTCATGCATACAAAAGTGTGTTGGTTGTCATGCCCATGTAGAAAGTAGCCCAGTGGTTGCAGCTTAGTTTGTAGATCACGGGGCTGCTTTCACAAGAAGCTCTATCTTTGATGGTTTAGGAGATGCCTGTGACCAGACTGGAGTAAGTGGTGGTGGTGGTGGTGGTGGTGGTGGTGGTGACGGTGGGAGGATGTATCAAACAGATCTACGAGGCATGAGACAAGCAATTGGGAGCATGGAGGAGGATACTGCATAGGTTTGGTGGGCAGTAGAATACCATTGTGGGAGCTGTGGGATGGATAGTGGGTACGATATTACTCATTTCCAAGCACGATGAGAGGTAGTCGAAATCTGGTGAAGAATGTGATTCAGCTGCTTCAGTCCTGGGTGGTAACAAGTCACTAGGGGAGTGCTCTTTTGTTGCCAGACTGTGGTAACGTAGGAGGTGTTTGCAGAGAGAAAGCACACGAAATTTGTTTCTGTACAAGGGTAATTTCGGTCTGTGAAGGCCTGTGAAGGTCTGTGAGACCATTCGCATATTTGGAGAGGGACTGCTCCTCACTACAGATGTGAGGGACACAGGTGGCTAGGCTGTATGAAAGGCACTTCTTGGTATAGAATTGGTGGCAGCTGTCAACATGTAGGTATTTGTGGTGGTTGTTCGGTTTGATATGGATGGAGGTACTGATGTAGCTGTCTTTGAAGTGGAATTATACATTGAAGAAAGTGGCTTGTGGGATTGAGGAGGACCTGGTGAAACCGAATGGGGGAGATATTGAGTTTGTGGAGGAAAGTAGATAGGATGTGCTTAACGTCACTTGAGATCACAAAAATGTCATCAGTGAATCTGAACCAGGTGAGGGGTTTAGGATTCTTGGTGGTTAGGAAAGATTCCCCTAGAGGGCCTGTGAATAAGTGGGCATAGGATGGTACTGAGCAGGTGCCCATTGCTGTACCATGGATTTGTTTGCAGATGATGCCTTCAAAGAAAGTAATTGCCGGTGAGAATATAGTTGGTCAGGGTGAGTGAAAAGGAGGTTGTACGTCTGGAGTCAGTCGGGCACTGTTTAATAGTGAATAGGCCATGGACATCGGGGAAGTTAGGTAGGGGGAGGTGGATCAATAGTGACAAGCAGGACACCACATGAGAAAGGAATACTATCTGTGAACAATTGGTGGAGGATATGGTTGGTGTCTTTTATACAGGAGGGTAGGCTACGGGTAATAGGCATATGTGTTGATCCAGGAGATAGTCTCTCAACAGGTGCGCAGTAACTGAACACAATAGGGCATCCTGGGTGGCTGAGTTTATGGATTTTAGGAAGAAAGTAGAAGGTAGGAACACAGTGTTCCACCAGGTAATCCCTGTGGTTCAAAACCGGTGGTGGAGCCTTTGTGTTAGGTAGGCTTCCAAGGTCAGGATCAGTTTTTAGGTGGTGGATTGTGGTTCTTTCAGTTGGTGTAAGGTTAGCATCCACATTGAAAGATTTGGGAAATGATAGTGAGGAATACTAACAAGGGCGGATCATAGCTGGATGGAAGAGTGAACTGAGGCAGCAGGGTTCAACATTGGCTTTGAGTTGAGTCTAATTGGTAGGGTTGGTGGCGAAAAAGAGTTTCCACAGTAGGGACCATGAGACGGGGAGGTGTTCAGCAAGCCTAGGATGATTCAATTTGGGAGTGGGGTATAAAGTAAGACCTTCAAAAAGGACTGATACTTCTGAGGGACCATGGGTTTTGGGGAAAAGGCTCATGACTGTTTAGGTTGCGTATTCTGTATGGTGGTCGAGGGAGTTACTGAGGATGCCCCACCCTCAGGTCTGCAAGGCAGGTTTTGTCAGCTATGAAAGGATGTGGAGGATGCTGGAGGCTGTTGCAGAGGTGGTGGATAAGTGCATGGCTGGTGTAGGACGTAAACTGGTTTCTGAGAATTTTGTGGAAGGAGAGCAGGTATTGCAAGGAAGTTTGGGCCTGAGTTACATGCTTTTGCAGGACCTGGTTGATGATGGTTATGGGCTGGTGGAATTTGAATAGATAGAGGTCATTGTGGAATGAGTGGTTGCAGCCAGAAATGGGTAAGTTGATCATAAGGCCAACTGGCAGGGGGGAGAGACTCCGTGAGCTAGGCGAAAAAGCAGGAATAGTATGTGGGATTGGGTTCTCGCTAGGGATGATGAAACTTTTGTGTATTGATGGAGATGGGAAGAGCATGGATCCATGGTGGAGAATGAAACAAGTAAAAATACTTGCCAAAAAACTCATAAAAATACATAAAATATAAAAGAAAAATCACAAAAAGGATGAAATATAGGAAAAGAACGTGAAGCCTGAAGGAGCAGGATCAATATTGAAATGAACTAAAATTGACACAAAAACAAAATGAGATCAAAGAGAAAAATAAATAAAAGATGATAATGTGACATGCAGATTGATGGGTGGAAATGTATGAAGACGTGAATGGATTAAGTAAGGTTACTGTGTGTGCGCGCGCGCGCAGGAATAAGAGAAGAGAAAGGGAGGGTAGTAGGAGGTTAGTAGGTCGAGGTTCAGCAATGTGTTAAGGCACGGCAATTATCACACTTTAAAATATGCAAGGAATAGGCAGGAATAGTGCGCGCACGCGTGTGTGTGTGTGTGTGTGTGTGTGTGTGTGTGTGTGCGCACGCACACGCGCTGGAATAAGAGAAGTGAAAAGGAGGTTAGTAGGTCGAGGTTCAGCAATGTGTTAAAGCACGGCAATTATCACACTTGAAAATATGCAACAATGAGGCAGGAATAATGATCAATTTGACAGTCTAGGATTAATAATGTCGATGGGAATATTGTGAGACATAAGATGTGAGCCCTGGCAACACTGGATATCGACCCTTGCCGTCTGTTTTCATCTTTGGTTCTCGGCTATGAGGAGGTGTCCTCTAGCGAACAGAGAAAGGGGTTGCTGGAGAGATGTGGAGCAGTACAAGCATAGAAAGTGCCTCACAAAGTGGTCATTGCTTTGGCCGGCATTGGCAGTACTTGCAATGTGTTGTGGACTAACTGGGGAGCCTAAGTGCTTGGGGGCCATTGATGGCTGTTGCTACGTGTGGACCTGGTTCATTTATCTGCCAATTGGAGAATTTATGCTGTCAGACATGGACCCTTGGAAATATTCTGAGGTGATTTTTCTGTGCTTACATTGTTTCATTTGAACATGTTTTCTGGCCTCTATATCTGCAGGTGCATTTATCCTGAAGTTGTTTTAAATATAGTTCGTTGTTTGCTTCTGAACTCTGAATTCATATTCATGATTTACTGCGGGAGTTGGTTTTACAATCTTAAGTTCTGGGCCATGCTGAATAGTAATTCAAGTTTGAGTTGTTTGACTAAAAAAAATCTAAGATCACTGTGGGTATTTATTGTTTTAGCCTCTCCCAGTACCTGCATTTAGTCTGTTCCTGGCAGCGCTGTATATTGCTGAGCAGAGATCGTATTCGTCAGCCTTGTTATTCCACCAGATATTTTCTGGGGAGTTTTGGGTGTTGTCTCTGCATAGGATAAGTAATATCTGTAAGGCAGACTTACATTTTGTGAACTAGTTTTACGGCAAATTTAAATGTGGTTTTGATCCAAGCGTTTTAAGATTTAAATTTCCTTGGGTTGTTGACTTCGATTTGGGTGTTGCTCCTCACGTGTTTACAATTTGTATTTTGTATACTCTGTTGAAATTTTGTTACTGCACTTCTGGGTTCATTGGGGTGTTCTGGGCTTAGCTGTGTTAATCATTTTGTGTGCACATGGTTGGTGTGTCTGTAATTTAATACTGACTAACATATGCTCTGTACTCCAGGTGTATACGCTAAACTTGGTTGCTTGTGGGCCTTGTACAGCTATGCACAGGCATGTGTGTTCAAGCCTGGTTGTGGCTTGTGATCCTGATTTTGCATGCATGTGACCTAACAGTACATCGTCTGTCCCTCTGCCGGCTGTTGAGTGGTTGGGATAGTGAGGCATTAACTGTGTTTACAGTTGTGTGCAACAATGTTATTGGACCCACTCTGTGGATGGAATTCATATACAAGGTAAGTTGTATTTGTTTTGTACTACCCCTCAGAGTCTTTGAAACAATCTTGCAGTGTTTGCTTTAGTAGCTTGTTCTCTCCAAGCAGTCAGTCATTAAATTCTTAGTAGCTTGTTCTCTCCAAGCAGTCATTAAATTCTAAGTTATAGAAAAGGGTTTCAATTTTGTAAATTACCACATACCTTCGGGTTGTATATTAAGACTGGTATATTTCTTTACTGTTGTTGTACTTTTATATTTCTAAAAGAAAAACAAATTCATATGTTAATTCTTTCCTAAAAATGTTGTTGGGGATGAAGAATTTCACCCTTGGTATTCACAAAGAGTATGGGAGTCTCTTGTCCTGCTAATAGCGATTATCACATACTGTTCAAAATTATCTTAATAAGCAGCAGTTGTGATCCCCTCATTTCTCTACACCGAGTTCTTGCCAACATCTTGTTCCGTCTAAGGGTGAATTATTATTAGCATGATTGTGCCTCTTGGAGCCTGTTATCTGTTGTAAACATGTTTTGGGAACTGTACTTATTCATTCAACCATTTTTTAATTGCTAAAATTATCATTAACTGGTTCATGTGAAATGATGTGTTACTGATCTCTTGCCATCTCCCTGGTGGTTGTTAAGTCCATCCAAACAAATTTTGAAATTCCTATAAATTAAATTATTTTTTTCTATCTGAAAGCTTTATATTGCTGAATTACTGTTTTAAAATCACAAACTTATTTTGAATTTAAGGAACCTTTATACTTTTATGTAAAGTTTATTGCTTGTTTTAATTCTGAAACCATTAATGAATAAATCATTTTGTATGCAATAAACGGTGAATGATAATCCAAATCCTGGGGTCCAGTGCTTTCTCTAAAATCCTTATTGAAGATTTTGGGGCACTGAGGTTTCCCCCATTACAAGATGCTGCACTTAGCAACAGCAGGGTCATATAGCCATGTGTTCTGCTGGAATGAGACATCAAGGGTGAGTGTGGTTTCGAAAGTGACACGTAAAACACAAGAGAAGTAAAGTAATGCATTATAGAATAGTAACAAAGGAAAACGGCACTAGGTTGCAGGATGGAGGTTAAGCCGCTATGCAAAATCAAACAATGGAAAATCCAGGTTGGCATAACGGCAATATTATGATAACACCCATAGATTGCTTTGCTACTCACTATATAGAGGTGACATTGAGGTACAGACAGGAAAAAAGACTACTATACATCCTACAGCTTCCTTTCTGGCCACCATAACCAACTATATACTCACCCACAAATACTTCACCTTAGAAGGCACCACCTACAGACAAATCCATAATACAGCAATTGGAACCCACAGGGCACACTTGTTCACTGGCCATCTAGAGGGATCCTTCCAAACCATCATCTGGTTCAGATTCACTTATGACATTTTCGTGATATGGACTGAGAGTAAGCACACACTATCCACATTCCTCTAGAACCTCAACATCATCTCACCCATTCGTTTCACCTGGTCATTCTAAATCCAACAAGCAACCTTGTTTTCATATAGATCTTCACCTCAAAAATAGCTACATCAATACCTCCATCTATATCAGACCTGCCAACCACCAGCAACAAATACACTTCGACAGCTCCCATGCATTCTGTACTGAGAAGCCTCTTTCACACAGCCTAGCCACCTGTGGTCCTCACATCTGTAGCTAGGAGCAGGCCCACTCCAAATATACCAAAGGTCTCACTAAGGCCTTCACAGACTGAAATTACCCTCCTAACCTTGTACAGAAATGGATCTCCCATGCCTTGTCTCTCCAGCCAGCTTCCACACTTCCACCGTCTGACCACAGAGGAACACTCCCATCGCGACTCAGTATTACCCAGGACTCAAGCAACTGAACCACACTCTCCACCAGGTTTTTGACTACCTCTCGTTACACTCTGAAATGAGGAATATCCTCCCGCAGTGATATTCTGCCACCCACCAAATCCACGCAGTATCCTCATCCATTGCTACTCCAGCCTTGCTCCCAACCCCTAACCTCATGGTTCATATCTCTGCAATAGACCTAGATGCTCCACACTGGCCATAGGGATCACCTACCCCATCAAATGCAGGGCTACCTATGAAAGCAGTCGTGTTATCTGCAAATTAAGCTGCAACCACTGTGCTGCCTTCTACATGGTGACAACTAACAAGCTTTCTGTCCGCATGATAACTGGACCACCCAGTTACTAAACATGCTGTCCAACACAATGTGCTTCACCTTAATGAGTACTTCACAGCCTTTGCCAACTATATCCTTCCAACCAACACCAGCTTTTATGAACTATGCAGATTGTAACTATTCCTGAAATATATCCTACTTCCCTTAAGCCCCCCCCCCTCCCCACCCCGATCTCGACCTTAGCTAATCACTGTCCTTCATCCACCTATTCCATTCCCTGCTCTGCTCCATCACTACACTGCCTTCTATTTCACCAAAGCATCCACTAGTCTTTCCCTCCATCCTCTACTTCTCTCCTTTTTGCTACTCCCTCCCTCTCCACAAACCTCCCAACTGCATGTGTCAGCCCTACCCCATCCAACAGCCCCGCTGCATCCACACCCGTTCCCATAAGCAGCAGTACACCTTCCCCCACTCCTACCCTGCAATCCTCTCCCTCCCTATCCCAGAGCCTCTTCCTTACCTCCCACCAACTCCTATCAAATTCAGTCTCTTGCAGTCTGGCCTCAGTGGCCAAAGGAGGTATTCTGGCATAAATCTTAATATGTATAGAAGTCTTTTTTGTTGTGCCTGTCCACAACTCAATATCTCCTCTATATGGTGAGAAGCAATCTACCTTTTTCACAATATTGTCCTTATATACTATAACTTTCTCAAGAGCCAGATCTATAAAATTTATATGCTACAGTGGTAATGAAGGAAGGAAGGAAGGAAGGAAGATTAGAGTTTATCGTCCTGTTGATGGCACAGCCACTACAGATGGAGTAAAAGATCGGATTATACGAGGTTGGGGAAGGAAACTGGCTGAGTCCTGTTAAAAGGAACCATACTGGTACTTGCCTGGAGTGATTTAGGGAAATCACATAAAACCTAAATCTGGATGGCCAGACAGAGATTTGAACCTCCTGTATTCGAGTCCAGTGTACTAACCGCTACACCACACCCGCGATGGTGATGAGGGGGACGACTGAACGGACAGATAGGGGTAACTGCAAGGTGAAAGCATGGAAGAGTGGCTGTTGGGGTGTGGAGTGCTGGTATGAAGGAACTGAAGGAAGAAAAATAGGAGAAACTGTCCACCGGGAAGTAATGTATTTGGTGTAAAAACTAATTCATAAATTTTAGTTGAAGGTATTGTGTGATACAGGAAGCAGTTTTTATGTTGTTTTGGAGGGGCACCAAGTCACTTGAGTTGACAAGCAACAGTCCTCTTGATTTGCTAACACACAAACTCAACTCATCATACCAGTAGTTTGAAGATACGAAAGCATATTCAAAACTGATCCTGTAATTACTGCACAGCATGTGTCAGAGCATTTACTCTCACAAAGTAGAGCTATACTGTTGGCGACACTAATGAGCAATGGGTAACAACTGGTGTAATATAGCTATTGCTGTTTTAACGAATATTATGGTTTCACTGGTTTAATGTTCCATCAAGGGCAAAGTCATTGTAGATAGAGCACAAACTCAGATTGGGGAAGGAAATCAGCTGTGTCTTTTCACAAGGAAATATTCTTGTATTTTCTTTACACAATTAAGTGAAACTATGGCACACCTAAATCTAGATGGCTGTATGGGAATTTGAATCTCAATTCACCCAAATGAAAATCCACTGTCTTAATCACTAAACCACCTCATTTGGTACTGGTACTGGTGCTTTAGGATGTGCAGACGTGAGAAGATGGTTACAGATAAGTTATTTAACATTAACAGTAGTAATATGTGATTTGCAAAAAGAGAAACTTACTTCCACAATTGAGAAATAGTGGGGCTTTACTAGCACATTGTTCACTTCTGATGGTGAATATTTACTCTAGGAACATGAAAAAGTGGTCACTGTATGCTCCACAAAGAAAGCTAGAAAATTTCAGTTTAACTTCCAGACTGAGAGCCCATGGTGAATATAGAAATCTATTCCGAACAATAAAAAATAATAATAATAATAATAAGTTTGGGTATTAAACTGTGTATTGGAATGTGACAAATCTGGCAATCTGAATTTCATGAGCAATGTGCTACAAATTGCACTGTCTGAACGCTCCTTTAAGGACTGCCACATGCATTCATCCATTCATTACAAACTTCTAAATGTTTTCCCCACAATACTGCGAGATAATCACATCTAGGAGAGTGGATAAAGCGACGAATTTGGATTCAGGATTGCTACTAAGATTGCATTCTACCCTTTGCAAAGTATATATGCTGATTACATGTGGTAAGACAGGACTGTCTGTCAGACTGGGCAATGATGTGTGTAGTGCACAATGATTTATACTGAAAAATATTTGTAGCAGTACTCAAAACTAAACCATACCACAATCATTAGCATGTGCAGAATACAAAGTCTAACAGGAAATACAAATACCAATGCCGGAAAAACTCAAAACTAAACCATACCACAATCATTAGCATGTGCAGAATACAAAGTCTAACAGGAAATACAAATACCAATGCCGGAAAATCTGTTGGAAAGTTATCTGGTGCACAGTTATGAAAGACATTCATCAGTTTCTTACTACACTACAGAGACCTCAAAATGCCCTCATCAGTTTGTAATTTAACATAATGTGCTTTTTAAATTTATTGGATATGTGGCTACTGCTTGATCTCCTAATTTCACTGTCCTTAAAAACTATGTTGATTACATTCCATTAGAAATTTTTGCCAGTTATTCTGTCACTCACTGACTCACTGTGCAGCCTTAAAAAGAGATGCACAGATGACATAATGAATACTCCACGACATACTGAATACTTCAATTCCTTGCAGCTGAACAATAAACATGAGAAAAAAAATAATGAATATACCTTGTCCAGTAACCGAGCAGTTGTTCGTGGTGGCGCACATTCCACTTCGTGCTTTTCACACAAGTCACTAAAAAACTTATTTACTTCAGGTGTTCCAAGTGTTTCTGGGCTTGGTAATTTTATATTTAGTTTCTCCTCTAATGCTGGGAACATACTTATTCTCTTAAATGGAGGTGTAAAGTCAATTTCTATTGCTTTTCCATCTGGGCCCTCTGGATGATATGTCACTTTATATGACCCGTGAATACTTTTAACCATACCTGACAACAGAAAAAAACAGTGTCATAAGCACATTATCATCATCTATTTGTAATATTTGCATGCAGCACCCAAAATTTAGCATGGAATGTATGACTATAAATATAAAATGTTGTATTACATTAACATTCTGTTGGATAATGTGTGATGCAATGTTAGATTTACATTCAGCAACTACTTTTGTATGTCATTCACACTTTTTATCATCAGCCATATTCTTTTTTTTACCTCCAATAATATCTTGTACATACTTTTAAAAGATTCCAGGTAACAATACTCTGATATCAAAGCTTGTATGGATCTCCCCCCCCCCCCCAATAATTTTTTTCTGCATGATGCCCCCCCCCCCCCCTTACCCATATTTTTTTCTGCATGATGCTGATTCTTGACAATCTACTCAACTGTTCTGATCCACAACCACCACTTACAAATTCCAACAACAACCCTAATATGGCCAAATCCCAGAACTGAAATGATGAAGAGGAGCTGGGAAGTGCCAGAGACCTGAATAGTGGCAAGTCGAGTGGGAGTGACAGAATTCCAGCTGAGATTCTAAAATATTGAGGAGAAGCACTGCATGGATGTTTGTTTCACCGGGTACAGGTGATACAGAAAACTGAAACCATACCAACATAATGGAAGGAATCAATAACTGATACATAAAATAAAGACACATGAGAGACTTCAGAAGCTACAGGGGAATATCAGATTTGCTTTTATGCTACACCGGTCAAAACCATACGCAGAAAATGTAAGCAGGGGGTTATCAAAATGGCTTTTGCAGAAACAGATCAACTACTTACAATGTAGTTGTAATCAGACCAATAAATGGAAAAGCATGGCAATGAATACGAAAAAAAGATATATAACTTGTTCATCAACTTCTGAATGCTTACGACACCATTCAGAGGCATCTCCTGTGGAATATAATGACAAACTTGGGAATGCCAATTAAACTCTAGCTAGTGGATCTGTGAGGGTATCAGCTTAAATGACAGTATTTTGCATAATTTTAATCCGAAAACAAGTAGGATTACAAAGTTTCGGACAAATTAGATTCCAATAAGACATAAATACAATATTCCAGTTTCCTCATAAAACTGGCCGTGAGGAAGAAAGTAAAACAGCACGATATTGTTTAAAACTGTTTATAAAGAGAAAGAATATATACGGGAGAAACAATCTGGCTAAAGATTTAAATACCCTGCTACTGTAGCTAAAAGTAAATGCGAGAAAGATTTAACATAAAATTTACATTATTGTTTTAAAAAATTTATAGCCTATGTCTACCTCAGTTTTTACTAAAGTGTCATCAGGCTGTATACGTGGACAAGGAAATAAAATGCCCAGATTTTTCCCGGATCTTCCGGTTAAAATACATTTTCTCCCGGGTGAAAATACACTTTTTTCCGTATTAAGTGACACTATACGTTCCCTCGGAACTGTAAAATTTATCAGTCATTTGAATGGTTATGGTTTTATACAGCAGCCTATAATTTTCCGGCACTTTAGAAAACGAAACTCAGGGGGGGGGGGGGAAACATGTTTTGGAAAGTTCTCTGATGTGCAGCAACATGCACGCTGCATATTTTTGTACTACGGAAGTATAAATTCGAATTGCACCAAAAACCGCTTGTTACTTTCTGAAGCATTGAAGTCGAGATTGCAATGCGCTTTTGTAAGCCGTTCGTAGCTCATGTCACGTGATCTCGCCAGCCGATGACAGCGGATATTCAGAGCATAGGACACATGATTTGTCAGCCAACAGGAACATCACTGTTAAGTAGCACGAACACACAAACAGGGAAAGTTAATAGTTCAAATTAATATGCATAGTGTTGCTACAAAAAAAGCAAAGTTTTCACATATAATATTGGTCCCAAGCTGCAAGAGAAGCTAAGCTTTCGCATATACTGTTGGTCTTTTTTGCGCGTGTTACACTTTAAGATATATATCACAAATGTGCCAGTAAGATTTTTAATAATGACATAAACGTCTGATCTTCAGGGTTCGAAATTCTTCTAAATAGCTCATCATCAAAGAGTTGATTTTTCAATTGAGAGTCAAACGCTCTGTGGTTTAATAAATTCATGGTACATTCTTGCACATAACTCAACTTACGTAAATGGATATTTACTTTGAAAGTAACGCTTTTCAAACCACTATTTGCAATATTTTCCCGCGATCTGTTAGAAATAGGTTCGTTTCAGCAGTTGCCAGAGAGCGCAGATAACAGGTGACACCGCGCGCGTGCGCAGCTACCATGACGTAGGAAGCCCATATGTACGTACATGTAAAACATTGAAAGATCATACATTATGTCATAAAAGAAACAAGACATCAGAGGATACTGCAAGAGCATCGGAATTTCGTGAACCATATTAAAATGTACACATTCAAAGTGCATACTTAAAGGGCACATTCGTATGTCCAGATTCCCAGTGAAGTAGACCTTGACCTAATTGATATTAAGCTTTTCAGTGTGGATGTAAATTTTCTTGGAGCACCAGTACTGCATTATATCATGTTTGGTTCTTTATTATGGCATAATACCATACATGCTAGAAAATGAAAACGTGCCCTTGAAATACAGCGAACAGTTGAAACTAGCCAGTACTGTGGAATTAAACATTTCGTTTCAAATACATTTACTGCTTCTGCGGAAAAGGTTACCAAAAGTCAAATTTCTTTAGCAAACAGACAAAAATCAACTTCATTGTTCCGCAAGGCGATTAATGCTTGACTGTCAGAAAGGTGGAAATAAAATCTGAAACTAATGACATTTCAGGCTTCCGGAATTATGTGAATGTGTTTTAATTCACTTGATAACTCCCAGCCACAGATAGCCGTTTTGTTTTCAGTAGACATGAGAGTAAAAATATGTTTATCTTGTAACGCACATCTTTCTGAAAAGCCTGAAACATAAAACATATATATTCGAGGAAATGTAAAACATATTATTTGGTCTTAAGTATGCCAAAGTGCAGTGCCACGCCTCTTCATAAGGCATTTTTCTACCCCACGTCCATACTATAAGCAGGAGAGTGGAAATCGAAATGTCCTGTGGTGCCTCTCCTGCTCCCAGTCGGCCGGTTTGACAGCCTGCCCCTCTAAAAAAAAATCTCGCAATTAATAGTAGATGGGATTATCTGTAATCGAAAGAACAAGAACTCTTCAGAAAACCTGAACTCTTTATTGCCTATTAGTTAGTAACTTGGTGTTTTGTGTGACATAAAATTAAATATAGGATATATAAAACCAATACTGACAAGAGATAAGAAAGAAATTACACATTTCTTCAAACCTTAGCTCCTAGCATTTTCTGCTCTCTAATCTTACTACAGCTTTACATGGCGCGTTTTCCTTTCTGCGAAAGAATCTATTACCTCATCAAAGTTCGTCAAACGTTTTGCTATATGAAAAATCGAAATGTCGTTTTCTAAAACTGAAAAATAAGTTAATACAAATAATACCCCAGAAGTGTGGTTTCTCGAGCTGATTACGTCTATTTTTTCACTGTCTGCTAGATAAAACAAAATAGGCCTTTCTAATATGGCAGCAATTTTGTAAAACACCAAATAAAGGAGACTGTTTTGGTACAAATGGCCATTTTTATATAACGACAGAATATAATCCAATAAGTACCAATATCAAATGCCTATTAGGCCTACTACAAGCAAAAAGCTTTATGTTAGGAAATAGTTTCACATTTCATTCATACGCACCAGTTTCTCAAGCACGAGATCGAAAAGTAGTATTACAAAATTTTTATATAAATTTGGAATCGTCTTATGCTTCCATAATTTGTGTGATGTCCCCGTTTCTTCTCCTTCCTCGTTCTAACAAACAATCTTGTCATGACCAATTTTGTAGCTATTTCTGTCACTGTCAAAATTTGTTCACCTATTAACTTCACTAACCCTGACAATATCACAGGTTTAGTTATCCCGCAATTATTTCCCGGTTAGGCGTTATTATGTGTTCGAACAACACGCTTTCTGCGTTACTTCCAGAATAGAACTTACGAGGCTGCTAGCCAGGGACTGTACTACTGGCCCTTACTAGTGTAGCGATCTGGCCAAACATTTTCTGTCAAAATTCCATTTTCTTGGATACAACGAGAAGATTATACGTAATCTTTCTCACCTGTTATTCCTGTCAGTCATTTATTCCCATTCTGGTAGTCTGAATCTATGGATTTCGGTAGTAATTATAACAATGCTGATCTTTCGCAAACCCAATCAACCACATAATCAGACAGCGATTGGCATTCATCCGTTCGTCTTTACTCCGCTCAGTTCGTATAGCCCCGTCCCCTTTTGTCTGCGGAAAGTTTATTTCTAGATGCAACGAGGATTCTCCTGACAGAGACATCACATACAATATGCATGCATTCAAAAGTCAACTTATGATTCATTCAGAAATCATCTTAAAATGTGTTCAAAAATCAACAGGGAAGCGTTTCAAAAGGATATGAATAATCGACAGGCAAACGTGCGCTGGATGCAAGATGCTTTGTGAAACAAGTTGTTTTCCTCAAGAATATGAATTTGGCGCCCCCCTTTTCCCAGTAGCATCTAGCTGCTTGCTGCGACTGCTTGCACAGGCAACAGCCACATTCCTGTTGCCAGAAGCGGGAGAATCTACTACTCAAACGTGACTCAACTGCGCATGTGCATGAGCCCGCGCGAAACTGCTAAAACAAATTGAATGTAAACAGTTGCGACTTCACGCTCATTGGAGGCAATTTGTTGTTATGAAGCACTGCATAGTCTTCCTAAAGCCTTTGACACATTTTCAATTGGCAGACGCTTGAATGAGCAATGTGTGTCGTCGTTGTATATGGCGCCTTTCCTTTGCAATTTAAGTTATTTTTGTTTTTTTTCTCGTTTATGTTTTATTGATGAAGTATTATACAGTAATATCCTTTGTTGGAGTATTGGTTCTTATCAGTCAAAATTACAAAAATTTAACTGAAAACTAAAACAATGAAAAATTCCCGGAATTCTAAAAACATCCCGGGTTTTTCCCAGTTTTCTCCCAGATGAAAAAATTCCCGGGTTTTTCCCAGATCTCCTGGGTCGTATACACCCTGTTATTACATGTTCGTACAATGCGTTTTCCGCACTACTCTGAGAATGGAACGGCTGCTAGCCAGGAAATATACAACTTGTAGCGATCTGGCCAGAAAATTTCTGTCAAAATTTCATTTTCTTGGATACACCGAGAAGATAACGTAATCTTTCTTACCTGTTATTCCTGTTAGTCGTTTATTTCCACTCTGGTAGTCTGAATCTATGGACTTTGCTAGTAATTATAACAATGCTAATCATTCGCATACCCAATCAATCACATAAACAAACGGCTTTCATCCGTTCAGCTTTATTCCGCTCAGCTCATATAGCCCCATCCCATTTTGTCTGCAAGGAAGTTTATTTCTAGATGCGACGAGGATTCCCCTGGCATGGACATCACGTACACTATGCAGGCATTCAAAAATCAACTTACGATTCATTCAGAAATCTACATAGAATGTGTTCAAAATGCAACAGGGATGTGATTCAAAATCATTTGAATAATCGATATACTAATGTGCGCTATATGCTAGGCGCTTTGTGAAACAAGGATTTTTTCCCCTCACGGATACGAATTTACCCCCCTCACCACCGAAATTGCCGATCGGTTTGCTGCATACACAACCAACAGTGACATTTCTGTAGCCAGAAGCGGGAGGAGGTACTACTCATAGGCAACTCAACTGCGCATGCGCATGATCCCGGTTGTAACTGCTTACATGAATCTAATGTAAACAGTTGTGACGAAGCATTGCATAGTCTTCCTAAACCCTTTGACACATTTTGCTGTTGTTGGCAAATTCTTGTATGAGCACTGTATTAATATAATAGAGGGAAACACTCCACGTGGGAAAAATATATCTAAAAACAAAGATGATGTAACTTACCAAACGAAAGCGTTGGCATGTTGATACACACACAAACAAACACAAACACACACACAAAATTCAATCTTTCGCAACCCACGGTTGCTTCATCAGGAACGAGGGAAGGAGAGGGAAAGACAAAAGGATGTGGGTTTTAAGGGAGAGGGTAAGGAGTCATTCCAACCCCGGGAGCAGAAAGACTTACCTTAGGGGGAAAAAGGGACAGGTATACACTCGCGCGCACACACACGCACACAGATATACAGACACAAGCAGACATATGTAAAGGCAAAGAGTTTGGGCAGAGATGTCAGTCGAGGCAGAAGTACAAAGGCAAAGATGTTGTTGAGTGATAAGTGATGTACGAGGGGCGGCAACTTGAAATTAGCGGAGGTCGAGGCCTGGTGGGTAACAGGAAGAGAGGATATATTTAAGGGCAAGTTACCATCTCCGGAGTTCTGATAGGTTGGTGTCAGTGGGAAGTATCCAGATAACCCGGACGGTGTAACACTTTGCCAAGATATTAATTCATATATATGTATGATAAAGAGTGTTATCCAGGAAGTACAAAATCTCTTTCTTTGATTCCAGTCCTTGATCACATGCAAACTGTCATCAGACTATCAAATTTGGTCCATAATGACCACTTCAGATATGTCAAAATAACAAGAAATTATAAGATAACGAGAACGCACAATTTCATGAATACAGAAAATGCAAGCATGAATGTGATAAAACATACCTGAATGCATAAGAAGAAGCCTTGTATTATTCTAATATGACTTAAGCCATAGTGACATGATGGAAACATTGCGTCTCATTGTGTCACAGGTATGAAAACATGGTACAACTCAGGTCACAGTGCAGGGAGAATAATGAAGTGAACAGGGTCACTGTTCACAGCAAACTGGGATGCGGTAGCGACACAGAAACATAATGCATTTATGACATAAGCAAGTCAGGTGTTGCTACAGTACATATATTCGACAAGTATGTATGTACAATTAACTAAAAACATACAACTATGTAAAAATTCTGGAACCAAAATATAATAAAATAATTAATAAAATAAAATGCATCAAAATTGATTAACGATTTTTTACTATTAAAAAGAAAATGGGCGAGTGACAATATGTGATGCGAAAAAATTATGATCTTAATTTTAGATACCAATAATAATACATCCAAGTATTAAGTTTAAGGACTTAACAAGATAACATTAAATACAGGGTATATATGGGGACAAGGAAAAGAAATTTGCAGATTTCCCAGTTAAAAACACATTTTTTTCCCAGGTGAAAATATACATTCTACATGGTACATTATGGGATACTCTCCCTTGGAATAGTAAAACTTATCAGTCCATTGAATAGAAAAGGTTTTGTGTTTTGGAAATATCTTTGACGAACAACAACATGTACACTGCATATTTTTGTATTACGAAAATATAAATATGAATTCCGCTAAACTCAGCACATTAGTTTCCAAAGTACTGAAATCAAGATTGGAATGTGCTTTTGCCAGCCAATCATAGTTCATGTCACATTACCTTGTAAGATAATGACAGTAGATATTCAGAGCATAGGACATGTGATGTAGTCAGCAACAAACAACATCACTGTTAAGTAGCGCAAAAACACAAATAGGGTTCCAAGTGGGTGGTCCTCAAAGTGTTACATGCTCTGTGATTTACCTCTCCCACATCCACACCGGCTATTCAGAGCACCCTCCTACAGGCCAACCGCAAATTAGAACAGCATGCCACCCTTCACCTCAAAAAACTATCCAATCTCCTGGTTTCCCACCTCCGGAAAGGCAACTATCTCACCCTTCACAACCTTTCCAGCAAACCTCAACCACCTCTCATTGCACACAAACCCAGTCTCTCCCATCTACTCAGTCTCCCACTTCCAGCTCCACTCCCTCCAAAACCTCAAAATTCCAATCAACACAATCTGGCACCACAACACCCTAATTCAGTAGTTAACCTTTCCTCCAAACCTCTCTCCCAATCCGAAACCTCTGTCCTATCCAAAGGCCTCACCTTCAGCCCCACTCCCAGATTCAACCAAACAGCCCTCGTCAAAGATTTACTGTCCTACACTTGTACTCTCTGCTGGAAGTATCACTTTGCCACGAAGAAAAATGATCCTAATCCTACCCCTAATGATCCAACTCCCCAAGACACTATCCAAATTGAACCCTGCCTGGAACAGTTCCGTCATCCGTCACAGCGGGACCCACCTCCTCTTCCTCAAAATCACCCTCTCCAAACCTTCCAGGAATTTCTGACTTCCAGCCTTGCCTCTCAATCCTTCTTAAAAAACCTTAATCCTACTCCTAACATCACCACTGCTGAAGCCCAGGCTATCCGTAATCTGAAGGCTGACCCGTCCATCGTCATTCTTCCGGCGGACAAGGGTTCCACGACCGTGGTACTTGATCGTCGGGAGTATGTGGCTGAGGGACTGCGTCAGCTTTCAGACAACACCACATACAAAGTTTGCCAAGGTAATCTCATTCCTGATGTCCAGGCGGAGCTTCAAGGAATCCTCAGAACCTTAGGCCCCCTACAAAACCTTTCACCTGACTCCATCAACCTCCTGACCCCACCAACACCCCGGACCCCTACCTTCTTCCTAAAATTCACAAACCCAATCATCCCGGCCGCCCCATTGTAGCTGGTTACCAAGCCCCCACAGAACGTATCTCTGCCTACGTAGATCAACACCTTCAACCCATTACGTGCAGTCTCCCATCCTTCATCAAAGACACCAACCACTTTCTCGAACGCCTGGAATCCTTACCCAATCCGTTACCCCCGGAAACCGTCCTTGTAACCATTGATGCCACTTCCTTATACACAAATATCCCGCACGCCCAGGGCCTCGCTGCGATGGAGCACTTCCTTTCACGCCGATCACCTGCCACCCTACCTAAAACCTCTTTCCTCATTACCTTAGCCAGCTTCATCCTGACCCACAACTTCTTCACTTTTGAAGGCCAGACATACCAACAATTAAAGGGAACAGCTGTGGGTACCAGGATGGCCCCTTCGTATGCCAACCTATTCATGGGTTGCTTAGAGGAAGCCTTCTTGGTTACCCAGGCCTGCCAACCCAAAGTTTGGTACAGATTTATTGATGACATCTTCATGATCTGGACTCACAGTGAAGAAGAACTCCAGAATTTCCTCTCCAACCTCAACTCCTTTGGTTCCATCAGATTCACCTGGTCCTACTCCAAATCCCATGCCACTTTCCTTGATGTTGATCTCCACCTGTCCAATGGCCAGCTTCACACGTCCGTCCACATCAAACCCACCAACAAGCAACAGTACCTCCATTACGACAGCTGCCACCCATTCCACATCAAACGGTCCCTTCCCTACAGCCTAGGTCTTCGTGGCAAACGAATCTGCTCCAGTCCGGAATCCCTGAAGCATTACACCAACAACCTGACAACAGCTTTCGCATCCTGCAACTACCCTCCCGACCTGGTACAGAAGCAAATAACCAGAGCCACTTCCTCATCCTCTCAAACCCAGAACCTCCCACAGAAGAACCACGAAAGTGCCCCACTTGTGACAGGATACTTTCCGGGACTGGATCAGATTCTGAATGTGGCTCTCCAGCAGGGATACGACTTCCTCAAATCCTGCCCTGAAATGAGATCCATCCTTCATGAAATCCTCCCCACTCCACCAAGAGTGTCTTTCCGCCGTCCACCTAACCTTCGTAACCTCTTAGTTCATCCCTATGAAATCCCCAAACCACCTTCCCTACCCTCTGGCTCCTACCCTTGTAACTGCCCCCGGTGTAAAACCTGTCCCATGCACCCTCCCACCACCACCTACTCCAGTCCTGTAACCCGGAAGGCGTACACGATCAAAGGCAGAGCCACGTGTGAAAGCACCCACGTGATTTACCAACTGACCTGCCTACACTGTGACGCATTCTATGTGGGAATGACCAGCAACAAACTGTCCATTCGCATGAATGGACACAGGCAGACAATGTTTGTTGGTAATGAGGATCACCCCGTGGCTAAACATGCCTTGGTGCACGGCCAGCACATCTTGGCACAGTGTTACACCGTCCGGGTTATCTGGATACTTCCCACTAACACCAACCTATCCGAACTCCGGAGATGGGAACTTGCTCTTCAATATATCCTCTCTTCCCGTTATCCGCCAGGCCTCAATCTCCGCTAATTTCAAGTTGCCGCCACTCATACCTAACCTGTCATTCAACAACATCTTTGCCTCTGCACTTCTGCCTTGACTGACATCTCTGCCCAAACTCTTTGTCTTTAAATATGTCTGCTTGTGTCTGTATATTTGTGGATGGATATGTATGTGTGTGTGTGTGTGTGTGTGTGTGTGTGTGTGTGTGTGTGTGTGTGTGCGCGCGCGAGTGTATACCCGTCCTTTTTTCCCCCTAAGGTAAGTCTTTCCGCTCCCGGGATTGGAATGACTCCTTACCCTCTCCCTTACAACCCACTTCCTTTCGTCTTCCCCTCTCCTTCCCTCTTTCCTGATGAGGCAACAGTTTGTTGCGAAAGCTTGAATTTTGTGTGTATGTTTGTGTGTCTATCGACCTGCCAGCGCTTTCGTTAGGTAAGTCACCTCATCTTTGTTTTTATATATAATTTTTCCCACGTGGAATGTTTCCTTCTATTATATATATATATATATCCACGAACCTACTGCGGTGTCGTAGCAGGCGGAGAGGTGATACTCCGACGTGGCGCGTCCCAGGTGGCGGATAGGGGGGTCCTCACCGGCTTGCCGGCGGACTTGAGCGAAATAAAATAGCTCTCGCGGACCAAACACACAACATCAAGAAATCCATTAGTGTCTGTTCTGGTATCCAGCGACTAGTGGTCTGCGTCTGTTTACCTAGTTGGTGCGGCAGTGAAATATGGCTTGATCTCAACAATCAAGTCTGCAATTACCGTGATCTTGTTGAAGGTCACCACAACCAACTTCAACTTGAAGTAATCATGATGGAACAAATGGAAAGAAATCCGCTACCCCAGGCCCCAGTCAACGGACTGGACTTTCCTGGTCATCGGATTCTGGGGGACCAGGAACATCATGAGGAGAAGAGTCGGAGCTTCTCAAAACCTCTTTGCAAGCACTACCTTGGCACTTTCAATGCAAACACTCTGTTCAAACTTGGAAAACTAAAACAACTGACAGACATGCTAGATAAATTTCACATCAAAATTCTTGCCATCCAAGAGACGCGCTTCGTAGATGAAAACCATTTCGACACAGAACATTACAGGATTTACAAAGGTAAACCTGCTGTCAGAAGAGGAACACCATTATTGTTTGGTACAGGGTTTGCAGTACACAAATCAGTCATGGATAACATCATAGACTTCAATTCAATATCAGAACGTATCTCGACACTGTCCTTCAAATCAGGTAATAAAGCATACACAATTATCAACGCACATGCACCTACAAATGACCATAACAGAAAGAAGCCACAAGAAATTGAAGACTTCTGGGAAGACATGGAGGAAGTAATTAACAACGTACCAGAAAGACATGTGAAAATTGTAATGGGTGATTTCAATGCGCAGCTTGGTAAGGAGAGAAAATTCAGAGAAATAACAGGCCCATACTCAGCACATATTCGCACGAACAGAAATGGGGAACACCTCATAAAATATTGTCAAAACTTTAACCTCAAAATCATGTCAACACAATTTCAAAAACCAAGACGAAAACTTACAACATGGAAAGCACCCAACACAGTGTGGGAAGAATTTCAGATTGATCATGTGGCCATATCCAAGAAAAATTCGCGGGAAATTCTAAATGTCAGAACACGTAAAGGAGTCTTCGAGTCTGATCATTATTTGCTACAAGTTAAGATTAGGCCAATCCCAAGACTGAAACAGACAGCGCAAAACAAAATAGTCAAACCTGATCCGGAATACTTTAAGATAAACAGGGATAAAATCGTTGAAGAAATTAATAGGCACTCAATAGACACATGGACAGATCTGGCGAAGGCAGTTCAGAAGACTATGTGCTGGGGACAACCACCTAGAAAACGCAAACATAGGTGGTGGAACGCAAAGTGTGATGAAGCCATTGAGAGAAGAAAGCAAGCATGGGACAAGTTCAGTAGCTACAGAAATTCAGAAACATGGAAAGAATTTCACGAAGTTCAGAAACTAGCATCGAAGGAAATCAGAAGGGAAAAACGAGCATATGACAATAACAGACTAAAAGAAATTGAGGAAGATTTCAGAAGAAATAACACAAGAAATTTTTACAGAACTTTCAAAGAAAATATTAAGGGCTATCAACCCCCTAGCCTCTGCTTCCGAAGAACAGATGGATCCCTGGAAACAAACACAAAAGAAAACTGTAAAATTCTCAAACATTACTTTGATAAACTTCTTAATTGCAAAAAACCTACAGGAAAATTAACATTCCAAAAGACCACATCTAATGCCGATTCTGATCCACCCACAATAGAAGAGATAGAGGAAATCATAAAACAAATGAAAAATAACAGAGCTGCCGGAGAAGATGGTATTATCGCCGAGATCTGGAAACTCCAAGATGAAAACATCACCAAAAAAATCCATAAGATTATCTCCGAAATTTGGATCACAGAGAAAGTGCCAGAGGAATGGAAATGTGCATTGATCCATCCGTTACATAAAAAGGTGATAAGTCAGATCCAAACAATTACAGAGGCATTTCGCTAGTACCAGTTACATACAAAATTTTCTCTAAGGTGCTATTAAACAGACTAGAACCACAAGCAGATCTGCAAATTGGGGAATACCAGGCAGGCTTCAGAAAAGGGAGATCATGCATCGAACAGATCTGGAACTTGAGAACACTTTTGAAAGTCAGACAGGCAAGAAACACTGTAGTTACCTTTGTGGACTTTAAAAAAGCATATGATTCCATAGACAGACAGACACTCTTTGACGTACTGGAAGAATATGGTATCGACAGAAAAACCAGGGCACTTATACAACAGACGCTTACAGACACTACCTCCAAGATTAAGTTCATGGGAGAAATTTCGGAACCCTTCCACATACACACAGGTGTCCGACAAGGACACGGGCTCTCACCAATCCTGTTCAACATGGTGTTAGACAAAATTATCAAGCAGTGGGAGGAACAAGTTAAAGGAATACAGCTGGGAAGAACACGTGAAACCAAAACAATCATAAAATGTCTGGCATTTGCAGAGGATATAGCCATACTCAGCAATAATACACAGGAGGCAAAGGAAGCACTGGAATGCTTGCATGAAATAGCTGCCAAAACAGATCTGCAGGTATCTTACGAGAAGACACAATATATGGAACGACAGACCAACAATGTACACACCATGCATACGGTATATGGATCCGTAGAAAGAGTCGAAAAATTTAAGTATTTAGGGGAGTACATACAAATGGGAGGATCAAACAAGGCGGCTAACATGGAACGAACGAAGAAACTCCAGAAGGCATACAAACTCACATGGTCACATTATAATAAGAAAAGCATATCGAGGCAGGCCAAACTTAGGCACTACAAAACAGTTGTATTACCAGAAGCATTGTACGCGTCAGAAACAACCACAATTGGAGCATCAGGCATCATAGACACAGAAAAAATAGAACGCAAAATTCTCAGAAAAATATTTGGACCAATTCACAGAGATGGCGTATGGATGAAGCGACCTACCAAAGAGCTGTACCAGCACACTGACAGACTAACAGACGCGATCAGAAAACGCAGATTAACTTTCTATGGGCACATACAGAGAATGGACAACAACCGACTTACAAAGAAAATTTTTGATGTAGTAAACAGCTCAAGCAAGAAAACAAATTGGTATCATGAAATAGACGAAGACTTAAGGCAGATAGGGATCAACAGGCAAATGATAGGAGACAGGAAATACTTCAGAAACAAAGTTAGGAGTGCAAAATTTATTGTAAAAGAGAGAAAGAAGAAAGGAACATTATGGACAGAGGAAAGGAAACAGGAGCACAGCCAAAGGATGAAGAGATTTTGGGAAGAGAAGAGAAAGAAAGGAAAGAAGTGAAAATTGTGTCATCATGTGATTTTCGAGTTCAAACACTGTCCATAAGGGCAACAATGAAATGAATATATATATATATATATATATATATATATATATATATATATATATATATATATATATATATATATATATATATATATATAAAAAAAACAAAGATGAGGTGACTTACCGAACAAAAGCGCTGGCAGGTCGATAGACACACAAACACACACACAAAATTCAAGCTTTCACAACAAACTGTTGCCTCATCAGGAAAGAGGGAAGGAGAGGGGAAGACGAAAGGAAGTGGGTTTTAAAGGAGAGGGTAAGGAGTCATTCCAATCCCGGGAGCGGAAAGACTTACCTTAGGGGGAAAAAAGGACAGGTATACACTCGCACACACGCACATATCCATCCACACATACAGACACAAGCAGACATATTTAAAGACATATTGGTCAGTTTTTTATCCAACCGTATGTCTTCAGTTAATTTTACATACATGTTTGTCACAGGTGTGTACATTAGTGACATCTGATGAGTCTTTTGTGTTGCAACTCAACAGCAGTACCATTGATATTATTATTATCCCTGCACTGTGGCCTAGATTTCACTGTTTTTCCATACCTTTCAACAATGTAAAATTATAACTTTGTTCATTTCTTATGATGATGCCACATTGGCTTAATCATATTTGAATACTTTTCTGTTATAACAAGATACATTTTATCAAATTTTTAAGCTATGTTTTCTACAACAATGGTCTGACAACAATTTGTCTGTGATCTGACTGGAATTCAAACAAAGAAATTTTATATTTTAATGCCATTTCCAACTATTTTCCATTTGCAATTCAGATACTTGCAATTTTTATGCTGCTGAAGTGTTGAAGCTACACTTAAATTTGTTGCCTAAGTAAGGTATCTTAAGAATATGAGCCAACACTTATTTCGTGCACACACAATTTCAGCCTGTTAACTGTCAAGTGAATAAAAATAATATCTCATATTAAAACAGACCTTAGAATATTATAGAAGAAAATAATCTGGAAATTAAGTCATTACATTAAAACGTTTGCACGTGTGTATTCCCACTGCTTATAATGTACGTGAGAAAGTGGAAATCACCAGCAGGAATATTTTCCCTGCATAATGATCATAAAAATAACAGCAAACAACAAAATCTCTACATACCTGATACCATGCTCTCAGTAATGAGCATTAAATCATTGTAGTCTGCATAAGCCATATAGAATTCACATGTAGTAAATTCTGGGTTGTGTGTTAGATCAATACCTTCATTTCTAAACTGCCTTCCAATTTCATAAACACGGTCAATACCACCTACTATCAGCATCTGAAATACAAATTAATGTCCAAGAAATTTACAACTGTAATGTTTAGAATCTGTAAAAAATTGGTAATTGTTTCTGTCAGAGCTATCTATTAATAATAATTATTATTATTATAATAAAACTTAGGCTGCATATCAACACAGATCCTGAACTGTAACAGTAACTACAAAAAATTGCCAAGAGCTACAGCAGGTAGCAACACTGGAAAATTGGAACCTTTATAATGGCAGCCATAATTTTTATTTACATTTGAGTGCCGTTGTTGCATTCACCCACTTTTTCACATCTACACTACCTGATCAAAAGTATCCGGTCACCCCCATGTAAAGCGGAATTGATCACTAGATCTCATGAGAGGGCGACCCACTGATATATGAGTATTGTGTTGTGAGTACAGATGCATAACAGTAAAACTGGTCAGTCAGGAGAGCTCAGTGACCACAAATGTGGACTAGTCGTTCCATGTCATCTGGGTAACAAATCTACAAGAGACATCTCAGCCCTTCAAGAGCTGCACAATTTGACTGTTGGTGATTTTATTAAGTGGGAATGTGAAAGAACAACCACAGCTAAACCTCATGTACTGATGGACAGAGATTGCCAAGCATTGGAGGGAATGGTTGTAAAAAATTACACAAAATCAGCACAAGGAATCACTTATGGGTGATTTCATCTCAAATCATACAGGCCATGTCAACTTGTGATGAATTTCTCTAGGAAAAATATATATTAGACCTATATATCGTAAGTGTTAAGAAACAAAGTATTTTCATTTTACCTTAATTTTTGTAAATGGTACAGCCCTTTGAAAAAATGTATATTTCGTAAATAACTCTTAAAACTGTACAGAGAGAGAGAGAGAGAGAGAGAGAGAGAGAGAGAGAGAGAGAGAGAGAGAGAGAGAGTACTGGAGACCTGGCAGATGTTTTGCATTAAAGGCCCCTCTTAGTGTGTCAAAATTTAGTTGAACCCGCACACTAATGGGCTTTCTTTAACTTGCAAATTTAAGACGATAATACGAAATTTCTGTTAATTTTCCCACATGCTGGTTGCAGGAGTGTGCAATGTAGCCGGGTGCTGAAGTGATGACTGATGAAGAATTACACCTTCAGGATACTGACAATGATGTAAACTATGCATTTTGGAAGGGAGAAGAGCTGGTGAAGAACACAGTAGGGCCAGAGAGGTTTGTTACAGAGGTTAGGCACTGGGTCATGAAAGGAATGACTCATCATCATATCGGAGGATTCAGAGACAGGCCATAGCAGAAGTAAAATCAGCCACATCCCAGAATACTGACACATTAGTTGTTCATTTCGACTATGCTAAGAGCTGGTCTGTTGCTTTGCAGAACAAAATTCAAAGTTACCACTGGTGCACATCACAGATATCAATATTCACGTGTTGCTCACTTCCTTGGAACACCATACTACTCTTTGCTTCACTCCGATTTAGTTCTCCAAATCTTTCATTGTCTTTCCCATCTATTTTTCACCGCCTCCTCTCACCTCTATTAAGTACAATGCACTTAGCTTTTCACTCTTATTAACTCATTCATGATGTTTAAGCAGTAATCTCTGTCTGCATATTACCCTTCTTCCACCTTTAAGCTCTCAGGTTTTCCAATCTCGTCTGATGCAGTACCCACCAATCAGTGTTTCCTTCTCCTCCCATCTCCCCTGATCCGCAGTTCTGGGTGACTTTCCCGAAATCTACCCCTTCTCCTAGACGTCTCTGATCCTTTCCCTTCAACGTTTCTGTCTGTACAGAATTTATAGTCACAGGAGATTTAAAAATCAATATTATTTGTCATGCTGCATTTCTGACTGTATCACTATTCAACATAAGAATAGTACAAATGTTAACATTGGATGATATGTAAATTCTTCCATGTCTGCCATTGTCCCATTCGAGTTTGTAACACGGATAGGATTTAAATGCGGTAACAGTGAACACGGAAGAATATATGGCGTAATGTTTGCATTTGTATTATTCTTATGACGAACAGAGTAAGTGATTAATGACTCATAGGAACCACTTCTAGTCACTGGTAGAAAAACACCCAAGAAATAGCATCTGTCATATTGAGGTAAAAACACGCTTGCCAATTGGGTTTTCTTAGTAGATTTTTACCGAAGAATTCAAATGTATGAATAGCAACACTTAAAATTTAAGAATGCTTATGAAATTAAAAGCAGGAATATGAAACAATATTTTATTAGACTTTTAACACAAATTTTATGAAATGTTTAAAATATAAATTAGATAATTCCTTATTGCTCAGTTTTTCATACACAGCATCACACTTGTGACAAACATAAGACATTTTATATTTTCTGTTTGTGTCAGTTGCCTGTCATTTTTCGAAAGCCAGTCCATGTACCCATGTAAAAGTGTTTAAGCTTGTCCTTAAACAGTTTATTCAAAGAGATACCAAGTGGTTGTGAATTGACAGCATCTCGCCTGGAATTACTGTCAAGTCCATTTTGCTTTCTAATAATTTTCTTTTTAGTGCAGCTGTTGTATGGCCTGTATACAAATCAAACACCAGCAGATGGTGTAAACCAAGCATTGCGCCAGTGTGACAATCCCACACAACCCCAATCCATTCCAGCATCGTGTCCTAAGAACCACCCACTTTCATTTGCTCATACAATTACAGATTTTGGAAACACTTCTGACAGCAGTTAAGCCTTTCGCTTGAAAACTGTGAAAGGGATAATTTATGTCCACTTTCTGTGCAAGCGAGCTGATGGGCACCTGCTGTTTGTCCATATGGGAGGACAGAAGGCAAAGACCACATTCCACCAATCCAACAATACCTGTAACTGCAGCAACAGCCTGATATTGCCAAACTTTCATCCCCAACACCACAACACTTCCTGCTTGCACTGAGTTTGGGTATCAAGCAACTTGTTGTCCTGTTTGTCATCACACCCTGTTATTTGTTTGTTGCCATTTTTACTGTTGCAGGAACTAATATTTTATTTGTTGTTACTGTTGTTCATTGTGCGATACTGAACAATGTTGGAAACAGCTTTCTTAAATGTTATGAGTCAAAAAGCTCTGTGTTGTTCTCTTGGCAAGGGGACTGCTGCACAATATCAGTCTACAGAAATGGTTTGCATGTTACATGGCCACTCTGAGACTGAAAAACTTCACGGTGGCTAGGTGCTCCCCATTAACAATGTACTCGACAGAACAGCTACAGCTCTGAACATAAACAAAAATGCTATTGTGAAGACTGGCAAGTAAATTTTTGAGAAATAAAAGGAAGCTGGAAAAACATTGAAGCTTGAACTTTTTTTTGGGTAAACGCTGTATGGGTAAAAGGATTACCAATGCACATTCATTTGTTGATGATGTGATTTGTTGTCATGTTTATGATTAATACAACAGAAAGGAATATCAGACACCTAGCAAGGGATTGTATTTTCAGCTATTACTGACTCTTCATCAGTACACCCATCAGCCAAAACACCGATATTTGCTATACAAAAATACCTGAAGATGCTTTTAGTTAAGTGTCAACATTTTGAATTTCATCATGTTTGTGGCTGCTTTGCCAGATTTCACTGAGTTTTTTGTTTGGATTGTTGCTAGGTTGATTTGCTTTGCGTTGCTGTAATTTTGGCAAAGGTGGAGTTTGTTCCCTAATGTTGGTGTGTTGTACATTGTTGCTGCAAGTTGAGAACAGGATGATCCAGATTTCCTGTGCCCCAAAGGTAACCTGGAATAGTTTTTCTTCAAGGTAGTCACAGTATTACATGATCTAGTATTTTACTGAAGATACTTCTGTGGTCACAAGCAGTTGATGAAGAATGACAATGTAGCTGCATGCCGAAGAGAGATCCGTGGCATGAAAAATGAAGAAGTAGTGTGGATTAATGAGATGTGGGTCATTCTGGTCATGTTGTCACGCAGGGCTGGGCAAATGACACAACTAATAGAACAATGGCAATGGCAGAGGGTACAGATCTGAATGTCTCTTGAATGGTCTCCTGCTTTTTAAATCACAGGAGACAGGAAATTATCATGAATAAATGAACCACACTGTGTTTACAAAGTGGTTCGTAGGATTGCAATTCAAAATCTGGGAACATCAACAGCTGTTGTTCTAGATGCTACTGCTTTTGTTGTTGTTGACTAGGCACTTACCATGGCAAAGAAACAGGAGGAAATGACTGACTGGCAAAAACATATGGGCTTACAATCGCTAGGCTCCCACCTCACCACTGTCATTTCAACCAGAGTGTTAATATGCATCCAAATTTAAGATTAAATTGCCAAAAATAATAATAAATTTGCCCTTTCTGTAGTCTAAGCACTCATGAAAGAAGCTGTTAGGAATATTGTCTGTCAAGACTGGAAGGAGGTCAACAAACTTTCAGAGAGCATTAAAGAACGGAGCTGTTTTGGAAAATGTAGTGGAGGAGACTATTCTTTCATTAAATAATAGAGGAGGAGAGGATTCTTTCATTAAATAACAACAGTGTCAGTCATAGCGATACTACAAGCATCTGTCTAGCGACAAGAGTGATATCAGTGGGGTTTTTTCTCTTTATGGCCATAGAAATGGAGTACAGACAGATTCAGCTGTATGTTTGAAGTGTGCAACAGCTACATATGAAAATTACATTTTTGTAAGCTCTGAAATTTTAACTAACTCCAAATGAAGCCTGTCTCAAGAATTCTGTCCATACTGTACAAAATAAATTTTACAAAAAAGGATAGTTGCTACTCACAATATAGCGGACATGCTGAGTCACAAACTGGCACAACAAAAAGAATTTCAGTAAGTAAGCTTTCGGCCAACAAGGCCTTCAGAAACACACACACACACACACACACACACACACACACACACACACACACACACACACACACACACGTGTAAACACAATTCACACGTGACCGGAATCTCTGGCTGCTGAACATGCACGTGTGTGTGTGTGTGTGTGTGTGTGTGTGTGTGCGTGTGCGTGTTCTATTTCCTATGAAGGCACTGTTGGCGGATAGCTTACTTTCTCACAGTTGTGCCAGTCTGCGACTCAGCATCTCCGCTATATAGCTTTTCATAATATTCTCATATTCCATTCTTGTTTGAAAATAAGTATTTTTGTTTACAACATAATTATTGCACTACTGAAATAATGTCTTTTTTTTAAATACCACTTTTGATCTTCCTCCCAATACTGGTTGCCATTTTTGTGACACATTTTCTCAATGTGATACAAACGACTAAATCTTATACTTTTGTCATATTACAAATAAATATGATGGATCAACAATGTTAATAACAGGTTAATTATCAACCAAGTAATTTGTTTCTCTTTACGATACCATATAGGTGACCGCTTAGTACGAAGCACACCACTGGGGGACATATTTAACTGAAATTATGTCATGTTAGATAACTCAAAGTGAGTTCTGAATTGGAGTAGATGAAAATTTAATGTATTTTCAAGATTTCATTCTTTTAATAGGTTTACATAACTTCAATAACAAAAAAGTTTCTTGGATGTCGAAAAATCGGTAACACCATCAGACAATGCATTTTTGTAAACTGTCTACATATAGTCTAATTTGTTGCCACAAATAAAACTAAAATGAAAGCTTACGGCAGCTCTTCAAGAACACAATAATGCAAGTTCCATATTTATAAAATGAGTAGTTTGAGAGTTCAAGCAAACTGAATGACATGTCAGATAATGTGGGAGACCTGTACAGGAGGTGGCAATTCTGCTCGGCCTCTCCATGTGCTATTGGTGAAGTGTTAATCCTAAAGTAATTTTGAACAAACAGACTGAAGAACATTGCATAGATTGCATGACAGGCAAAGATCACTTTTGGAGGGTTGGGAAGATTGTGGATACAATGTTCCTAAATTCCAAGTATCATGGTAAACAGTCAAAGAGCTGGCAAAGAATAGGGTTTAGTTGTTCCAGTCCAGTATAATGTTAGGTCATGAAGGGGGTTCTCTTTTGCAGCTGGTTCTTAGGGGTGGTCAGACTACTGGTGTGTGAGAAATGGCGATGGTAATCTGTAACTAGGCTTGGGTGATTGCCTGTCTGTGAAGGCCTTAGTAAGATCTTCAACATCATGGATTTCTTGCCGACTTGTGGGCACTCACTACGGGAGTGAATTTTTTGGTATGGAAGCAAGGACATAGCCAAAGGGGAGTGGGGGGGGGGGGGGGGGATCCAGGGGGTCCAGCTCTCTCCCGTCACCTACATGAAATAACACACAACTTACTTGTTGTGTAATCAAATTGAAAGATTCATGGGACAATCAAAGTTTCAGTTAGAGGGCATTGGTGCAGTGTATATGTAACATAGTGCAACACTGATGCAGGTGTATGCCCACTGGCATGTGGGCAACGGATCAGTGTGGCATTCATGTCTTTCTGATGGGCATGGGGTAAATGTGGAAACATTAATTATGGGGACATTATTAACAAACATGTCCAAACAGGACCAATGTGCTGTTATTCTTACCCTGGTTATGGAAGGACAAACACGGGTAGACATCCACTGGAGAATGCAGAATGTATACGGTGAGGCAAGTCTGTTGAAAACCACCATTGCGGAATGGTGCGGTAAGGAACTCAGCTGGCTCATGACACCACACATCCCATATTGCAAATGTCATAACGCAGGCATTACGTCAATTCAAGTGGAAGACATCTGAGCATCTGCTCTATAGTTCTGACCATTTTCAATGAGATTGTCATACCTTTGTCCCTTAAAAAAGACGCAGAAGGGTCAACGTTTCCTGTCGGATGAGGATATGCAGCATGCAGTTAAAGACTTCTTCAAGTAGCAGAACACAACATTTCACCAAATAGCTATCTTCAACCTGGTGTCTCAGTAGAATGATTGCCTCAATGCCCATGGGGATTCTACCTGAATGGCACACCAACTGTGGACTGTACAGACTTTCAAATCGAAGGTTTTTAATGTCATTGTATTTTCATGTTCAATCATACGCACCAATACTCACTATGGACAGCCAACAAGGCTATCAACAGGCTTAAATATCTATATATAGATAGGACAATCAGTTATCATCTATCCCTACTTTAACCAAGACCAACCATTGTAAATTGTTGACTATACTTGAATCCAGTAGTTGTTTTGTTAATCAGTGCAGTTCTTACTTGAAGTTTAATTTAATGTAAGTACTGCTGTTAACTGTTTTTAGCGGTGTGCTGTTATAATAGTTTATAATTATGGATAAGTTTGTAACAAGAAAGAAGAGGAAAACCGATTTTGATTAATCCATTAGCGTTATAGTAGGTTAAAAATATGTACGCACTACAATAATAACGTAATTAGATTACCATAACAACTTACTGTTGACACTGGAGTACTCATTTAGAGACAGGTAGAACTCTGAGGTTGCAATATTTCAGCATTTCACAAGGCAGTGGTATGGTAAACATTGTTACAAACAACATTAAATACAATCAGTGTATAAAAAACACTTTGATTTACTCACCAAAAATTTCACCTCTAAGGCAATGGTTGCATTTCTTATTTAAAAAACGCTCAAAATTTTAGCAATAGCTTAAATGGTAAAAAATCGCCTAATCTGCTTATCCAGGTGGTACTCAGTTTTCAAAACCAGTTCAGATACTAAACACTGGGGACGGGTTTGTGGAGAGCACAAGGGTTATGTGATGACATTACATTCTATAGTTCGCTTGTTTCTTACAGATTCTTTTAGTGGGCTGCCTGAAGTTGTCCGAGCTGACTGCACCCTGCCCCCCCCCCCCCCAACTTTCGTCCAGAATATACTTATTTTATTGTAATATAACTTAGGCTACGAATTCCCTACACAATTTCTTGTTGTGATGCTTTTTTTATTTTATTCGAAAACAATGTACGACGACTAATTTTTCCAAATTCTCCACTGAGAGGTATAGGTCTGCGCCTTGAAGTGCTGAGCTAGCAATCTTTGGATTCGGGAGGCAAGGTAGCTTGTCGTGAAGGGGAATAAAAGGAGGCTTAGAATATTATTGATTTACCGCTATGCTATACAGGTACCGCAGATGACAACCAAAGGGGTCCTGCTGTGAAAAGAAAAGGCACCCCAGATCATCACTCCTGGTTGCCGGGTTGAAAGGTGGGTGACAGTCAGTATGGCATTTCAACTTCATCCACGACTTCTCCAGACATCTCTTCAGCCTGGAATACCATTTACTGGGGTAGAATTGTTTTCAGTGATGAGTCTCACTTTGAACTGAGCTCTGATGACCAGCAAAGACTTGTCTGGGGATGCCCCAGACAGTGGTGGAACACCAACATGACTGTCACCCACCATAAGGCCCGACAAGCACGAGTGATGGTCTGTGGAGCCATTTCATTTCATAGTAGGACCCCTTTGGTTGTCACTGCAGCAATCTCACAGCACAGCAGTGTATTGAAGATTTTCTTACACCTCCTTTTTGCTCTTCATGGCAAGCCATCTTGAGCCCACATTTCAGCAGGGATATTTCAATCAATGTATTTGGGTGAAAGACCTTTTTTCGATTACGAAACTAAGTCATAATTACATTGCAACTCGAGTGTGAAGATCTGTGAATTTGTTTGCAACTGCCTGTATGCCGACAGTTAGCACCAGATAAAAATTATATTATGCCTTCAGTGTGTCAAAAAATAATTAATACCGAAAACTTGTGAAATGTAAAACCAAATAACACACTGTGCAACTGCACTGCCATTTAAATGCGGTGCATTTATAGTTTCCCCCTTCTCGAGCTCAGACAGCGTGCTGCAGTGGTGGAGGAAACACGCAGTGAGGCTAAGCGATATGACACTCATGGCAATGCACGGTTCATGAGCCAAATTCTTGGACGCCCCTGTTCTGGATGATCTATAAACACGATGGCATGTAAGGATGCCATATGATTGCCCTTGGCCATGCAGAAAATTGGTTTGTATATTTTCCACTCAAAGGAGAAGTAGCTATGAGTGAGGATGTGGTTTGTTACATTTATAGAATGAGGGGATAGGTTTGGTGTTAAAAGGACGCTGTGAGAGGTAGTATCTGACAGCTGCATGGTCATGAGCGTAAGGGATCTTGGTGTATGAGGAGGTGGCAATAACAGTAAGGAGTATGGATCCAGGTGATTATGGGGTGGAGATGGTTGACAGACAGTGCAGGAAGTGGTTTGTGCCTGGGAGTCTAGAACACAGGCAGCTGGTTGGATGGAGGTGTTTGTCAACAAGAGTCACAATTCTTTTAATGGATTGCAGTAACCAACTACAATGAGGTGTCCATGATTGTTGAGTTTATGGATTTTGGAAATGAGTGATCAAGTGGAAGCTGTTTTGGAGTTCATTTTCATAGCTGTGTCATCAATAATTAATATTACAAAATATCGGGCATTTCATGTTTCTGCATTGGAGATGACCATAACAGTACTAGAAGGATAATCTTTACAATGGAATAAAGTAAAAGTGTACACAGAAAACAAATTTTTCCAATCTATTTTTCTGTGTTGTTACCTCTTACCTTCAGGTAAAGCTCAGGTGCAATCCTCATGTACAGGTCCATATTTAGTTCATTATGATGTGTAACAAATGGCTTAGCTGTTGCACCACCAGCAATCATATTCATCATTGGAGTTTCTACTTCTAGAAATCCTAAATTATCTAAAAATCTCCTCACATATGAAATAATTTGTGCTCGTACATGAAACTTCTGACGTACTTTTTCATTCAGAATCAGATCAAGATACCTCTGGCGAAACCTAGTTTCCTGTTAAAAATAAAAACAAGTTATGAGAAACATGCAAGCCTGAACTCAAGAATTAGATTTTACTAACACTGAGTACAGGACAGCTGTTCTGAAAAAAAGAAAATTTACACACACAGTGCAACAACCAATCGAACATATAGAAGTTTTGTGAAAGAAGCAGCACTTTTTATCATATGGTCAATATTTTCTATAATTTTCTTTTGCTAAAGATGTCCTACATGTTGTAGTACGTGTTCTTTTTTATTGTCATATCTTGCATTTGAAAGCCTGAATACGGAAACTAGAATGTTTTATTTTTGGAGTCAACTTTAAATATGGGGGAGGAAGAGGAGGTAGGATTTTAATACCTATCAACACACTGGCCACGAGTTTCTCAGCTAAATTATTCCAGCACTTGCCTCAGGTAAGGTGCGAAACCTTCTTGATAATTGATGGATGGTAATTTGATCTTCACTCTTTCTTAGCATGAGTTTAGAGCCATAATCACTGTCACTTCATCCCAGTACAATCAGATTAACACTACACTCTTCCAACATTTGACTAGCATGCCAGTATCTTAAAAAATATAAGTTATTTTTGCAGTCAAAAAGAAAAATGTATGGTTATGAGGCATGCATATGATGAGGCTAAGTAATTCAGGACCCCTAGCCACAAGTTAAATATAAAATCAAAGTAAGACTCAACACAATTTAAGGAATACAACAAAATCATGAAAGTCCTTGGTAAGCCAAAAGATTGACAGTAATCTACAATAATGAAGGAGAGGGTTGGGCTGAAGGCTTAACATATTGCCGATACCGAGTTTGTTAGGTTAAAGATTGTCAATTGACAAATGTGGGGAAATAATGTGTTATGGTCTTGCATAAGATACTGTCACAAAAGTAAGCTGACGTGATTTACAACACGGACTGAGACTGGCTGTGGTCTCACTGGTAATTAAATAATGACATACTGACGGGAATAACTTTCTAAGGAGGCAGGGTGGTGGGAGAACAGCACGCCAATGCTGAATGCAGTAAAATGCACGAGTGTGAGAAAAATTGGGAAAGGAAGTTGGAGTATTTAAAAAAATGTCTGGAGATAGACAGTCAGAGATGGAGATAGATAGAGTGACAGAGATAGGGAGATGGAGAGAAGAAGAAGAAGAAGAAAGTCAACTTTTTTTTTTGTCATCAGTCTACTGACTGGTTTGATGTGGCCCGCCACGAATTCCTTTCCTGTGCTAACCTCTTCATCTCAGAGTAGCACTTGCAACCTACGTCCTCAATTATTTGCTTGACGTATTCCAATCTCTGTCTTCCTCTACAGTTTTTGCCCTCTACAGCTCCCTCTAGTACCATGGAAGTCATTCCCTCATGTCTTAGCTGATGTCCTATCATCCCGTCCCTTCTCCTTATCAGTGTTTTCCACATATTCCTTTCCTCTCCAATTCTGCGTAGAACCTCCTCATTCCTTACCTTATCAGTCCACCTAATTTTCAACATTCGTCTATAGCTCGTCTATAACACCACATCTCAAATGCTTCGATTCTCTTCTGTTCCGGTTTTCCCACAGTCCATATTTCACTACCATACAATGCTGTACTCCAGACGTACATCCTCTGAAATTTCTTCTTCAAATTAAGGCCGGTATTTGATATTAGTAGACTTCTCTTGGCCAGAAATGACTTTTTTGCCATAGCGAGTCTGCTTTTGATATCCTCCTTGCTCCGTCCGTCATTGGTTATTTTACTGCCTAGGTAGCAGAATTCCTTAACTTCATTGACTTCGTGACCATCAATCCTGATGTTAAGTTTCTCGCTGTTCTCATTTCTACTACTTCTCATTACCTTCGTCTTTCTCAGTTCAGCAGATCATTTAATTCTTCTTCACTTTCACTCAGGATAGCAATGTCATCAGCGAATCATATCATTGATATCCTTTCACCTTGTATTTTAATTCCACTCCTGAACCTTTCTTTTATTTCCATCATTGCTTCCTCGATGTACAGATTGAAGAGTAGGGGCGAGAGGCTACAGCCTTGTCTTACACCCTTCCTAATACGAGCACTTCGTTCTTGATTGTCCACTCTTATTATTCCCTCTTGGTTGTTGTACATATTGTATATGACCCGTCTCTCCCTATAGCTTACCCCTACTTTTTTCAGAATCTCGAACAGCTTGCACCATTTTATATTGTCGAACGCGTTTTCCAGGTTGACAAATCCTATGAAAGTATCTTGATTTTTCTTTAGCCTTGCTTCCATTATTAGCCGTAACGTCAGAATTGCCTCTCTCGTCCCTTTATTTTTCCTAAAGCCAAACTGATTGTCACCTAGCGCATTCTCAATTTTCTTTTCCATTCTTCTGTATATTATTCTTGTAAGCAGCTTTGATGCGTGAGCTGTTAAGCTGATTGTGCAATAATTCTCGCACTTGTCAGCTCTTGCCGTTGGAATTGTGTAGATGATGCTTTTCCGAAAGTCAGATGGTATATCGCCAGACTCATATATTCTACACACCAACGTGAATAGTCGTTTTGTTGCCACTTCCCCCAATGATTTTAGAAATTCTGATGGAATGTTATCTATCCCTTCTGCCTTATTTGACCGTTAAGTCCTCCAAAGCTCTTTTAAATTCCGATTCTAATACTGGATCTCCTATCTCTTCTAAATCGACTCCTGTTTCTTCTTCTATCACATCAGACAAATCTTCACCCTCATAGAGGCTTTCAATGTATTCTTTCCACCTATCTGCTCTCTCCTCTGCATTTAACAGTGGATTTCCCGTTGCACTCTTAATGTTACCACCATTGTTTTTAATGTCGCCAAAGGTTGTTTTTACTTTCCTGTATGCTGAGTCTGTCCTTCCGACAATCATATCTTTTTCGATGTCTTCACATTTTTCCTGCAGCTATTTCGTCTTAGCTTCCCTGCACTTCCTATTTATTTCATTCCTCAGCGACTTGTATTTCTGTATTCCTGATTTTCCCAGAACATGTTTGTACTTCCTCCTTTCATCAATCAACTGAAGTATTTCTTCTGTTACCCATGGTTTCTTCGCAGCTACCTTCTTTGTGCCTATGTTTTCCTTCCCAACTTCTGTGATGGCCCTTTTTAGATATGTCCATTCCTCTTCAACTGTACTGCCTACTGCGCTATTCCTTATTGTTGTATCTATAGCGTTAGAGAACTTCAAACGTATCTCATCATTCCTTAGTACTTCCGTATCCCACATCTTTGCGTATTGATTCTTCCTGACCAATGTCTTGAACTTCAGCCTACTCTTCATCACTACTATATTGTGATCCGAGTCTATATCTGCTCCTGGGTACGCCTTACAATCCAGTATCTGATTTAGGAATCTCTGTCTGACCATGATGTAATCTAATTGAAATCTTCCCGTATCTCCCGGCCTTTTCCAAGTATACCTCCTCCTCTTGTGATTCTTGAACAGGGTATTCGCTATTACTAGCTGAAACTTGTTACAGAACTCAATTAGTCTTTCTCCTCTTTCATTCCTTGTCCCAAGCCCATATTCTCCTGTAACCTTTTCTTCTACTCCTTCCCCTACAACTGCATTCCAGTCGCCCATGACTATTACATTTTCGTCCCTCTTTACATACTGCATTACCCTTTCAATATCCTCATACACTTTCTCTATCTGTTCATCTTCAGCTTGCGAAGTCGGCATGTATACCTGAACTATCGTTGTCGGTGTTGGTCTGCTGCGATTCTAATTAGAACAACCCGGTCACTGAACTGTTCACAGTAACACACCCTCTGCCCTACCTTCCTATTCATAACGAATCCTACACCTGTTATACCATTTTCTGCTGCTGTTGATATTACCCGATACTCATCTGACCAGAAATCCTTGTCTTCCTTCCACTTCACTTCACTGACGCCTACTATATCTAGATTGAGCCTTTGCATTTCCCTTTTCAGATTTTCTAGTTTCCCTACCACGTTCAAGCTTCTGACATTCCACGCCCCGACTCATAGAACGTTATCCTTTCGTTGATTATTCAATCTTTTTCTCATGGTAACCTCCCCCTTGGCAGTCCCCTCCCGGAGATCCGAATGGGGGACTATTCCGGAATCTTTTGCCAATGGAGAGATCATCATGACACTTCTCGAATTACAGGCCACATGTCCTGTGGATACACGTTACGTGTCTTTAATGCAGTGGTTTCCATTGCCTTCTGCATCCTCATGTCGTTGATCATTGCTGATTCTTCCGTCTTTAGGGGCAATTTCCCACCCCTAGGACAAGAGAGTGCCCTGAACCTCTATCCGCTCCTCCGCCCTCTTTGACAAGGCCGTTGGCAGAATGAGGCCGGCTTCTTATGCCGGAAGTCTTCGGCCGCCAATGCTGATTATTTATCAAAATTTAGGCAGTGGCGGGGATCGAACCTGGGACCGAAGACGTTTTGATTATTAATCAAAGACGCTACCCTTAGACCACTATGATGACAAAAACCACGAGAAAAAGAAAAATCTTCAAGCAGAATGACCATACGGTGAGTGATATCCCTGCAGTTGACAGCATTTGGTGGCTATGTAAGCAGTTTACATTCCTACTAAAAAAAAAAGCATTAAGTTTTAGTGACCTTTTCCTTTTTCCACAAATGGACACAGTGGCAATGCATTACACACAAAATTTCATAACAATCTAGCCCCTTTAAGGGCTATATGCAATTTTCTATAATCTTGTGAAAGCCATTTACTTTAGTCTCACCTTGTCCTTTAAACCAAAGTGTAGATGTGGCAGCATATGAAGACATGGAGACAACAGTTTAATTTGTTTTGGTATTATTGAGAGTTCGCCCTTCTTGGTTTTACCTGGAGACCCAACACAGCCAACAATATCACCACGTCTTATTTTACCTGTATCCTCAATGAACTTTTCTTCAGAGGAATACAATTTTGCATTTGCCATAACTTGAATTTTCACACCTTCCCCCCTCAGGTCATAGAATATTAACTTCGCTCCAGATTCTCTGATAGCATGAACACGCCCTGCAGGAAAGAAAAAACAAAGTAGTGTTTTTGGAGAAATTGTCACAAATGTCACACCTTGGAGAAACTAAAATATATCTTAATAATAAATGCTGAAGACTTCAACTGCCTAAAGTGACAGGCTGCAGGATGTCCATAAACTAATATATATATCATTTCATTAGTTCAAGTACACAATAATAAAACCAAGGCACTGAATTGCCACAGTACAGAGCACATCACTCATGACACATACTATGTCAGAAGTAAGGCCAGCAACTATCATGAGTTAAAAGTTCTGGGTTACTGTGGAATTTTCATTACATATGCAGATGTTAAAAGAAAATTTTTTATGTCCATATGTTCTTTCTCACAAACAGCAGATTGAAACAGATACTATAAAGCTACCAACTATCAAAAGGATACCAAATAAGTCTCATAGATAGCACAGCATAGAAAATACAACAAAACTAATAACAATAACTGAAGAGACCACACATTGTTGTGTGTGTCACATTTTTGACAACTGTTCTAAAATAGCAAGCAAAATTTAAAAACCCACAAAGCATAAGGCTCTGCTTATAAAAGTATGTTACAAAATATATGGTCTTATAACATCAGAGCAAATATGAAAACACTGTTTTAGTTCCTGACAAGTTACAACTGTGTCCAAATAGGTCTCAAATGCAAATACCTAAGTTTAACGAGCAACAATCTTCCAACTGAGAAACGGAAGTTCAAACACTGGTTGAAAGTTTCAACCAGCAACCAACTGCTCCTAATTCTTTCTGAACTCCATGGAGGGCTCCCTACAACACAGTGAGTCCAGCACCCTCATGAAAATGAGTAGGTTTAGTATTTTAATCTCACTATGACCTCGTGGTTGTAAATGAGATGAAATTGGAGAGATTGAGGAACTTTGAAGTTTAAAAACACTGCAAAAGGTGTGTCTGGTAATATAATTAGAGAAGCACTGGATGCTCAAGGTAGTTGTCATGGTCCAAGTCCCAGTTTAGCACAAGTTCCCACTTGTCATTAATGGCCTAAATTTTTTGTTTGGAACAAGTTTAATGATACAGCAACATCTACAAGTTTGATTGCATCTTCACAATGGGCACAAGCTTTTGAGAATGGTCTCCCTGAATTAATTCTGTCAAGCTGATTGCAAGAAATGAATTTTCAGTTTGTTACTACTCATCTCAGCACTTGTTTGATCGACTGAAGGGACGATTTTATTGGACCCACTAATTTCGCGAATAAGCACAGCTTCTTGATATTCTTAGCTAGCTCTACAGAAAAAGACTTTTTCCGTTCTTTAACAGTTTTCAAATAGTTCTTTTTGGAGTCATTCTGGTTTCTTAACCTCGATTTATCAACAAAATTTTGGTTTCTATTGTGCCTGTAATTTTTGTGCCTTTATTAACAGCTTTTTACTTTGTTATTAAATTACAATGGATTCTTATAATTCATAACCATTTTTAATACTATCTTAAACAAGAAGAGTCTAATATGTCAATTTTGTTGAAGCTAAAAGACTTACAGCCTCTGTGGAACTGTATGTTTGGAATTAAACATATGTTTTGTTATTTATCAGAAGGCCTAAGATACTATTATGTTGAATGGGTTGTCTAGTCACTTACGATATCTTACAACTAATGCATTAGAATTGATGCTCAACAAATCTATCTCAAGGTCCCCCTTTAGTAAACACGTGACAATCACAGTCAATAAGCGCAAACAAGGAAATCTATTAGAATGAGATTTTCACTCTGCAGCGGAGTATGTGCTGATATGAAACTTCCTGGCAGATTAAAACTGTGTGCCGGACCGAGACTCGAACTCGTGACCTTTGCCTTTCGCGTGCGAGTTCTTTACCTTTGAGCTACCCAAGCACAACTCACACACCGTCCTCCCAGCTTCAATTCTGCCAGTACCTCATCTCCTACGTTCCGAACTTCACAGAAGCTCTCTTGCGTACCTTGCAGAACTAGCACTCCTGGAAGAAAGGATATTGTGGAGACATGGCTTAGCCACAGCCTGGGGGGATGCTTCCAGAATGAGATTTTCACTTTGCAGCAGAGTGTGCGCTGATATGAAACTTCCTGGCAGATTAAAACTGTGTGCCGGGCCAAAAGTCGAACTCGGAACCTTTGCCTTTAGTGGGCAAGTGTTATAAAGACTGAAAATCTCATTCTGGAAACAGCCCCCAGGCTGTGGCTAAACCATGTCTCCACAATATCCTTTCTTCCAGGAGTGCTAGTTCTGCAAGGTTCGCACGAAAGCTTCTGTGAAGTTTGGAAGGTAGAAGACGAGGTACTGGCAGAATTGAAGCTGCGAGGATGGGGCGTGAGTCGTGCTTGGGTAGCTCAAGTAGAGCACTTGCCCGTGAAAGGCAAAGGTCCTGAGTTCAAGTCTCAGTCCGATACACAGTTTTAACCTGCCAGGAAGTTTCAAGGAAATCTATTATTACAACAATCTCAATCTCAGTAACTTTGCCACAGGTTTCTCAGTTATCATTTCATGCTCAAAGTGCCACAGTTCATACTCTCCCTTCATACAATTTGGCAGTGCTATCTACATTCTTCTTTAACTACACTGTTGGCTTGACATTTGTCCACATCAGTTATGGCAATTAGATCATCTATGACAGTGGAGAAATGAATAAATGACTGTGCTATTCATTAATAAGTGGAATTAAAAGGGGGAAAAAAATTACCTGCAACACTAAGTTCAATGTTCTCCAAGATTTCTCCATCATTAACAGCACTGTATTTTTCTACAAACTCTTCTAAGGATATAGAAACATGAAATTTGTGGGGATATGGATGTTCATCACTTTGCTTCAATTGTGTAACAGCTTGTGTTCTTAAACGGAAGTATTCCTGGAAATTACATAGAAAAAAACATTACACCAAGTTACATTTTTTCTACACAATTACTAACAATAACTGGAGGAAAATCACAATGCTCAGTATTAAATAATGCATCAAATACAAGGCTGTGACAGTGTTTCACATGTAATTTTAGGGCAAGGAGAAAACTTCTCTGTTACGCACACAGATGGCACTGGTATCAAAATAAGCTTTTGCTTTGTTGGTACATGTGGTGCAAATATATTAAGCCTTGTATCATCTTTATAGAGAATATTAATATTTTTGTTAATGCGACTTCTCAAAGCAGAGTGTGTGTGTGTGAGTGAGAGAGACCAAACTACACGGTCATCAGTCCCTCCGACCTCGGATTAACTAAAACCGATAAAATCCCATATTAGAAGAGGGAACTACAATGTCTATGAAAAGATAAACTATTGACAGGGAAGAAAGGAAAAGGGCAGAAGAAGAGGTGAGGGAAAGAAAGTGACTAATGACAGCGGCCTGAAGGGAGAAGCACAGGAGACAAGAGAGACGCTCAAGACATAACAGACCCCATAAGGAAAAGAGTGGGAAGGCAGAGGGCCGGGTTGAACCACCAAGCCCAGTTGAAGCCAATCCAGTCGGGGCAAAGGGGGGAGCAAAAGGGCCTGCCATCCCCTCTACTCATCGATAAGGTGGAAGGTCTCTCCCTTAAATAATGCGATAAAAACCTCTATCACGAATAAAACGTAAAACAAGATCCGCCGCTGAGGCAGTGTCAGCCAACATCAGGGGTAGCGAGTCTGGGAAGCTAAAAGTCCGTTGGAGGGCAGCTAAGTTGGGACAGTCCTATAAGGGGTGAGCCACAGTCAACATCAATCCACGATGACAGAGATGGGGGTCCTTACGACGGAGGAGATAACCATGAGTCAGCCAATTATGGCCGATGTGGAGCCGGCATAGGACGACAGAGGCCCGTAAGGAGGACCGCCACGGAGTTGCAGATTCCTTAATCGCCCAGAGCCTGTCCAGTGAAGAAAGAGTGCGCCATTCTGCATCCCAAAGGTCCAAAATCTGACGACGTGTTGCCGAACGAATGTCTATTTCCGGAATGCCAATAGCAAGAGATGGCCCGGTAGCTAATTTAGCCAGTCGATCGGCTAGTTCATTGCCAGGTATTCAAACATGGCCTGAGGTCCAAATGAAAACCACCGAACATCCACGTTGAGCAAGGAGAAAAATGGAGTCCTGGATAGCGATGACCAATGGGTGACGAGGAAAGCACTGGGCGATAGCCTGCAAACCGCTCAATGAGTCACTACAGATAGTGAAGGATAGTCCTGAGCAGGAGTGGATATGGTCCAGTGTGCACAAGATGGCTACCAATTCTGCAGTAAAAACACTACAGCCATCTGGCAAGGAATGAAGTTCCATGCGCCGCCCATAGGTGTAAGCAAAACCAGTGCGGCCAGCAACTACGGAGTCATCAGTGCAGATCACTTCTGATCCCTGAAAAGAACTGAGGAGACAGTATAACTGGTGGTGAAGAGTCATCGGAGGGACAGAAACCTGTGAATCGACAGAGATCAAGACAGAGCTGTGGCCGGGAGATGCACCACAGAGGGGTAATACATGTATGAGTGGAGAAAAGAGGCGGTAAAGGGAATTGCAGGAGCTCAGAAAAGAGTGACTGAATGGGGACAGCCATGGTAATCCCACATCGTGGCCACCGCTGCGGCAGCGTGATCTCCGTGTCTGGATAAAGGAGACCACAATCAGGGTGCAGCGAATGCAGAGCGCATAAGATATCAGCTGTTGTTGGCACAAAACTCGCAGTGGTGGAATCCCCACCTCTGCGAGAAGGCAAAGTATGGGGCTAGTCCGGAAGGCACCAGTCGCAAGACGGACCCCACAGTGGTGGATGGGGTCTAGTATCTGCAACGTCGAAGGCGACGCAGAACCACAGAGAGGACTTCCATAGTCTAAACGAGACTGGACAAATGCTTGATACCATCGCAGGAGAACAGAGCGGTCTGCACCCCAGGTAGTATTGCACAGACACCTAAGAACATTGAGATGGGACCAGCACGTCCTCTTCAGCTGGCAAAGATGAGAGTGCCATGTCAATTGGGCATCGAAGACCAGACATAAGAAGTGATGGATCTCCACCACCTCAAGGGGCTGGTAATCTAGGAACAGTTCCGGATGGGGGTGGAATGTACGGCGACGGCAGAAATGCATGACACATGACTTGGCCGCCAAAAACTGAAAGCCATGGGAGAGATTCCATGAGTGCACTCGCCAGATTGCCCCCTGTAGACAGCGTTCTGCAGCACCCATTACGGAGGAAGTGACGTAGATACAAAAATCGTCAGCATACAAAGAGAGGAACACATACAGCTGTCACCAGACTATTAATGGACAAGAGAAAGAGACGGACACTCAACGCGAAACCCAATTTTCTTGCTGATGGGGAGTGCTGTAGGAGAAGCCAACTTTGACCTGAAAAGAGCGACAAGAAAAGAAGTTATGGATAAAAATGGGCACAGCGCCACAAAGGCCCCATTCGTGAAGGGTGGTGAGGATGTGGTGGTGCCAGGTGGCGTCATAGGCTTTGGCTTTATGCAGATCAAAGAAGATTGCAATGTGTTGCCGATGGGCAAAAGCTGACCGGATAGCAGACTCCAGGTGGACCAAGTTATCCACCGTTAAGCGGCCACAGCGAAAACCACTTTGAGTTGATGACAAAAGGTCGCGTAATTCAAGGATCCAAAACAGCCGCTGACTCACCATGCGTTGGAGGAGCTTGCAGAGGATGTTGGTAAGGCTAATTGGATGGTAGCTATCCAACTGAAGAGGTGGCTTCCCTGGCTTCAACACCGGAACAAGAATGCTTTCCTGCCACTAAGTAGGAAAGATTTCCACACTTGACAGACAGTTGTAGAGAGTCAGTATACTATGGTGGCCAGCTACCGATAAGTGTTGGAGCATTTGGTTATGTATCCGATCCGGTCCAGGAGCTGAGTTGGGACAAAGGGCGAGGGCACTGGCGAATTCCCACTCACTGAATGGGGCATTATAGGGCTCCGAGCAGCGAGAAACAGAAGACAAAGGCAGTCGTTCTGAGCACTCTTTCAGGAGAATGAACGTGGGTGGATACTGAGCTGATGCCGAAGCTTGAGCTAAGTGTTGAGCAAAATTTTCTGCTACAAAGTGAGGATCGGTAAGGACAACACCATGCACAGAAATTCCTGCAACCCCGGTGGGAGGATGATGGCCAAAAATTCGCCTGAGTTTCGCCCAGACTTGTGAAGAGGATGTGTGTGGTCCTATCACAGCTACATATTGTTCCCAACAAACCCGTTTCTGAAATATGATTGGGTAGTGGGCCCAGGTGCGGAGTCATTTAAAGACCAGAAGAAGAGCAGTAGAAGGGTGCCGCTTGAAGTGTCGAAGAGCACGGAAGGTCTTTTATGGCTGCAGCAATTTCCGGAGTCCACCAAGGGACCATCTTCCGACGGGGGAAACCTGGGAAGGGAGAAGGGAGTTGTTGAAGAAGGGTGGTAGGGCAAGGGATGTGGGTGGCCTGTCAGGTGGGAGGTAGAGATTACAGATTGTGATTGGCGTGGTCAGATGTACCCTGACAGCAATGGCTTCCAGAGTGGTATAGAGGGGAACCCATTTACTAACAATGTCCTTGCAGACCAAGGTGCAAACACCACCAGAAGCCCGCAAGGGGCCAATTCGGTTCTAACAGAAAGCGTGGAACCCATGAAGGGCAGGTGAGTAAGAACTGACAAAATGGGTCTCCTGGAGTGCAATACAAGCAGCAGAGTAGAAGGAAAGAAGGGGCTGCAACTCTGGAAGGTGATTCAAATATCCATTACAATTCCATTGGAGGATTCTCAAGCCGGAGTCCAAATGAGAAGTGAACGGACCAGAGTTGGTCACGCCGTCGAGTCGCCATCGTCACCGACGATAAGGATGGAGTAATATCCGTATAGGTGGGGTCAGACACTGTTGGTTCATTGACTGGAGGAGGGGAAGGCTGCACCTCAGGGGCCACCAGAGCGGCCTCACCCTTGTTCTTGTGTTTCTGCATCTTCTCTTGGGAAGGAAGAGAAGGGCAGACGACTTCAGCGAGGACGGGCACGGAATTACACCGGGCAATCTTGGCGCCCACCGCCCGCGGATCACGCTGCCGATGTGGAGCAGCAGATCGCCTTTTGGGGGTGCCGAGAAGAGGCGTCCCATGAGGAAGCTCCAGTAGTACCGGCAGCCGCGGCCGCCGAAGGAGGGGAGAACTTCTCTGGTGGGGGAGGGGGAACAGCACCCAAGGGGTGGGTATGGGTAATGATGGGGAGGGGGAGGGGGAGTGGGAGAGGGAGGAGGAGGAGGTTGAAGGCATGGGTCAAATGGGATGGGGCTGTGAAGAGGAGGGGGAATGGATGTAACTGAAGCAAAAGTAGAAGTCAATAGACATGGGATGGAGCCGGTCATATTTTTGACGAGCCTCAGTGTAGGTGAGCCGAACTAAGATTTTGTACTCTTGAATCCTCCTTTCTTTCACAAACACCGGGCATGCAGGCGAGCGTGGAGAATGCTGTCCATGACAATTTACACACAATGGCGGGGGAGAGCACAGGCGCAGGCTACTACCACTGTTGTTTTGTCTTCCTGTGTCAATCAATCAATCAGTCAATCAATGGGGCTATCCCATCAGTGAAATTTAACCTTATCTTTCACCCTACCTTTGAGTCGAGGTGAAGTGAGGGAAAAATTGGATGTGACACTTGCTGCTTCTTTGAGACAGACTACGAAATCTCTAGTGGCAGGAACTAGTACGTTTGATGTTCTGCAGCTTGTAAGTACTTATTAAAAGACACGGTGCTGCAGAACATCAACTGCAAGTAAATATTTCATTGCCATTGAAGCATAAAGTTCATTGTCAGTGGCCTATGTTAGGCATGTACATATCAAATGACGTGTGTCAATTATAAAATCTCTGCATTTCATTGGTCATCATTTGTACATGTTAAAGCTGTCGAATGTTCACAATTCCTGGTCGCACTGGATATTACTATCATGGAATAGAAATATGGAACAGTAACAGTAGCATACAATTTGACCAGGAAGTAGGTCTATTCAGCATTTAATAGCTGCAACATTTATGATGACAACTTGGGTACTGCAGAGATCCACATTAGTTTTGACATCACAGTCATCTTACAACTGACATTCACATCATTTAATATGGAAGTACGTAGTACAGTGAAACCCCTACTTTACATTTTCGTGTGGTCCAGACTTAAAAAACTCAAATTTGAGGAAAGTGAAAAATTGAGGAATATGTTAAAACCCCCAAAACATAATCAAAATCACATGTAATTGGCACACACGATTACAAAACATGTTTTTGAGAGATGATCCTTTGTGCTCACCCAGAAAAAAAGCAAAAAATGATGAACATGTTGACTTAAATGAAGAACAAAAAACATAACAGCAGCTAAGTGGTTAAACCATAAGCATAAATGTGGACATCTGCTTAATGACATACTTTATCACAATTGCTATCATTATTTAATGCTTTTCTTAAGAGACAAACTTCGTACACTCAGCACCGTGAGTGCTTGGTGAGAGAAACATGAAAAAATGAGTTTACTTCCCCAGTTAATGTTACAAGCCTATTATAAATCTGCTCAGTGAATTTCTGTACACTGTGCCAAATGTAAATTTGAAAGGAAGCTCAGGTGCTACAGTTTTGCTTCATGCCCTCTATCACTATTGCCAATCTTTACTGTCTACAGCGTGTGGTGCAAAGTATATATATGAGTAGGGTATGTAGTTGTTGAAACTGTATCATGTCAGATTTCCACACGAAAGTCTTTAAAATGTGCTATGGCAAAACCCTTGTTCTATTTCCATGTGACATCTCTGTCATAACAATCTGCAAGGAAATCATATTTTCAGCACTTCACAAAATGCTTTCACCTCTACTTGCACTCCTCTATCACTGGAGGGCCACTTCCCCCTCTCCACAGATCCAGTAGGTGAGCTCATTATGTTTGTTAGTGTGGGCTGGGGGCTGTGCAGGCTTTTGGGTAACTTAACAAGTCGCCAGCCAATAAGAGCTCACTAGCTGGAAATAGGCTAAGTTTCCTCGATTATGAGTGAGCATATTTTCTGAGACTCAGTGTCTGAATTTAAAAGGTTGACAATTGATACTGCTGCTGAACATAGTACATCGCAAATACATGCAAAAAGTAGAGACTGAGTTATAAGTGGCACAAGAAAAGGTAATGGCTGGGCCCCTTCATCACATATTGGCTAGGTTTGGAACACTTCCCATTGACTGTCTTGTCATTACTGCTGGAACTTAGTGGTAACTGTACCATAACTGTGCAGTGAAGCTAAATGTTGCAAGTTGTGTTGGCAACATCGACTGTGGATTACGTCAGCACTTCCTCTCTCACATCTCCCCTCTCCACAACAGCCTAAAATATCCCCTTAATTCCATCTCTTTTGAGCCACTTATAACTTGTTCAGTCACATCAAATGTCAGCAGGAAGAAAATGGGATGAAGTCAAGCGAGACATTGAGTAAGAACTTAGAACTGAGGTACAACTTACTAGGAAGAAATGTAACATCGGAGAATTTTTAGCACTGATCTTATGGGTTTTTCACAGGGTTAGGAATTTATGGTGTCGAGTCGCAAAAAACATAAAATCGGAGAATATAAAATCAAAGTTCTACTGTATGTACCACTGACAAGCTCTATGCCCAAATATACATGACAATTAAATATTTTACTTGCCGCTCACGGTGTAAAACAAGATGACTTAACAAATCTCTAGGGTCATTAGCTGCCTACTGTGACTCATTGTAAATCACAATAGAATGATTGTCTGAAAGTACTTTTATACTTTTTAGTATTGCTGGTTATTTTTTTGCCTTTTGATGACAGTACAGGAACTCAATTTTGTGATGTACTGGTCATTTTTCTTTACGAGACTGCTGTGCTTAGACAGTAATGCTGATGACTCTATTCTTTCGCCACAGCTCCATTCAGGACAGCTATGAGAACAGCTGAGAAATGCAAATGTAGGAAAGGATTGCATACTGTTTCACAGACTTCCACAATATGAGCATGAAGACTGAATATGTTGGATTGGGGTTCTGTACACAAGAGCTTCCAAATGCCCTCACAAATAGAAGTCTTGTGGTTTTAGGTGCAGAAAACATGAAGGCCAAGAAACTGGTCCACCTCTACCTATCTCCCATTACAGAATCACAATACAAATTTTCAGTGCGATGGTAATTACCATCTGCTAACCCATACAGCAAATGGGCATCTGACAACTACTCATTTGAGTGCACTGCACTGTATCTGAAATCAAGTCCATGAAGAGCACTTAACAGCTGACGCTATGTGCTTGCACAATTTATAATGAACACTAAATACTTGATGCTTCATGCCTGATGCAAGTAGAGCAATGACATTAAGTCACATGTCAACACAAGCAACAAGGGAAGTCGTATATTGATGGAAGCAATGAAATGTGTCATAGTCAACATTACCTTAATTCAAATGGATCAACAAACACAAACCTAACAATTACAACTTACTGTACCATCTAAGCAAATGTAACCAAGAGGGCATTTTGGAGGATTCATACAAGAAAACATTTCATGTAATGCTGGAGTGTTGTGTTTCTGTGATTAATCTGATTATGAAGAGAAGTATAAAATGAGCTCTAGCATGGAAATACAGCATTTCTGGACCCATGTCCATAAAACACATTTTATTTTTCTGTGTGGGGAATGTTTCCAAACAATTTGGCCAGACATTTTTGTTACACCTGTACATGAAGAGTAACTACAATGATTATACCCTCAAATCTACGTAGGTAAATGGAAAAAGACTGATATCAGTAAGAATGATTTAAAATTAAAAAGAAATGTTTACAAACTTAAAAAGGCTTACATTTGGGCTGACTTCTTCCTCTGCAGCAGCATGTGTATCAGTCTTCTTCTTTGGTGCTTGTGTTTCAGATTTTTGTTTCTCTTTCTCCGCTTTCTCCTTTGCCTTTTGTTCAGCCTTTAGTCGTCTCTTCAGTTCACTGTTGAAGATTTTACATTTAGCAAGAATTAAACTTAATGATGGTAATATAATATGAATGTTTTTATTATTTCAATCTGGATATAAATTACTAATTTTTCTGCCTTTTTTCAGTAAATGCTACAAGGCCTCTTGTTGCATTAACTCTATTGCCATTCTTTAGACAAACCATTAAAGCAATTTGCCTTAAAAATAAAACAATGTACTACAAATAAATATGTACAGGATGATTCAAAAAGAATACCACAACTTTAAAAATGTGTATTTAATGAAAGAAACATAATATAACCTTCTGTTATACATCATTACAAAGAGTATTTAAAAAGGTTTTTTTTAACTCAAAAACAAGTTCAGAGATGTTCAATATGGCCCCCTCCAGACACTCGAGCAACATCAACCTGATACTCCAACTCGTTCCACACTCTCTGTAGCATATCAGGCGTAACAGTTTGGATAGCTGCTGTTATTTCTCGTTTCAAATCATCAATGGTGGCTGGGAGAGGTGGCCGAAACACCATATCCTTAACATACCCCCATAAGAAAAAATCGCAGGGGGTAAGATCAGGGCTTCTTGGAGGCCAGTGATGAAGTGCTCTGTCACGGGCTGTCTGGCGGCTGATCCATCGCCTCGGGTAGTTGACGTTCAGGTAGTTACGGGCAGATAAGTGCCAATGTGGTGGTGCTCCATCTCCAGATACTGTAGTCCAGTTACAGTAGCACCTTCGAAGAAAGGTGACGCTGACGCCTAGTCAACAGCGCCTCAAGCGAACAAATGTACAACTAAATGAAACTTTATAGCTTCCTTAATTTGCCGACAGATAGTGCTTAGCTCTGCCTTTTGTCGTTGCAGAGTTTTAAATTCCTAAAGTTGTGGTATTGTTTTTGAAGCACCCTGTATTTTAAAAAATAAAATAGCAGGAACAGAACCAGAGACACTAAAAACCTGTTTCTAAACACTTGGTATTTTTTTTCCTATTCCATTAGTTGCTTAGAAGACTGTGAGAAAACAGTAGGCTACCATAAAATGTGACAACTTCATGCATTCTACATGCAGTGAATAGCTTACATGTCATCAATGAATGACTGCTACAAACATGAATATATGTCATAGGTGCATCAAAGTCAGGCTATTAACACAACAAACAATATGCCAGTAATACTGAAAAGTCTCAGTACCTGCACCTAATGGAAAAAAATTATATTCAATTTTATGTACTCAAAGTTGCTGCTAAAATGTGCTACAGACCTGTTTATTAGTGACAAGTCATTCAGTAATTTAGATATGTTGGGAACTACACACATTTGGTATGATAAGTTATTTTTATTTTGGATTTATATCTGGTCTTCCAAATAAGCCTAATTTGTTATCCTCTAAAGTGGTGCAATTCATGACAAATATTCGTTTTACCATTGGATGTTTTGATAATGACAGGCAACATTAAGGTTGCATCACACATACAATTCAACTGTTTCACAAAATAATCACTACAGTGAGATATTTGGAAATCAGGTGATTTTTCTCCGGAACGTGAAATAACACGACTGAATCGAACAGGACCAAACTATAGAGGCAATTCACACATTATGTATCACCGCACCTACTACGAAAGTACTTGCTAGTCCAGTTGGTGGACGAATAGTATTACTACAAAAATGTAACAAACGCACCCTTTCAGATACAACGTACTTGAAGTGCACAGACATCGATGGCGGGAATGGTTTACAATTACTGGTTTACACCGTGTTATTACTGTCGTTACACGGCTAAGCGCCAACATACTAACGGTGAACTACTGCACCGTATGTTTCATTAGCTCATAAGTAACATATCCTAGAAGTAATTGAAAAGTATAACAAGGCATAAGGTTAATTAGTTCTCTTGTGTTTACATCTACATCACTCTGAAACTAAAAATGCAAGACACGTGAAGAGCAATTAACCGCGCACACGTGCACATGCCGTCACACAATCTTTGAGAATTCCATTATTAGAGTGTGAAAAAGTCTTACTTCTTCGATAGTTTCTCACTTCCAGCTTCTGCCATAGCACGTAAATATTGTTCTACAGTTTGTTTAGTGTTCCACAAAGCACAGTCACAAACAACTCCAAGGTATTTAAAACGAGGAAACCCGCCTGTACATCGATACTATACATGGCATCCAATGAAAGAGTGCGATCGGCGTACACCTGAGTGACGTGGGCAATAACAATACATTGTTTAAATTAGAACAGAAAACAATCAACAGAAGCTACTGAAATGTTTTGCGAGATATTTTTAAAACTTCGTCAAAATGTTTGAAAGATCATCGCGCTCTGTAAATCAAGACAAGATTTTGATTCAAGCAGAGCTCCCTGTTAAAGTCTTCGCCCTGATCCTATCGGGGAGCAATGTTTTTGGCTTGTTCGTATTTTACGTTTGGATTTCTTAACTACTTGCTGCAAAAATGATTCTATTTTTACGCTCGTTCCTTATGTTTGTTGTGCGTTGTCTTGACAACGTAAACAAGGTATACCTCAATTTGAAACAACTGAACGCAAGTGTTAATAAATATCTGTATCTCAGTTTAAATAACGCGTGCTTTTACGTTTCTTGAACGAAGGTTTGCCACTTGCTGTGAAAATATGCTCAGTACGAAGGATGTGAAGAGACTAGCAGAGTTGCTGAAAACAGAAGATCATGAATCTGACAGCGACGATGACTTACCAAAATCTGGTCTCGCTCGATTAGGTGAGCTGTGACGATGCTTGTAGCCCAAACGCTGCTTTTAATTACATATGTAATTGCACGTAAAAGTCGTAAATTTAGTGTTTATAATTTTAAGCAATAAACTACTTACAAGGACAGCACACTTACAGATTGCTTCAGACGGGAACTCGGTCTATGACAGTCATGCCAGCCGCGAGCCCCTTTGGTCCTTGTGTACGGACCCCTCAGTCCTCCTTTCCAACATCCAAGACTAAACTTGAATGAAGCACTTTCAATTTTATTATTAAGAGTTGTGTAAATAAGGCAAAGAAACACTTTTCATAAACAATTTATTGCCATTATAATGTTGGCGATTAAGAATATTCTTAAACGATGCCATTTAGGAAAGAGATTCCTATTAAATATAATTTCTTAGAGATTTCCTTTAACTGAAAACCATTATTGTGTCAGATCCATGAATATGCTAATTAATGTACGTTTCTGACTTAGTTTGTGGATGAAAGTTGCTTGAAGACTGAAATACACTTACAGAAATTGAACTTTTATTGCTTTTATATTTGCGGACTCTTCTATTATTTGCCGAGTATTCAAACTATCTAAGATCTCATATTGTATTGAAACAATAGCCACAGTAGTAAGTCGTTGCTGATGTATTGTTGATCTTAAATGATTTTGTACAGTTTTTAATTTTGAAGAGGATTTTTTACCAAGTGCAACAGTAAATGACAAAGTAAGAAATATTCTTAATGTTATTCCTGTGATAGGAAAAGTTGATATTAAATCAAGTGTAAATGGATATTGCAGAATGTTATGTGGATAACAAGACTAATTTTTTCTAGAAACTGCAGTTTTAAAGTGTTTTTTATTTCAAATTCGATAGATCCATATTGTGATGAATCACAACGATGTGGAATGAGTCAGGCTTCCATTATTATAGACATAAAATAAACAAATGTACTGTAACAAAAATATAGAAAACTAATGAAAAATTGAAGTAAAGTTAATAATGAGTAGTCAAAAATAACTCAATGTGTGGTTCAAGTAAACATGACATAAATTACTGAGAGTAACTTAAGGTTGAGAAAAAAGAATGTTTATACACTGTCCTTCATAAACCAGGAAGATGAATAACGGTTTGACAATACAAATTTACGAAAACAATCACTGATTAATCTTCAAGTACTCATCAAGAGAGCAGAATGGATTACATATAAGGTAATTTCTTAATTTAGATTTGAATGTAGGTGGAGCATTAATGTGGATTTTAATATTCGATGGAAGAGAACTGAAAACATTCGTTGCAGACTAGTGAAAAACGTTTTGTGTCTGAACTAGATGCAAGATCCCTATGTAAATCATTTTAGACTTTGTGTTGTGGTCATGGTATGCACTATTAAATGTAAAAAGAGAATTGTTATTAGTGACAAAAATTCGTCAAAGATAATGAGTATTGAGACATGGTGGTTAATATTTGGAGCTTATGGAACAGGTTTCTAAAAGAATATCTTGGGTGAATGCCACTCAAGATTCTAACTGCTCTCTTTTATGCAATAAAAATTTCTTTGTAGCTAAAGATTGACTCCCACAAAAAATTGTACCATATGACATGATAGAGTAAAAACCAAAAAAGCACCTTTGATATAATTCATATTACCAACACCAGCAATTACACACATGGAATAAATTACCACACTGTGTCTTTTCTGAATATCTAGAATGTGTTCAGACCAATTTTACATGCCATCAGTTAGAGTATTCATGAGTTTGACAATTCACAATATAATATATTTTGGTTATTCCAGTTCAAGTGAAATTTTTTACTTTCTTATTGAGATGCACAAAACTGCATATATTGAGTTTTTTCAATATCTAGTGCTAATCCATCAAACTTAAACCACTGTAAGGTGTTTACAAGTATAGTTTTACGTTTTCCACCAATTGTTTGGCTTTGAAGTGGACTATGCCATTAGCAAAAAGACTAAATTTTCTCTCAGTGTTTGTATGAAGGGGAAGATCGTTGATGAAGATAAGAAACAATAAAAGTCCCAAAATGGATCCTTGTGGCATTCCACACTTTAAAGCGCCCCAGCCAAATGAAATGGAACCGCTATCTTTACCATTAAGTATCACCTGTTGCTTTATATTGTGTAGATATAATGTAATCCATCTACCAGTGATGCCATTCAAAGTATAAAAATCAGTCATCCTTAAGAGAATGTTGTTATTTACATAGTCAAAGGCCTTTGACAAGTCACAGAAAAGTCCAATAGGTGACATTTTGTTATTTATTGATTCAAAAATTTCATTTGTGAGAGAGAAAGAAGCCTGCTCTGTTGATATGCTTTTTGGGAACCAAATTGTGTTTTGCACAGGATGTTGTGAATCAGTTTCTCTAATATTTTCGAGAAACAACTCATCAGAGATCTTGGGCAGTAGGTATATAAATTAATTTTTTCACCCTTCTTTAAAAGTGGTTTTATTATAGCAAATTGTAAGCAATTTGGGACAGCTTCTTGCTGCAACCATACATTGAAAATATTACACAAGACTTGATAAATATAATAATTACAGTGCTTCATTTTTGTATAAATCAATACTGTAAATGTCAGTTTAAGTTTCACATGTACATTGAGATGACATAAGTCATGGGATAGTGATATGCACATGTACAGATGGTGGCAGTATTACCTAAACAAGATTTAAAAGGGCAGTGCGTTGGTGGAGCTGTCATTTGCACTCAGGTGATTCATGTGAAAGATGTCCAACGTGATTTTTGCTGCGTGACAGAAATTAATGTCAGAATGGTAGCTGGAGCTAGATGCATGAGATACTCCATTTCAGAAATTTTAGAGAATTCAGTATTCTGAGATTCACAGGGTCACAAGTGTGCCTATAATACCAAATTTCAGGCATTACCTCCCACCAAGAACGACACAGTGTCTAACAGCCTTGACTTAACATCTGAGAGCAGCAGCATTTGTGTAGAGTTGTCAGTTATAACAGAAACAACACTGCTTGACATAACAGTAGAGATCAATGTGGAATGTATGACGGACATATCCATTAGCAAAGTGCAGTGAAATTTGGTATAATGAGCTATGGCAGCAGACGATTGATGTGAGTACCTTTGCTAACAGTACGATACCTACAGCAGCATCTCTCCTGGGCTCTTGACCATATTGGTCGACCTTGACGACCGGAAAACTGTGGCCAGGTCTGTTGAGCCCTGATTTCAATTAGTAAGTGCTGATGGCAAGGTTAGAGTGTGGCGGAGATCCCACAATCCCATGGATGCAGGATGTCAACAAGGTACTGTGCAAGCTGGTTGTGTCTCCATAATGATATGGATTGTGTTTACAAGGAATGGATTGGGTCCTCTGGTCCAGCTGAACCGATCATTGTCTATAAATGATTACGTTTGGCTACTTGCAGACCATTTGCAGCCATTCATGTTCCCATAACCCCAATAGAATTTTTTTCGGTGCCAATGCATCATATCATTGGGCCACAATTGTTTGCAATTGGATTGAAGAACATTCTTGACAATTCGAGAGAGATATTTGGCCACCCAAATAGTTTGACATGAATCCGACAAACATTGTTTGAGCATAATTGAAATGTCAGTTTGTGCACAAATTCCTGCACTGGCAACACTTTTGCAATTATGGTCAGCTGTAGAGGCATCATGGCTCAATGTTTCTGGAGGGGACCTCCAAAGACTTGTGGAGTCCATACTACGTGGAGATGCTGCAATATGCTGGCCATATTAGGAAGTATCCCAAGACTTTCGTCATCTCAGCGTAAATTTTTAAGGTTTCATTAATTCATTTCTAGAGTACCTAAATGCTGTACTACTGAAAAAGTAAAAAAATCGTCAAAAAGTTTTGTCTTCAAATCTATTTGTCAAGGAATTTAATGTCTGATCTAGAAGTCGAAAAAAATCTTGACTTCATAATTGATTTTGGGGTGTAATAAAATTTTGTTATGATGTTCTTACTGAAATTGTGTTGGTTTTTTCCTTGGGTGGCCTATATTTACTGGAAGGTAATCTGCTTCAGCATTTAGTTTATATGCGACTTTGGCAGCTCCCAGACCATTTGAAAAATTTCATCTATGCGGTTTTCTGTGAACTTACTAATTCAACTTTTTACCAAGTTTATGTATATGTAAGTATTAACAGTTAGACTTTGTAACATTTTACATAATTTCTTTCAAAACATCGAACCAGCTTAGAAAAGAGGAAATAAATTTATAATTCTGAATTTTTAAAGCAAATGAATGAATTTTGTGAGTTGTGATGCAGCCCAACCAGGAGAATTTTCTGATATATCTGGCACAGTATGAAATATTTTTTCAGTGTCATACCATAATGGTTTGACTGTTTTAATTGTTATGGACCATTGTGTACCTCTTAGTGCTTTTAATTTTAACTACGGTAAATATTTGCAGATGATTGACCACTTAATTATACATGATACTAACAAAATATAAATTTTTTGATGTGCATTGAAGAAATTGCTCGCTATGTGAGAAATATTTGCTGCATCATTTACTACTATGAGCTAAGCATGGAATTTAAAATGCATGTTTATTAATATCCAATTTTTTTTCTGAAATATGTTATGGTTTTCGCTTATGTTTGAGCAAATGTCATGACCTTTCCTGTACAAATTTTCAAGATGAAGGCTTAATTGCGACAGTTCAAAACAAAATTTAATAAACCCTCTCCAGTTGAACTGATGGTCAAACAAAAACCAATGAAGTATTCACATATCTCTACTTCTTTATTTGTGTAATTTAGACAAACATACCTAAGTATACAGAATGAGATTTTCACTCTGTAGCGGAGTGTGCGCTGACATGAAACTTCCTGGCAGATTAAAACTGTGTGCCCGACCGAGACTCGAACTCAGGACCTTTGCAGACTCGAAATCGGGACCTTTGCCTATCTGTGGGCAAGTGCTCTACCATGTGAGCTACTGAAGCACGACTCACGCCTCGTACTCACAGCCTTAATTCTGCCAGTATCTCGTCTCCTACCTTCTGAACTTTACAGAAGTTCTCCAGCAAAGGTCCCGAGTTCGAGTCTTGGTCGGGCACACAGTTTTAATCTGCCAGGATGTTTCATATCAGTGCGCACTCCACTGCAGAGTGAAAATCTCATTCCGGAAACATCCCCCAGCCTGTGGCTAAGCCATGTCTCCGCAATATCCTTTCTTTCAGGAGTGCTAGTTCTGCAAGGTTCGCAGGAGAGCTTATGTAAAGTTTGGAATGTAGGAGACGAGATACTGGTAGAAGTAAGGCTGTGAGTACCGGGCGTGAGTCGTGCTTCGGTAGCTCAGATGGTAGAGCACTTGCCCTCGAAAGGCAAAGGTTCCGAGTTCGAGTCTCGGTCGAGCACACAGTTTTAATCTGCTAGGAAGTTTCATACCTAAGTATAATTGTTATTTGTTCCACGTGGCTTGTGTGCAATGTATTATGATGGGAAAAAATTTTGATTCCCTGACATTGTTCAAAATACACACATCAAAAGAAGTTGAAGTTGAAGTTAGGGCATTGACTGCGCGTATTGTATCACAGACACATTCCCTTTGACTGTTCAGAGATGTCACTAAACCCGCCCAAAGATTTAAACAATCATGCATGTGCAGCACCTATTAGATGGAGGGGGTCGGAGGTACATGGCTCGTGTTGTCTGTAGTTCAACCATGCCTAGATGGTCAATACCATGGTTCGATCACGTCCACATTGCTACATTGTGCCACGAAGTGCTCTCAACAAGGGAAGTGTCCAGGTGTCTTGGAGTGAACCAAAGCGATGTTGTTCAGACATGGACGAGATACAGAGAGACAGGAACTGTCGATGACATGCATCACTCAGGCCGCCCAAGGGCTACTACTGCAGTGGGTGATTGCTCCCTACGCATTATGGTTCGGAGGAACCCTGACAGCAACGCCACCATGTTGAACAATGCTTTTCGTTCAGCCACAGGACGTTGTGTTACGACTGAAACTGCACGCAATAGGCTGTATGATGCGCAACTTCACTCCCTACGTCCATAGCGAGGTCCATCTTTGCTACCACGATACCATGCAGTGCCGTACAGATGGGCCCAATAACATGATGAATGGACTGCTCAGGATTGGCATCACATTCTGTTCACCGATGAGTGTCGCACATGCCTTCAAACAGACAATCGTCAGAGACGTTTTTGAAGACAACCCAGTCAGGCAGGACGCCTTAGACACATTGCCCAGCGAGTGCAGCAAGGTGGAGGTTTCTTGCTGTTTTGGCATGGCGTTCCTTGCTTTTTTGGGGTGGGCTGACGTACTCCGCTGGTGGTCATGGAAGACGCCATAACTGCTGTATGATACGTGAATGCCATCCTGCGACCATTAGTGCAACCTTATCAGCAGCATATTGCCGAGACTTTCGTCTTCATGGACGACAATTCGCGCTCCCGTCATGCACATCTTGTGAATGACGTCTTTCAGGATAACGACATCGCTCGACTAGAGTGGCCAACATGTCCTCCAGACATGGACCCTGTTGAACATGCCTGGGATGTATTGAAAAGGGCTGTTTATGGACGACGTGACCCACCAACCACTCTGAGGGATCTATGCCAAATCGCCATTGAGGAGTGGGACAATCTAGACCAACAGTGCCTTGATGAACTTGTGGATAGTATGCCACAATGAATACAGGCTTGCATCAATGCAAGAGGGTGTTGCTACTGAGTATTAGAGGTACTGGCGTGTACAGCAATCTCGACCACCACCTCTGAAGGTCTCGCTGTACGGTGGTACAACATTCAATGTGTGAATTTCATGAGCAATAGAAAGGGTGGAAATGATATTTATGTTTACGTCTATTCCAATTTTCAGTACAGGTTCCAGAACTCTGAATCAGATCTTGATCATTTCTCTAAACATGTTCTTATGTAACTGCATCAAATGATGATTTCATATACACTGCTTTTAGAAAACTTCAGTTGTAATGTTCAGAGATTTCCTTTTACGAAGCCTAAAAAGCCAGATATTGGTGTCATAAAAACTTGATGACAGCAATAATCTTTCCTAATACATTTCAGCACTGTTTGTTTCTGACTCTTCTAGTCTCAGTTTCTTCTGACTTACAGTACACATTATTCAATTGCATCCATGACTTCTCATTTTCATTGTCACTGATCTCATGTTTTTCAGAGTTAAAGATAAATGTTATCCATCTGAAAAGCCATTCAAATCAAACGGTCTACTTATGAAACATTTTACATCAGAAACAATAAACTTAATCATCTGAAAAAGAGTAAAGAAACCAGTTTCTATTACGTTTTTCACAGTTAGAAGGATTTATATAACAGTAAATGCCAACAAATTTTCTTCTATCATCATTAATGCCAAAACTGTGATTTTTCACCTGAAGAGGACTATGTGTAACTGAAATATTGAGAAAATCACTATTAATACTAGCAGGCCACAACCTTGGGGTCATCATTAAATTGTCAAATTACTACAAATTGCTTGAAGATTCCCCAGAAGTGCCCTCACTTGTATCACTGTTATCATTAAGAGCATCTGAAAGATGGGACTATCTTTTTGTCCCTCTCCACTTCCATATGTTTGGATCCTGATGTCGGGAATGTGACACAGCCAAGAATTTCCTGAAATTTTTTATCAGACTTGCTTAAAACTTTCACAGTAGAACAGGTCAGTTTTTCTTTCTGTTTTTCCCTCTCTCATGTTTGTTGGTAAAACTGAGATAGAGAAAGTTTTTTGTCTTTTGTTGTTCCTGAAAGAATTATTTAGTGATTGGATTAGATTAGATTCTGTTTTCGTTCCGTAGACCCAAAAATGAGATGATTCTCATGGGTGTGGAACATGTCGAATTTTACTGTCTTCGCAAAATTGATTACATTGAAATGTATTCTGCGATGTTCACTTGTGGTGGCTCGCGAGTGAGGTGCAGGTGCAATGTAGTAAATGGCAGTTGAGCTGTCTACACTGTTCATTGACTAAGCATATGTCACAGCATGTACTGAAAAAAAAACTGCCTCTACATACCCGTGGTACCTAATTACATACACGCATCTAGTAAAGCTGCCTGTATGACCCCTGCCTTAGTCTTTGCCTCCTCTTTCGCCAAAGCTACTACAGGATATTTTGTATCGACTCTGGAAGGAAATTTGCCCATACGTCTTGTGGTAAACTGTTTACTATTCATTCGTCGTATCTCAGCTGTAAACAGAAAAACTTTGAGCAAGGACGTCTAGCTGAGAATAAGAAGAAGCGTAGCTGGAAATTATATGATAGAATAGTTATGTTCTGGACTGTGATATGTTTTATGCTGGATTCAAACTAGAACTTGTACTACTCTGGAACATCAACTAACTACCATGAACATGCTTGTGATAGTTGTTTGTGTAAGAAACCTTTTGGATTATTTATAAATTCAGTAATAAATTGTATACAGTGAACTCTGATGTCTCTCTACCATCATTCCACAAGGGAAGTCCCAAGTACTTCTTACTTTATGTATTTAAGTTGGATGAAAATACAAGTGCAGTGCTGGGGTTGCTATAATGAAATTGGTGTTGGAGAGAAAGGTTCGGTCAAACTCAAATAAGCTGAGAAGAGAAAGCGATATAAAACGTCATTCATATTCACTGAAGTACAGCGGTAGTCAGTTATCTGTTCTCAGTGAATCCTGCACAGTGATTAACTTTTAGCAAGAATACCTCTTCCTCTAGCATTGTGCAATTCAGAACTTCACAATAGCTATAAAAGCCATATCTAGAGCTACTTTCAATGAAAAAGTACTATTTTAAATTTAAATTTATTTTGCACTTAGCTCCCAATAATAAAATTATTGAAATTTGTAGTACAATGATTTAAACCTTCAGAAACATTGGATAGTCAAACTAATATTTTAATACTTTTTCCTTCGTCACTTTAGCAGTCTGCTACTAAGTAGAGTTCACATGAATAAGTTAGTATTGAAGTAAAGGTTAAAATCACGAATTCTACCAAAACTCAGAATACATTAATTTCAAATTGTAACATATATGACTATATATGGATGGATGAAAGTATATGTGAGTGTGTGTGTGTGTGTGTGTGTGTGTGTGTGTGTGTGTGTGTGTGTGTGTGTGTGTGTGATATGGATGGATGAAAGTATATGTGAGTGTGTGTGTGTGCATTTGTGTGTGTGTGTGTGTGTGATATGGATGGATGAAAGTATATGTGAGTGTGTGTGTGTGCATTTGTGTGTGTGTGTGTGTGTGTGTGTGTGTGTGTGTGTGTGTGTGTGTGGAGAAACTCTGGTTTGATAGATACAATAAATAAGCATACATTGTCATGTTTCACTGCTAAAAATCTCGACTTGAATTGTGTTGGGTATCCATGAGAATTTGATGTGTTGTTGAAATTTGGGTGTATTCTCGACAGTCGAAATTATTGCGGATTTTGATAATCGCATGTATAGAGAATGTGAATTCTCAAGGTTCAGTCCAATAGAGTGTACTTCATGCATGTGCAGAATGCTCTGATGCCTGCTATGGAGGGCGGTAGTCAAACAGACAGTGGCTGGGGCTCCGTATTCTAGTTGTTGAATGAGGCTTGTACTGAGTTTGTCAACCAAAGGGCAGTAGTTCAGATGAGTATGAGCTTCTGCTTTTCTCTGTACTTGCTTTGAGGAAAAGTTGAAACTGAATGCATGAAATTAACTAGGAATGACAACACCATACCAATTTAAGTTTCTCTGCAAAGTGCTTTGGCCATGTGAAGACTGTTTATTCAGTTATTTGTGAATATCTTGAGAGCAGTTCCAAATAATTCGCAACCTTGTTGAACTCTTTATCAGGAAAATTAAAGCGAACTGAAAGTGCCTTGGATCATGATCAGGACGATAATGTGGCTGTGGTTAGCATCTTATTTACTAGAACTTTAATTCATTTTGTGACTTATTTAAAATATAGGTCTTTGTTCTTAACATCATGATATATGTTTACTTGCAGAATGAACAGGAATAGATTACACTATAACTTGCAAAAACAACAATTATTACATTAAGAAATGTCGTTGAAATGCTGAGTTGCTGATTCATGAACTTGTTTCACACAAGAAAATTCCACATGCACTAAATTGAGTTTGATCACCCTACAACATTATTTCTGTGCTGTAATTTCACTGAACTCTGTGATATAATTATGTAACAATGCGTGCTCTGCATCTTCAAGCAAGTATACAACTGCATTAAAAAAAAGCGACTGTCATGCTTTAAATGATTTAAATGCATGAACGAGCCAAAAAACAAATTGGCTCTATAATCGAGATGTGGCATTTGTGTTGTGTTACATTCTTTGTTCTATAGATCGCTCAAATTGCAACTATGAGGGCTTGCTGAAAAGTACTATTTCTGAATTTTTAATGTGAAAACTCTTGAAAGTTTTTCAAATAAAACAAACATTAATAACATTTTATATCTTTATTTTTCGTGTCTACATACCTATTTCTCAACATAGTCATCCTGGTGATAAAAACATTTCTTCCAGAGAGAGACAGTTCGTTGATACCATCATTGTAGAGTGTTTGACATTGTGATGGGGTCACAGCCTCACCTCTGCTCGCACTGCTTCATCACAATCAGAATGAAGCGCTCGAATGTTTTCTTTAAGTTTTGAAAGCAAGTGAAAATCAGTTGGAGCTAGATCAGGACTCTGTGGAGGATGATCGATGACAGGGCATCCAATGCATTGGATTGTTGCATCTGTTGCAGCGCTTGTGTGTGGTGTGGTATTGTCATGCTGAAGGAGAGGGAGCTCCCTATGTGGATGAACCCTTCGAATTGTAAACTCGATTACAGCACACTGTTTTTTAGTCACTGACATACTGTAGTTACGCTACACACCACCATTCTACACGCTGCAACTCGGAGCTCCTGGCAGCAGAGGGCTGCAAATATGTAAATAAGAAAAATATAGATGTAGAATGTTGATAACGTTTGTTTAATTTAAAAAACCTTATGTGTTTTTGCATAACAAATTCGAAAGCATTATTTTTCAGCATGGCCTCACAATCTTTGTTCACTCCTTTTTGTATTGGATAATTTGCCAAAAGATTAAATTTCCACATATCTCTCTTCAATTTGTATTCTATTATGCCACATTTTTGTAGATGTGTATGATACAAAAATAATTTTTTGTTCTAAATCCAAGGGCCTCTCTGTTGAAATTGTTAATATTAGTAACAATGCTGTGTGACTCAAGAGCCTGGCACAGATGGAGTAACCCTATCAGGACAAGGGGACTTATAGTTCAGTGCGTAGTCTGAACGATGGTCATGCCTGATGTACTCATATCTCCAAGAGGTGAAGGGTAGATTCAAAGGTTAACCGAAAAATTTTCATGGTCTGACCAGTATCTGATCTCACAGTGTTTGGGTTTCCATTCAAGTTGTTTAGCTATTAGATCGCAATGCTTGGACTCTTCCCCATGTAGCAAACATGCGCAGCTTGTACAATGCTTGTACAAAGAGCTTGTACAAAGAGCTTGTACAAAGCTGTCTGCTGCTAGCCATGTAAAAGAGCACATTAACGCAGCCTTCTGTTTGACCTAACCGATGTGGGATGCAACATAATACAGTGTCTAAGGGATTTGTACATGGGGCCATGCACTGAAGCAGCAAATTGTCACAATGAATGCAATTTTGGTTCTATTGTTAAGAGTAGTGAACTGCAACAACTCCATTAAAATTGTCGACTCACCAATTGATTTCTTTGTTATTATGAAGAGGAAATTCTCTAATAGTTGGAAATAACCTCCTTTAACTGTCGATATAGCCGACTATTCAAGTATTTTATTATTTATACTTATTTCAAAAAATAGACTATAGTCGGTAGAACCATTCATTTAAAACACCATAAGGATGACAGATTGTATGTTAATTTTCCCTGCTTACATTACATTTTGGTACAACCCAATGGATTATAATTATTGAAACACTAAGCACATTTAAGTGATCCCTTCCCCACTCTGCTAGAGTTCACGCAGGATAGCACAGCCAGTAGATGCATAGATGACAGGGCATGTGTGAGAAGAGCAGTTGTGGTGGGGATTATGGCCAGGCGCTGTAGGGAAATGTCAGGCGCTAGAGGGGAAGTGTCATTCTAAACTGAAGCTTACACTCACTTTTTTTTATAAATGTGAAGTGAAGCCCTCCATGCCCACACTTGCAAGTGATCATTTAAAATGATCTGCATCTCTGCTCTTGCTAGTAACTAAAAATAATTCGGCTGAAAATGCAACAAAATCAGCGATTTATTTTCCTCTGGCTTGTTAACCATTTGTAACTTTTAGAGACCTGTCATGAGTGACCAAGTTCTCGTTTTGCCATGTTAAAATATTCTTGTTTTGCGAAAACACAGCAGAGTTTACACAGCAGAGTTTACACAGTGTCACTGTACAAGCATGTTTTGCAGAGACAGTTGGGAGAGATTTGTGAAACAGTGGTTTACCGCATTTCTGGTACAAAAATAAACGTATAATGTCGTCACTTACGTTGTTGCAAACTCATATCATTTCCAATTTCAGCAGCTATCGATAGCCCTTAAAAATTACAGTCTTTCATCAAAAAAATTGGTAGTTAGTGGAATAACACAGTAGATAACAAAGTTTTGCATAATAAACGAATGGAAAACTCTTTGCATACTATCATTTGTGAAACTTTCATTTCGTTATCTCAAACGGTTAACGAACTGTGGCTCTATTCATGGCGTTCGCGATCGCAAATGAGTGTGCTACATCATATCGATTTCCTCGAGGTTGGTGGCAGTTAGAGACCTCCACCAAAGTCTATAGAAAAATTCAGTATGCTAGCTAAATTTAATACACAGCAGCTTATCATGTAATATGCACCAAACACAAAATCATAGCGATCCCTAGTTTCTGTTGCAAAACTCTATTGAATTTCGCGCATTGTCTTACTTCTGTGCAAATACCACAATAACTGTGATCATTAATAAAATGACGGGCACTTTATCATAAAGCTGACGTGTAAAGCTACAAATAACGCAATTTTTTATTTTTTTCTTACTCAACAGTATATGTAAAATCGTTTGAGAAAGACTGCAGGGTGTGCGACTCGATTCTCTCATCGTCGACCACCTGAAAGGGGGCAAACACTGTCGGGCTCCTCTTCTGAACAAAACGAATGAACTGGCCCAGCGCTTTGGATGAAAACTGGTCACTCTGTTTTGGCCACCATATCCTGTGCAGACTCTGCCACTCTATTATTACAAGAGCTAATGAAATTAAGGTAGTCAACGATCAATGGACGCATTCTGTACACTGTGCGAGTTCATTCTTTTGTTCATAGTCACCTTAATTAGCTTTAATTTTCGAACAGTACTTCCCCTGGAGTGCAAGGACATTCAGCTCTCAGCGTAACCCTCACAGAGTACTGCTGTTTCATCACTGGTGAAGTCATCTGTGTAGTTATCAGCCAGTTTCTTTTCCATGACCTTCTCACGTTGTAACACAAAATAAAGTACTGTAGCACAGAAGAAAGTGAATATTTCATTTATTTAATTTTTGAATGAATTAGAATTTAGCAGTGGCTTTTATTGCAGAACTAGCTCTCCTCTATAGTCGTGTAGAGCATTTCCCTAATGGCCATGCAAACTAAGTAAGCGGTGCATCTACATAACCAACACTTCAACAAACCTAACAAGAAAATCAGTTATGTACTCGAGTCATGAAGGGGTAGCAAACAGAGAAACACACTACACATTTCATCAACTCACTGTTAGAAACAGCTAATCTGTGAGATTATTACTATTATTTGTGATTGTGTGTGAAACTATTGTTTCGTGAGAAAGGGATTGGTCATATAGTAGCCTCACTGTTGGTGATTCTTGAACTCCCATAAATTTTCTCGTTGTTTCTTTGTTACACATGGTACCTACAATTGTTTCTCTACATGTATTTCAGCCTTAAATACAATGTATGAACATTATTATTTTACAAAGTATCTGAGACAACTTGAACTATTGAACATAAAATCTGTGAGATGAATTGCACCCATAATGACCTTGTCATAATATGCCTTGCTCTTGATCTTCAAACACCTTCCTTTATCTAAAAATAAACATATTCTACATTCCTCTTCAAGATAACACTTGGTTCAGTCGGGCTGGATTTAATGTATGATTCTATTTAAGACAAACAAAGAATCTGAAAAGTCGGAAATCCTAGATCTTACTTCCGCCTGCAAATTTAATAATGTTAGTTTGCCACAAATATCAGACGAATGCTAGCACAGAGGTTCACCCTTTTGAATTAAAATGAAACCAAGATGGCTACTTCATTTTAAAAATTAGCTGTATTACTGATTGCAATAACTTGGTTAATAATGTTCCTCCATCATGAAATGGCCAGTCACCATGTGTTCAATTTCTTTTTCTGCAGTCCAGTTCATAGCATCTACCCTGTTAGAAGATGAATAATGTTTCTCTCCTAGGTAACTCGTAGTAGAACTGGTAGCATTACACAAGTCTGAAGGATGCAAAGAGTTTTTCTAATGATATGTTAACAGGACTGTTACAGGATAGTTAGTTTGTGAGGGAAAACTTCTATGTATTGCTACTCCTTTTATACAAGACACTGCCAAGTCTGTGCTAATCTTAAGTTACAGTTTCGACAGTCACAGACAATCACAGTTAATCATAATAGCCAGATTATGGTATTTAACCGACCCTGTTAACAGAAAGACCACAAAATGAATTGTCTGTGACAGAATACTCAATTATCCAGATCAGTCTCTTTGAACACTTAGTTCTCAGTTGCGACTTGCACAATGCGGCACACAGCATTTAGTTATTTACAAAATCCCAGTTTACGTATAGAAATTGGTATTTCGTGTGTTTGTCTTTCTCACATGTTTGCATTCGCCTTGCGGCACTACAGGGTGAAGTGTTTCATATTAGTCCATAAAATTATTGCAGGTATACATAGCTCCTAATCTATGCATCCAAACATGGCGAGGGCTGAGCTCCAAACTTAATTTAGACTTCACAAAGCAGTAAAGACAGTACGTGTGAATGAATTGCAGTCTGATTGGCTGATATACATCATAGCCATATCAGTATTAAATAACACCTCTTTTATTGATAGTTTTATGAACTATTTATTAAATGAACAAATTTGTAAAGTCCACAAATATCAAAATAGCTCCAGCTATCAACAACTGAACTATCATAAAATATTTCCTGTTTCTCAGAATCATAAACTGATTCATTACACTTTACAAATTTCTTCTGAGAGTATGATTCACTCTTTGTACTGGTACAAGTCCCTACTACCGTTTACTCAGTTAAAAGACATGTAAATATTCATTTATGATGTTACTTTGAATTTACACCATCATTCACACTAATACTTAAACATATTATATCATCACTATTTAGCAGAAGACATAATATTCACAAAAGATAAAGTATTGTTTGCAAAATATACTGTTTTCATTACTGGATTTTATAAATCTATAAGGTGCTGGCAACTTTCAGCCATAGCTGTGACTATTAGGAACCCTGATGCATCGTAAGAACACATATTTTGTGCTTGAACGTTGACTCATGTATGAAGCTATTTACTCATTACTGCCTGACTTACATAATTGTCATACAAGTACTTTGCCTCACACTAAATTCTTGCAAACAAATTTTTAATAATTGTTCTACTTGTGACTATTTTTCAAATTTTAATAGTTTCCCAAAGCAAACTTAATAATTCTTGTTTTGGACTTGGCAATTCGAAAACTAACCTAGCCTATTGTTTTAAAAATCTTAATTTTTTAATTCAGTTGTTTACCAAATCAAGTTATGTACAAATTCTTGTTCGAAACAATAAATTTACTTCTGTTTCCAGAACAGTTCAAATTCTTTACAGCATTTTATTTAAATGTTATATTTCAGTTTTGTTTACATTTTCATCACTCTACGCCGGCCGGTGTGGCCGAGTGGTTCTAGGCGCTCCAGTCTGGAACCGCGCGACCGCTACGGTCGCAGATTCGAATCCTGCCTGGGGCATGGATGTGTGATGTCTTTAGGTTAGTTAGGTTTAAGTAGTTCTAAGTTCTAGGGGACTGATGACCTCAGCAGTTAAGTCCCATAGTGCTCAGAGCCATTTGAACCATTTGAATCATCACTCTAATTTCCCACAATTTTCACTTTATAGTGCGTCCACATATACTTGCAGATTCCTTCTACCTTACAGTCGACAATTTATTGGTGTCCTCTCAAATGTTGTAATCATTTTTCTCACATCACCTTATTTGTGTGGCATCCATAATACTCCTCCTTCACTTACAATACAGTCAAGTTCTGAATAGTGGCGTTTGGGGGGATGGGGTTGGACGAAATAGTGGAAACTGATTAATAATTGCTGCTTGAGTAACTAAAATAATTAACTGGAAAGAATAATTGAAAGAAATTGGATGGTACACGTGTCTGGGGTGAACTTCAACAGGTACTAATATTGTCGCAGAAGAAGCTGAGTAGCACCGTTTTCATTCATCTAATTACACCTTCTTCTACGTGGCAATATTAACAGACCACCTATGTCAATACATTAAAGACCATTATTCATCATTTAAAGTTACGAACTTCTTCCCAGTAATTTCATTGTACGCAGTGCGTGTGTGAATTCCTAAGGGACAAAAACCTGAGGTCATCGGTCCTGGGACTTACACACTAGTTACACTAATTGAAACTAAGTTATGTTAAGAACAACACACACACCCATGCCCAAGGGAGGACTTGAACCTCTGGCAGGAGGGGCCGCGCAATCCATGACATGGCACCTCAAACTGCATGGCCACTTTGTGTGGCCATTGTGCGTAGTGCTGTTTATGGCAATGCTGGTAAAGAGGAACGCACCTTCACTGTTCACTCAATTTCCTCTTGTCTGCTTCAAACTTCATGATGCAGAAATCTCGGTGAAGGCCAAATGATGAATCAGATGTGTGTTATTGATGTAAATATATATGTGAAGAAACTTGCCTTCCTAATAACCTTTATAACATCTTTTAACATATGGTTGGAATACACATTTCAAACAATACTGGCATGATGGAGCTAGTCATATGTCTACTACTTTTAGAAGCAGACAGAGGAAGCTACAGAAATTAATCAATTGAAAAGCATGTATCATCAAAATGTTTTCTCTGGCACAAAATAATTAGTTACTTCACCATTGGTTATACCACTTTTAGAGGCAGACAGGTGAAGCTACAGAAATTAACCAATTGAAAAGCATGTATCATCAAAATGTTTTCTCTGGCACAAAATAATTAGTTACTTCACCATTGGTTATATATATATATATATATATATATATATATATATATATATATATATATATATATATAGAGAGAGAGAGAGAGAGAGATTCCATGTATAAAAAGAAAAGAACGACAAAAGAAAAAATAATATGATCCATTACAGTCGCCCCAACTGTGCACTGATGTCATATGGAGGTGCACACTGTCTGAGCGTATTTCCCTTTTTGAGGGTTGATAACCCTGGCTGGCATGGGCATAGCCTTTATTGTCTGCCATTGGAGTTATCCTTTATGGTTACCAGTTTATATGGGCATGTCAGCTTCATTTAACACATACATATATAAGTTTTCTTTCATAACAAAGTGCTTGCTGTAGCCGCATAGTCCCATTCTTCTAAGTCAGTATCTGCCCAGTGTTTAGCTTGCGAAGCATGCGCGCGCAGTGCAACGGTCGTTGTCGTCCCAACTCGCGCTCACGTGCATAGTGCATATTATGCCGGTTTACGTTACCGCTGTTGGCGAATGACGCTTCGTCGCTAAGCAGAACGTGTGCAAAACATCTGTCATCGTCCCGTAATTTCTCTTGTGCCCAGTGGCAGAACCATAGTCTAATATATACATTCGCGGCACTCACTGCTGTGAAAGTTGTTACCATTTGACAGTTCATGTGACACTAGCGCCCCTAGCGGCCAGAAAGCTCGCCTTCCTCTGACGGCAGACGCGACGTAAAAATAATGTTTGTTTTCAATTCGTTTTGTACGTAATTTACAAAATAGTTAGTATATTTTTGCGTCACAAGTGTTAGGAGAACAGCGAGAGACATAAATGATCGTGAAATATAAGTAAACAGAGCAGGAACTATTGAATGAAGTGACATAAGCTGCAACAGATTCTTGAAGAAATACTTAAGAAGTAGCATACAATCACACTTATTCCACTGTAAGTAAGAGAACACAAACTGTATATCCCACATATGAGGTATATAGATGCTCTTCCTTGTGTAAAAATGAAGCAACACATCACTTTTCATTACGTTCTGCTTTGCAGGAAGCCTGCTTCCAAAAATACAATTTACATCTTATTCCTTGTGCTATCAGACTATCTCACTAAAAAGCATGACTGTTTTAAACTTTATTATATCCCATTGATACATTTACCGAAAATAAAATCAAACAATTGTCAGTCCAAACCAATCTCTGTGAGTTTTTTGACAACTTCAAAAAATATGCGCGTCAGATGGGTGGCTCCTACTGGTCCTGTTTAAAATTTGAGAAGATGCCATAAATCATTATAACTAATGCAGTATTGGCAACCACAGATGTACGTATGAAACCCATGTCTTCAAATCCAATAACACAATCCCTAGAGCTGTCATGTATCAAATTTTCCATTAGTGACATCTCATCCGTAGACAAATCAACAATTACATCAGCTTCTGGTACTGCTGCACTTTCTGCTTTAAAAGATGAAATATGTTATTATTTATCCCACAGTTTAATTGTATATCTTCCACATACCTTTGTAAGGTACGTACTGATGGAAGGCTAAAGCAGTGTGATAAAAAACTGTATGCCTGAGTACTACAATACAACAAATTAAGTGCAAATAATTTAATTTCATCTTTCCATCTCGCACCACATTTTCCATTCAACGGTATACTGATTTGGCTTATCAATAAATCGAGAGCATCTTTTTTCAAGTACTTGGAACCAATACTTTTTAAAATGACCTTGTCCTTTTGTACTTGTGTCCTGAGACGTTGTGGTTGCAGTTTATTCTTACGATGGACACTTTCCTTGTCACATAGTAATTTTGTACGAAGCCTAATGATTTGCACGTTTTTACATTTCACACGATTTTCAAACACGGGAATATTTTCATGTAATCTAAGCATTTCATCTTCAAAAGACGTCTGTGTTGCAGATTCCGTTGGTAGTGATTTTATATATGTCTCTCGTGTAGGAACACTTGTGGTAGCTGTTTCTTCTGTGTCAGGAGACAGTTTTATTGTTTTTTGCAGTAACACTTTCACGTTTGTATGGCAATCTTCTCTTCATCGTCACTAGTTGTGGCTTATTCGGCACGTCAAATAACGTAGGAACTGCATTCCATACCAATCTCTTCTTTTCCGCGCTCATGAAATGGTTTGACTCGAAATGTAATGCACAAAACTTCACATTATTGTGCAAACAAAGGGCATCTTTTTGCAGCAAGTCCTGTCTTCTACTATTTATTAACCATTTTTTGCTTCTAAAAAACAAAAACAAATTCAGTAATTCAATACAGTTTACAAAAAATCGTAAATAACTAGTGGTCTAATGTGATGTTTCATACCTCTCAAGGTCCTTAGGAAACCTGAAGAATGACAAATGTGGTGTCTTCTTCCTATTATTTCTGCAATTGATTGCACTACATACGCTGCCTTTCGTAAAAACCATGTTAAAATTGAATATAAACGATACTGATTACATTTACTGAATACCGTATTCAGCAGCGTAGCTTTTCCACTGCTTGGGGCGCTGTTGTCGCGGTGTATAACAAAAATCAGCGAGAGTGTCGCGACTGTATATATTAGACTGTGGCAGAACTGTACACGACGTTCAAAGTCGTCACCGTGCAATTCCTGGTGCATAGAAATATGGTACAAGTGCAATCGATGTTGATGTAGCATTCTCAACACCGACGTTTTTGAGATTCCCGATTCTCGTGCAATTTGTCTGCTACTGGTGTGCGGATTAGCCGCGACAGCAGCTAAAACACCTACTTGGGTTCAAATGGTTCAAATGGCTCTGAGCACTATGGGACTCAACTGCTGAGGTCATTAGTCCCCTAGAACTTAGAACTAGTTAAACCTAACTAACCTAAGGACATCACAAACATCCATGCCCGAGGCAGGATTCGAACCTGCGACCGTAGCGGTCTTGCGGTTCCAGACTGCAGCGCCTTTAACCGCACGGCCACTTCGGCCGGCACACCTACTTGGGCATCATCATTTGTTGCAGGTCGTGGTTGACATTTCACATGTGGGTGAACACTTCCTCTTTCCTTAAATAAATATCTATCCGGCGAACGGTCTCGACACTTGGATGATGTCGTCCAGGATACCGAGCAGCATACATAACACACGCCCATTGGGCATTTTGACCACAATAACCATACATCAATACAATATCTACCTTTTACGCAGTTGGTAAACGGTCCATTTTAACACGGGTAATTTATCACGAAGCAAATAGCGTCTGCACTGACGGAATGTTACGTGATACCACGTACTTATACGCTTGTGACTATTACAGCTCCATACATCACAAAGCGGAAAAAGAGGTCCAACTAAAACATTCATATTTCTTTACGTACTACACGAATATGGAATAAAAAATGGGAGTTCCTATTTAAAAAAAAAACGAAATTGATATCCGTTTGACCTATGGCAGCGCCATCTAGCGGGCCAACCATAGCGCCATCAGGTTTCCCCTTTCAAGCTAGACGCGTTTCGTTCTTTGTAGTTTTTTCGTTTGATGCTTATTTCGTGAGATATTTGGCCCGGTCACTATCAATGGACCACATTCTATATGTGAATAAACTTGACTTCCTAATAACTTTTGTAACACCTTTTAATATACGGCTGGAATACACATTTTAAACAAAACTGGCATTACAGAGCTATTCATGCGTCCGCCCACTACCACTTGTACAAGCAAACACGTGAAGATACGGAAATTAATCAAGTGAAGAGCATATCTCTTCTCATTTCTTGTATCAAAACGATATCTCTGGGACAAAATAACTTGTTACTCTACCATTGGTTTTATATATATAGCTTACATTTATAAAAAGAAAAGAATGAAGAAAGAAAATAAAAAGGTCAATTACAGTCGCAGTTACATGGCGACTTTCATGCAAACGTAGTTCCATATAAAACCAATAATTTACAGAGTATCTTCCTGAAAAATAAATATTAGTTAATATAGTTTTTGCCACATCATGCCACTGTTAATTTCGTGGTACTAACCACTTCATTTGCATATCAGATCTAGTAATCTTTACCCCCATCACTTTAATATCTTCTATCCATTCTTCAGCACTACAACATCACATTATCTAATTTCACTATTAACTTCCTTAAAAGTAAAAAAAATATCATTTACACTCTTTAAATTCCCTTAATATTTCTCTTTACTCAGAATTTAATTTCAGTGTCGGTACTCAGCTTCCACAGAACACCATCACCTAATACCTCTACTTTTCTCCTGATGGAAAAGAAAGTTAAAGATGACAAAGTTCAGGATGACAGAAGGAGAAAACTAACAATATGATAAGAAAAATAAGAAATATAGCCAATGACTCAAGTACTGGGTGATCACGAGGCACCTGGCACTGCAAAGAGTGCAATGCCCTCTGAGGTTTTTACCCCCAGTTCCTATTCTTGACGTACACATTTCTTTATATCAATAATTTTCTTGAATCTTAATGTCCTAATGCTTCCCTGACTTCCAATATTCCAATTTATAGGCATTAGGATGCGATTTCTCAATCACCGAAAATTGACCCTGTACTGATCAGTAAACTTTTTAGTTTCTGACGTTATCTGTTTTCATTTTTCTCTCTTTTTGACTAATATTAGGTCACCAATCTGAAAACACATTTGAGGCGTCCTAGAACTACGCTGCTTCTTTCTTTCAATTGCCCATTTTTTAATATTTTTCTGAACTATTTTCTCTTTGTAAGCCACACCATCAATAACCAGAAATTCTACCACATGAAACAACAGATTATTAGGCCTGATTCCACACATTATCTCATATGGAGCAAAACCTGTTGTCTCATTCTTCAGGTGGTTAATTACTTCCTCAAAATTTTATAATGCTGTGCCTATGTGGTATGTTTTCTGTAGCAATATGTCCTAGGAAATCTGTTAAGTTCTTTTATAAATCGCTCAGTTGGGGGAAGTGTGTTGAAATATTAATATGTTCAATATTCCTGATTTCTAAACATTACTTAAACTCTTTCGAGATAAATAGAGGACCACTGTCTGATAATATGGCTTTTGGTATGTCCTACTGCAACAAAGTAAACTTTTCCAGTTTGTTCTACACTATTTTCATTCTTGTGTCAGAAACATAAATAGGAACTCAGTTAACATATCATATAGTATTTGACCAACATTTGGAAACAGTGCATTTTCTGTCACTTGATGGAGGTCTTCTGCAATATAGGAGACTGGACACAGTCAACACTGAAGCATGTGCTGGATATTCAGGACGTTTCCGCAATCACACTTAATGTTGCTTTATGTAGTGTAGCCCCATGTTGCCAGATTAAACCTTGATCTACCCACTCCTGATCTCAGCCTATTCAAATATTTCCTGGTCATCCATTCCTTACCATGCCTTGGAGGCAGTTTCAGAAACTCTTTTCCAACCAAATGGAAGTCTTATTCCTCCAAAGTAGGATCCTGCATTTTAGGCAGTGGTAGTAAGTAACTTTGATGTTCTAAGGAAACTCTTCATTGACTCCAGTCGCTATGAATGTGGTTTATGTCCATACAGGGATGGGTTTGTTCTTGTTCCACTTCCGTTTTTGTTCCTTATTTGCCCATTCTTGCACTGCCACCCCATCGTTATCTTCATGATCACAGCCCCATAGATTACTATGGCTTTTGAAATCACCAGTCACAAGCTGCACTCATTTTTATGAAAATTGAATTGTTTATTAACCATAAATTGCGCTCTGAGTGGTTTTTAAAGTGGTGAAATGGTACAGCTGGCTGTTTCTAGAGTGAGAATTTCGACATCATTTTCCTCAGTAAATGCTATGGATAGGATCAGAGACCAATAATAGTACTTCCATATTTATTATGTGGTCTTTCAATGGTGAGGTGCATTCCGCTTTTTCTTTTCTTTTCTTTTTTTGTCTCTTTTTTTGTCTGTGCCTGCCACATCTTATGTGTGTCTCCTGCATACACAGTACCTGGCACTGGTTTTGACTGCATATATCTTGTAGCAGCTGTTATTTGGCTGCTGTTATGCCTTCTACGTGAGGGTTAAATGTGAGCCTGAAAAGGGCTCAGAACGATCAGCTGTCAGATTTTTCATTTTCTGACTTTACCCAAGCCCCATACTCTTGGACAGAGTGTAGTGGAGCGATACGGAAGACCCACACCGCCGTACTAGGCAAGATCCTAGTGGAGGTGGTTTGCCGTTGCCTTCCTCCGACCGTAATGGTGATGAATGATGATGATAAAGACGACACAACAACACCCAGTCATCTCGAGGCAGGAAAAATCCCTGACCCCGCTGGGAATCGAACCCGGGACCCCGTGCTCGGGAAGCGAGAACGCTACCGCGAGACCACAAGCTGCGGACTGATTACTTTTCTTTAGATCTTCCTTGGCTTGATAATATTCCATCGCAATCTTCGACGAGGCCCCTTTCCTATACCCCTGTTCAACAATACTTCAGTATTTGATTTTTCAAAGGGTGTAGTCCATCTACCAGCACAAAAACATATTCACACCCTCTTGTAGATACAAGTAGTGGAGCAAAAAGGTGAACAGTGACTGAGTCAAATGTATTTTGTGGCTCTAAGTTGTACATTTGACGTTGTATTATTTTATTGTTAGCTCTAACTTTTTGACGTCATAAAATTTTGTTTTTATGGGTATCCACAGCCTCCAAATGCTGAACAAAAGAAAAAATTATCTGTAGTAGTCCCTAATGTAGACAATATTTATTTAAATTGTACATTTAGCTAATTTCGATGACTTGTCTTTTTCAAGCACATGTGTAATATTGCATATTACATGTCACAATTGTCAAATTATTTTTCACTACCTATAAAAAGCAGACATTACATTCCATCCATACATTGTGAATGGACCCATATTAACAATTAAATTTTAAACATCATATTAAAAAGTTTGCTCTAAATTGTTTACATTACAGTCTACTACAGATCATGTTTTCATTCATTATTTCTGATATTTGTCACCCAGTTCTACTCTTTTTTCTGCAACAGTCACCACATGCTGCTACATATGACCATATCATTAAGTTTTGCTATACATTTCCTTGCTCCATGGTGTCCAATTTGTTTTTGTACACAGTCAATAAGTGGATGCATGTGCTGCTCAGGAAAGCAAATTTTCCATTGGGTTTCAGTTTCCTTTCTCCTTTTAATCAAAATCCCCTTGTACATCTGATGATATTCAGCTAGTTTGGGATATGCAGGATCACCTAAGCAAATTTTAACTAATTTATCATCCTGACTCTGCTCCCACCCTAATTCTTCGCAAAACTTTTTATGTTGATCGTCCTCACCTCTCTTCATAATTGCAGCAAAAATGTGCACAGCTTTCCTATACAACAACGAATTTTCGTTTTCACTTGTATCCTCTACATTCCTAAATAAGGCATCTGTGGCTACATTTCGAGATCCTTCAATATATTTTACTTTGATATCATGTTATTGTGGATATAAAGCCTACCTTGTTAACCTTGGATGATTAAGTTTGTAGATTTGTAATAAAATCGCATTAGACAATAACTTTGTGCCCCAGTAAGTATTGTTTAAATATCTGTAACCTGAAAATTATAGCTAATGTCTCCTGCTTTGAGATGCAATTATTTCTCTCAAATTGCTGTAAAGATCTACTCCAAATGCTACGGGTTTGTGTACCATATTGTCCAATTCCTTATTTAATTGGAACATTTCTACAGGAATCCCAAATGCACCTGCCATTAAAAAAAAGGCTTAGTAAAGTGTGGACAATATAGTACTTCACTGTTACACAAGTCTCTGCAAGTCACTCAATTGCAGTTTCACATTCTGCTCTCCATTTATAAGGTAAATCTTTCGTCAACAGATTCCTTAAGGAAGGAGCATTAAATAACTGTCCTGGCACAAAATAGAAACCAGACAAACCAAACATAGCTTTTAGTTTCTTTCTGTCAACAGGACTTTTAATTCCCTTATAGTTTCCATTATTCCAGGCTCTGGAAGAATTCCTTTGGCACTAATGATATATTGTAAAAATTTCAATTTCTTTTTTACATATTCAGTTTTACCTAATTTTAATTTCATTCCCCCTCTTCAATTGATTCTAAAACTTTGTGCAACAACGTGCAAAGTTCTTGCCAAGTTAATCTGTATATTATAACATTGTCAATATATACTATTATATGCCTTAGTAATTCATCACCCAATACCTTTGATGTAGCTCATACAAAGCACAAACACTAATATTGAGCCCAAATGGTACAACATTGAGCTGGTAACATCAACTTTCAAACAAGAAAACGTGTGCTTCCTCAATTCCTTAGCTAATGGTAGGTTCCAATAGCCATTTAAAGAACCAAATTTCTTTAAATCAATAGACACTGAATAGAAGCTTTCGAAAAGTGGTGCTACAGAAGAATGCTGAAGATTATATGGGTAGATCATGTTACTAATAATTCGGTACTGAATAGAGTTGGGCAGAAGAGGAATCTGTGGCATAACTTAACTAGACGAAGAGATTGGTTGGTAGGACACGCTCTGAGGCATCAAGGGATCACCATTTAGTATTTGAGGGAAACGTGGAGGCTAAAAATCGTAGAGGGAGTTCAAGAGATGAATACACTGAGCAGATTCAGAAGGATGTAGGTTGCAGTTGTTATTTGGAGATGATGAGGCTTGCACAACGTAGAGTAGCATGGAGAGCTGCATCAAACCAGTCTTTGCACTAGAGACCACAACAACACAGTGTCTAACTCGAACCTCACAGATACGTCATTTGAATTACGACAATTAGAGGATTATTTTATGGGGTGAATCACCTAAAATTTACACTGCAAATATTACGAAATTGGAAAGTGCTCCTGACATGCGGATTGCACAGAATGGATTGGTATCAGAGGCTTGTATTGCTAGCCAGTCAGCAGAGTGTAATAATACTTACATTTTTTGTGCAATGCCTATTGACATTATCAAACTGAAAGTAGGGAAATTAGGATGTCAGTGGTGTTTGTTACAGGAGTCTAGTGCGAGTCGTTTATGAGATATCATATTTTTAAAAGTTCCCACACCGACAATTGTACGATACCTTGGCGCACACTCTAAAGAACACAAGTGCATAAGGTAGTTATGTGGATTCTGACCAGTAACGAGACAATTGATGACCACAGCCTGTGTTCAAAATGATCACTGGCAGCGGCAGTACAAGCTTCTAGTCTGGTATGGAACAACTTCTGTACACATGCTAGCATTTCAGCGGAGATGTCCAAGCAGGCTGCAGTATTACGTCGTTGCGTAACATGGGATGTATTTGGTTATGTCCTAGAAGACAGCGCCTTTCAGCTTTCTGCACAGAAAATCGTCTACAGTCTTCAAATCCAGGTAACTGGCTGGCCAAGGTGCAGGTCCTCAGCGTCCAGTCCAACGATTTGGAAACAATTCGTGAAGACATGCTGTAATACCGCGTTCACTATGGGCTGTACAGACGTGTTAGTACAACAGATTCCTCCTAGTTTGCAAAGGACCTCTTCTACCACCCGTGGAAATGGTCTGTTTGGAGGCTGCAATATTTGTGCACATTCAGTGCTCTGTCTATGAAAAACGGAGTTATGAGGTGATGGTTCACTGTCCTACACCACGTTTACATTCCTTGAACGCTGACATTCCACTTGACGAAACCAACGGGGATTGTCAACAGACCAATAGTGTATCTTCTACTTCTACATCTACATAGATACTACGAAAGCCACTGTACGGCGCGTGATGGAGGGAGACCCTGTACCACTACTGGTTGTTTCCTTTCCTTTTGGCAGTTTGCCTGCCAATGACTAGTAAATGTGACTTCATTACTAAACAAGACATAATATATCTAGAGTGAGGATGGAGAGAGATGTCCCAGGGATGGAACATGTGTCGATGGAGAATGCGTAGGACACTTGCCAGACTCACGCCACTTCCTGGTGTGACTGCGCGGGAACTAATGTACGGATCAACTGCAACAACAGCAAGAACATTAATATCCCCCTCTTCTGTCCTCATTTTTTTCCTTCTATTACATTGTCTACGTGTTACTCTACCACTTTCACATAACTGGCTGAAGAGGCTCATAAATAACTGCCGAGGTAGTTGAATCTTCTGGCTATCTCGCGGTATATGTATTACAGGAACCAATTGCTTCCTTCTTACACTTTCCATACACCATGAGCATGCTGGCTTTTTCTGCATTGGTAAGTCCTATCGTCCACTCTCGACCTACTGCATGGACAATCACACACTAATAGGCTAGCAAGTCAAAGTGCTCTCAAGGTACACACAAGCACACTGTAAGCAAACATAACAACATCGTTTCTAGCAACTATGCAGGTTGAACGGCGCAAATAAGGTGACAGTGAGGAAACGTTTCAAAATACGATATCTTGTAAACGACTCGCACTAGAATTCTGCAACAGACACCACAGATATTCTAATTTATCCTACCTGTAGTTTGTTAATGTCAATAGGGATTGTTCCATTTAAAAGGTATAAGTCTGCGCAAAAATACTCTTTCTAAATATTATTGCAATCCATTTACTGGCTAACAATACGAGCCGCTGACTACCAATCCATTCCGTGAAAACCACACAGCAATATCCCTTTGCGATTCTGCAGTATTTGCGATGGAAATTTCATATTATTCACCTTGTATAGCTTACAACTTTTTCAACAGTCTTCACTTAAGCATATTTTGAATTTACTCCCTTACAGCTTCTTCACGCCATGCAGCAATTGGTATAATGTTTTTGACGAACTGTGCATTTTTTTAACCATAACATAAATTCACGGTCTATTATTAAATCTGGATGATTTGAGAACACATTTTTATGTTTAAACAAAATTTGTTTCAATTCTCTCTTTTGGTGTTCGTCTAATTTGTGAATATCTTTTACTTTTTCCTCTATTTTAATTTCTACTGCCAGAAATTCCTCTAGACCCATCTCCATTTCTTCAGTATATTCGTTATAACCAAGTCCTTTTCATTGCAATACCTTATAGAAATATTCTCACTTTCTTTATTTGTTATTTTCTTTTTCCTGGAAAAATGTTATGGTAACTTTTCTTCCCTTTATTTCCAAAAACACAGAATCTGGATTTAAATCCAATATCCCTTCATATTTATTAAAGAAGCTTACCACACTCAACATGTCAATGCTCAAACCAGAAATTATCAGAAAGTTTGATGCAACTGGAAACCTAATATGTTAATAGGTAACACCACTGCATGTTTAACAGGTTTCTTTACTTTTCCAGTGGCTACAATTATTTGGATACCAGTTACTGACATTATTATCAGTCCCTCCTAATTAGGTAAACATCACAGCCATTGTCAGCTAAACAAAGCACTCCTTCACCTTGTACCCTCAAACCAATTACTGGTTATCCTGTCTTTTCCTTACTATTATGTAATTCATCTTCCTCCAGTAAATCATCTACATTTTCCCTTCTATCAAAACCTTCTCTGTCTGGAAATTAAACGCATATTTGCGAAATTACACTCACTATTCACCCTTGCACTATTTGTCAATCTGCCCACCAATGGCAGATCAAAATACTGCTCCACATCTACCTCATCTATTTTCACAATAATTAATTTTTTACTAACTCTTTATATTCTTGGTAACTGACTGGCCTCCAATTGTGGTGATCACCTGCTTGCACATTTCCCATATTTGCACACAAATCTTCAATAGTTGCCTTCAATATTTCCTTCACCCTTTGCATCTCTAGGGCCTACAGTCACTCATTGTATGTGTTCTTTTCTTTTTCCTGATAACTTTCATCATCAGTTTCATTACACATGCAACACTGTATATCAAGTGCTTCGCCATTTTCCTTTAAACCATAAACCATTTTGTCTGTACTGCATTGTTTACTTCGTTCTGTCCTACTAAAAAATTCTCTCAACTCCCCATTAAACATGAATATTCACTTCATTAAGTTCATTAGCCTTAGTTGTGTCACTACTGTAATTACTTTGAACTTCATTACTAATGTATTAGGGTATACAAAGAGTATGCCTAATGGGTTCAAATTACTGTCACCCATTCTGCAAATGCTAACTACTTCAGAGACAGGGTCTAGTTTTCCATACTCTGTGATCCTGGTTCATTTCCTACACCTACTTCCACCTGTTGTCTGTTTTGAAACTCATCATCATCATGTGGTCTATATATAGACCCTTGCTCTCTGTTAATTGGTCTACTTGTGACAGTATTGCGCCATTTCCCAGCTCGTCACCTATTTTCATTACAGAACACCCCTGTTCTGTCTACATTTACATTCTGATTCGTTTCCACCTTCGAAGGAGCCTAAAGTTTCCATTTGCTTGCTACTTCTATTGCTGTAACTTTTTAGCTCTTTCCAGGTAATTTATAAACTTGTTAATGTCATATAAGTGAGCAGCAATTTTTTTATTACTCCAGTGCATGAGCAACTTTCAACCAAGTACCATAATTATCTGCTCTGGCTCTTATTTATTAGTCAAATATGATAAGTTAGTAACCTACAGTAAAGCAAATTTTTCAGACTTTCCGTTCTGGGAGTAAAACTTTCACCTGACCAGAAACTATTTTGCAGCTATATTTGCATCCGTTTACCCCAATATTCTATGAGAAAGGCTTCCTTAAGCTTTTCTCATGAATTCTACGGCTCAGCAATAGTAATACCCCATGTTACAGCTTCACCTAAAGATTTCGACGTAATAAAATCGGACTTTTGTCGATCAGTCCACAAACACATTTTCAAAATCATTCCGAAATTCTTTGGGATGTACATTTCCTGACAGATAAAATCGTAAAAATTTGTCTGTTTGTAATAAGAGCAACTTCATATGATTCCATCTCCAAATGACAACCCACACTGTTAGTGCCTGTTCTAATGTTAAGCTCTACTTTAGACAACCTGTTGTCGAGCTCACATGCTAGTTTCTACACTTTCAATATGGTTGGTCAGCTGACCTGTATCAGTTTCTATTACTGTGACGTGATAAGACACCGACTTCACAGATTTTAAACGGTTTTTACTTTCAATATGAATTATACTGTCAAAAGCTGTTTGTTCATTGCACAAACACTTCCTTCTGCAGCAACTTTCTACTCTGTTTTATGTAAACTCCCTTTCGCTTCATCTACTTCTTGCTGGCTTCGAATAGTAACCTTTTTAATAATCTCTTAATAATTTCTTAATTTGAGGAATTTCATCCACCTTAGTGTCAAACAATTTCAAATATTTCCCCCACACATTCTTTAATTCAGCAGCTTGATTTTCAGCTTTAAATTTCTTAAGCCCACCACCTAAACCATTAATACTACTAGACTGATGTTTTATTTCATTATATTTTTCAATTTTCTGATCAATATTACCAAAACGTTTATTTACCCTTGTAAAATTTTTGTTAACCTCAGTAAAACTGACAGTACTTCCTCCACATGCTACTTCCTGTTTTGTGTTCTCAACAGGCATCAGACCAAGTCCAGCATCATGCCTTCCACACTTTCCTGTTCACTTATATTTACCGAGCGAGGTGGCGCAGTGGTTAGACACTGGACTCGCATTCGGGAGGACGACGGTTCAATCCCGCGTCCGGCCATCCTGATTTAGGTTTTCCGTGATTTCCCTAAATCGCTCCAGGCAAATGCCAGGATGGTTCCTTTCAAAGGGCACGGCCGACTTCCTTCCCCGTCCTTTCCTAATCCGATGAGACCGATGACCTCGCTGTCTGGTCTCCTTCCTCAAACCAACCAACCAACCAACTTATATTAAATGGACTAACATCAGACAAACGAGTGTCACTCAAATTGTACAGTTGATTACTGCCAAAATTTAAACTATGTTCCATAATTACATTTGTTGAAACATTCTGTTCCCACTGTACTCCCACAATTGAAGATAAGTGAGATACATTATCAACTGAAACAGTAGTATTTAATTAATCTTCTACTTGTCTTTTTACGGGAGTTCTTGCTTGACTGGCACTCACATTAAACTGAACCTCATCACTTCCTTTCATAATTATGGAACTGTCATTACCTTCCATCCTTGCAAGTCTTTTAACATAAGCACGCAACAAATGAAATACATTTAATGCATTTCCAGTTTTGTCCCTGTGGATATGGATTCCAGCTGTACCAGTTTCAGGTCTCCGATGCAATGCATATGTTGACTTCGACACTCTTCCTCTGCGTTGCCTGTTAACTGCATCTGTCGCTATCTTGTCCAATTCTATTGTGCATCCTCCATCATCTTGCTGTCCGCCATTCGTTTCCCGACGTAAATATACAGTTTCCTTTGCATCTGATATCGTTTTTCACTTTCTCAAGTACTATATCATACTGCCATTCTCTCACTGTGCTACACAGTCCTCTTTCAAAAATGTCACCGATCACAGTTTCGAACTACTACAACTTTTTAATTCCTGGACACAATGCACTCACAACAGCCAGCTTATGGTACTTAAATGACCCTGTCACCAAAAATATTACAAAAAGAATTATCTCTGTCAGAATGCTCGCTCTAATAAGAGGCGTGTTTTATAAGTAAGTGCCGTTTTGAAATTAAAAAAAAAGACGTGCTAAGATATCACAATAATTTTATTTTTGCATGAAAGCCTGTACCTTAATCTACGCACTGACGCCATTACAGTCTGATTCTTCCTTGTTTACGCTGTGTACCGAGTGTTTAAGATGCCTCCGATAACCGTGGGTCCTGCCGACTGTGAAGTACGGGCTGTTATGAGATTTCTTAGTGGTAAAGGCCTAAAAGCGATCGATATTTATCGTGAGATCTGTGCAGTTTACAGAGTGATGGAATGGTAAGAAAGTGGGTGAGAGCATTTAAAGATGGCCGCACAAATGTGCATGATGAATAACGTAGTGGGCGTCCTTCGGTCGTTAATGAAAGTTTGGCGTAGGAAGTGGACAATAAGATGAGAGAAAACAGATGCTTTGCGATTTACTCCTTGCGGGATGACTTTCTTAATGTTTCTCGTAGTGTTTTGTATGGCATTGTGACCGAGCTCTTGAATTACCGAAAATTGTGCGCATGTTGGGTACCAAAAATGTTGATGGATGTCCACAAAACCAAACGTTTAGACAGTGCATTGACTTTCCTTGAGCGGTACCACAACGACAGTGATGATTTCTTAAGCCAAATTGTTATGGCGATGAAACATGGGTGGCCAATGTCACACCAGAATCAAAGCAACAGTCCATGGAAGTTGAGCAAGGGCATCGATTTGCCAGTCTGCATGTGGCGAATCAGACCAAAGACCTCATCACATCTTTTCGATGGAAGACTCAAGATCATCCTCCATATAGCCCCGATCTTGCCCCCAGTGACTACCATCTTTTCCTGCACTTGAAGACACACCTGGGCGGTCAGTGTCTTCAAGACAATGACGAAGTCAAAACAGTGGTGATGCAGTGGTTAACAAGTCAGGCGGCAGACCTATATGAGGAAGGTATTCGAAAACTGGTACGACGTTATGACAAGTGCCTCAATATTCACGGCAATTATGTAGAAAGTAGATTAAGGTACAGGCTTTCATGTAAACATAAAATTATTGAGATATCTTAGCACGTCTTTTTTTAAATTTCAAAACGGTACATACTTAAAAAACACGCCTGGTATTATCCAAATCGATCTCTTTGAATATTTAGAGTTAGTTGGTTGCGTGTTCCATTGCTCAATTGCACTGCACGATAGCCGTTATGATGTAGAACGTGTCAAGTGCACAAGAAATGCACATACGAAACAAGATTTTTTAAAATATATATAATTTACAATATAGAGCTAGAAATTAATATTTATATTATTTACCCCACTCCCTTCAATGGCACAAAATGCATATACTATATTTATAGATTTATTTATTCTTATTCAAGAATTCCTCTATGGCATAGAAGGAGTTGTCAAGGATATATGATTTCAATTTATTTTTGAAGCTATTACTGCTGTCTGTCAGACATTTTATTTCATCTGCTACTTTGTCGAAAATTTTTATAGCAGCATATTTTACCCTTTTCTGTGCCAAAGATAGACTGATTAACGGATAGTGCAATTCTTTCTTTTTTCTGGTATTATAATCATGAATATCACTGTTGTTTTTAAACTGGTCCATGTTGTTGAGAACGAATTTCATTAGTGTGTAAATGTACCGTGAGGCTATTATAGGACTTCCCAATCTTTTAAAAACGATGGCTACAATATGTGCGACTATGAACCCCACACATTACTCTAACCACTTTCTTTTGAGGAGTGAATACTTTTTGTCTAAATGTTGAGTTAACCAAAAATATTATTCTGTATGACATCAGAGAGTGGAAGTATGCAAAGTATGCTATTCCATTTATACCATAGAAGTGTAATTTCTGTAACATAATGTCATGGTTCACACAACTGGTTGGCAACCCTGCACTGACGCGGACTCTTCTAGTATTTGCTGCAATAAATAATTATAAAAAGCATTGTTATTAAGCTGTTTTTAAACGTTTATAGTTGTTATAAATATAGTCTAAGTGTTGTTAAATTAGTGAAGTATAAGATAAGATTAAACGGGGTAAGAAGCGTATATTTCTTCTTGCACCTGTAGCACGAATCCTAGGCCTAATTTCACGCGTGCAAATCGTAAGTAAGCAGTGAATTAACTTATAGGTAAATGTTTCCAGTTGGTATAAATTTAATATAAGTGTTGTTACATTCGTGGACCTGTTACTGAAGTGTTAAAGAAGATTAAATGGGGTAAGAAGTTTATTTTCCTTCTCGCGCTTATAGCACGGATTTTAGGCTTAATTTCACGCGCGCGTATCGTAAGTAAACAGTGACTTAAACTTATATGTAATCACCAGTTTCTTTATTCAGTACTCTTTCAATTTATTTATACCTGCCTTAATAGTTTCTAGGGTCCTTTGTTTACATTTTAGTCAGTACTTAAATCAGTTTATACGATTTCTGTTTTTCCATTAGTGAGAAGTGTGTGACATGCCGTAGGATCGTTAGTTCCGCGGTGTCGTGTGATGGGTGCTGAAGTTTCTTTCATTGGGGCGAATGTAGTGGCGTGGGAAATGGGTACATAAATGAGGCTCACCAGTGGTATTGTAGGATCTGTAGTAGAGATAGGAAAATACTGGAACAGGAAGGAAAAATTACAGCTCTTCAAGCTGACTTAGACAAGGCAAGGGAAGATCTGGACAAGTCAAAGAGGGAGAAGAGTGAACAGAGGTGGGAAGTGGCAACAGGTAATAGGGGGAACAGGCAAAGGAGAGCATCAGACAGCTTTGTCATAAATCTGAAAATAGATTTGACCTGTTGCCTCAGTCGGAATCGGATGAGCCTCATGTAGCTGAAGCTGTAGAAAGGGCACAACAGGCTTTCAAGGACTTGAAAAAGGTAGGGAAATTAGTAAAGAGAAAGAAAGTTCTGTTGTTAGGTAGTTCCCATGGTTGAGGTGTTGGCCAACTACTGCAGGAAAATCTAGGTCCAGAGTACCAGGTCACAAACTTTTTCAAGCCTAGTGCAGATATGGGTCAGGTAACAGAGGATGTAGGTTCTTTATGCAAGGAGGATGCCGTGGTTATAGTGGATGGTCCGGGAAATAGCATTGACAGAGACTCTGAATATTCCATAGAGAGTGACCTGGTGAAAATAGCATCAGAAACGAAGCATACGAGTGTGGGATTTGTGGCTGTGTTGAGACGCCATGATTGGCCTCATTTGAATTCTTCCGCCAGGCTGGTGAACTTGGAGTTGGAGTGGCTGCTTAGGATGGATATAGGGTCCCATATTGGTTTGATTCCTGTGGATGCTATCGATAGGTGGGTCTACACTAGGCATGGCCTTCACCTCTATAGGAAAGGGAAGGGAAAACTGTCTGGGTTGATTGCAGAAAATTTAAGGGGGGACACTGTCACAAGTGGTAAAATACCAGTGGTCAGAGGTGTCAGAAGGATGCCTTTTTTTTTGGATAGGGAAGGGGGAAAGAAAACGAGTTTAAAGAGAGATTGACAGACACACTCAGTGTGAGAAAACAGATGAACAGGAGTCAGATTTTAGCATACAGCCCCCGTTTAAACAATGTTTAATAGAAATTAATCAGAAACTGCCAGTACATTTTCGCCAAAGCAGTTATAATACCATTAGTATGCAGTAGCAGTTATCTTTATTACACCAGAACATTCCAGGACTCAGAAATAAAGTTGATGAATTACCCACTTGCAGTGATGAAATGAAGTCATCTAACCAAATTGACATAACCTGCCTCTCTGAACATCAAGTGACCGCTGGTATAGATATGTTAGACATTTCAGGATTTAAGCTTGCTTCCTACTTCTGCAGAGTAGATATGGATGGAGGAGGAGTTGCCTCATTTATTAAAAACTGCCATAAATTCAAGAACATTGACATTAACAAATTCTGTCTAGAGAAGCATCTAGAAGCATGTGCAACAGAAGTAGAGTTCCATAACAGATCATATATAATAGTAACTATTTACCGAGCACCTGCAGGAAATTATAATCTATTCATAAATAATCTAGAAGCTCTTTTGGCTTATTTAATAGGAAGAAACAAAGAAATTTTGATTGCTAGTGATTTAATACAGATTTTCTAATGCAATCTTCCAGTAAACATTTACTGCAGTTAGTAATGTTGTTTTTCAATCTAACACACACTGTAAAATTTCCAACTAGGATCACTAAATCCTCAAGGGTAGCCATTGATAACATTTTTATAGATAAATCGAAGGAACAAAATCATATCATAAAACCTGTAGTAAATGGACTATCAGATCATGACATGCAGCTCCTTGTTTTAGATGTAAATTCTAAGCAGATTATCAAGACTGCTAAATCTGAGTACAGGAGAGCAGTCAATCAACCAAAAATTGAGTGTTTTAGAAAACTGCTCAAAGATATGAACTGGAAATATGTTTATAGTGCCCATGACATGAGCGAAAAATATAACACATTAATGAACAATGTCAGTACCATGTTTGAAAACTGTTTTCCTCTAAAAGTTACTAAAATTACACAGAAGTCTATAATAAAACGATGGATTACAGAAGGAATAAAGATTTCCTGTAAGACAAAAGGGAAAATGTATCTGTCGATCAAGAGTAGCTTCAATGCTGATAATTTAGCTAAATACAACGAATACTGTAAAATATTTAAAAAAAGTAATTCAGACATATAAACAAATGCACTACAAGAATAAGATAGCAATGTCAGGGAACAAAATAAAAACAATATGGGATATAGTGAAAGAGGAGACTGGTAGAACCAGAAAGGAACAGGGGCAAATAGCATTAAGGGTAGATGACACATTAGTAACCGATGGGCATAGTGTGCCAAATCTATTTAACAGGTACTTTATATCCATTACTGATAGAATGGGGTTGTCAGGATCAGGAAATAATGCCCTTGAATATCTGAAACTAGCATTTACGAATAGCTTCAGGTACATGAATATGTCACTCACTTCACCAAAAGAAATAACTTCCATAATAAAATCTTTAAAAACAAAGCATTCTAGTGGGTATGATGAAATATCAACAAAGTTAATTAAGGCATGTTCTTGTGAGTTTAGTACAATTCTAAATTACTTGTGTAACCAGTCAATTATAACTGGGACATTTCCAGACTGGCTAAAATATGCAGATGTTAAGCCTCTATTCAAGATGAGGGATAAAGAGATACCATCAAATTACAGACCGATTTCACTTTGCCATCATTCTCAAAAGTTTTAGAAAAAGTAATGTACAGGCAGCTTCTCAACCTTCTGACCACAAATAACATATTATCAAGAACACAGTTGGGATTTCTGAAGGGTTCTGATATCGAAAAGGCTATTTACACCTACAGTGAAAATGTACTTAATTCATTAAATAACAAGTTACAAGCAGCAGGCATTTTCTGTGATTTGTCAAAGGTATTTGATTGTGTGAACCACAACATCCATTTAAATAAATTAGAATTCTATGATGTCACAGGCATTGCTGCAAAATGGTTCAAGTCATACCTCACTAACAGGAAACAAAGGGTGTCAGTACAAGGGACTAGTGAATTAAGTCATCTGTCATGATCAGAATGGGAAGAAATTACATTTGGTGTCCCACAAGGATCCATCTTAGGGCCATTGCTTTTTCTTGTGTACA